>NC_143137.1:82788863-83091893 GCF_059928025.1 Delphinapterus leucas | reverse complement strand
GTCAACTCTATCGAATGCCACAGACTCCAAGAAAATACCGTCGGGAAACTGTTTTGTGTGGAGGAAGTTATTGACATCTTTGGTGCCTTGAGGGGTTCTCTGTGCAGAGACCAAATTTCAGTAAGCTTGTGATTGAATTAGAGGTAAGGAAATGAAGTAGGGAGTGCTCTTTGCTTTTCTATGGAAAAGTTTGGTTTTGCAAGAAAGGAAAAGGGGGGGGCATAGGATATTATTTTTAGAACAAGAGACTCGGAGTGTTACATTTAGAAGGGAAAGAGTTTGAAAGGAAAAGCATCTGGAGCTGAAGAAGTTGAAATACTAGAGAGAGGGAAAGATAGAGATGAGATAGAGATAAGGATAGGGAGGTGGGGGTGGAGGGGAGAGAGAGAAAGAGCGTGAGAGCGAGAGAGAGAGAGAGAGAGAGAGAGAGAGAGAGAGAGAGAGCGTGAGAGAGAGACAGAGACAGAGACAGAGGCAGAGAGAGAGAGAGAGCATGAGAGCGAGAGAGAGACAGAGACAGAGACAGTGAGAGAGGGAGAGAGAGAGGGAGAGCGAGAGAGGGAGAGGGAGAGGGAGAGGGAGAGAGGGAGGGAGAGAGAGGGAGGGAGGGAGAGAGAGGGAGGGAGAGAGAGAGAGGGAGAGGGAGAGAGGGAGAGGGAGAGAGAGGGAGAGAGAGTGTGAGAGCGAGAAAGAGAGAGAGAGAGAGAGAGAGAGAGAGGGAGAGGGAGAGGGAGAGGGAGAGAGAGGGAGAGAGGTAGAATGAGAGGTGGGGCGAGAAGATAATTAGTATATTTTCTTGAGCAGAAGGGGACACTAATATACAGACAACGATATATATTAGCACTAGCTTTGGACATAATAAGCACAGCCCCTGAGACTAGAAAGAAAAATAATTTGTTTTCAGAGAGTTAAATGGGGAGGGGACAGGAAATTGAGAGCTCTTGACTTTCTGTGAAGTTAGAAAGCAATATCACGTGCTAAAAATATTTATAGAAAGAAACTAAATTGAATAAGCTAAAATTATTATTTTATTTCAAAGGTGAAATAGCAAAAAATGACTACACAAGTGCTCTGAGAGCTCTCTTTAAAACAATGTGGAAGGAGGATCACTGAATAACAAGAATCCTAAACCCATGGCTTCTTAGGCCATTAACAGAAATTATGGATTTCACACAGCCCATCAACCTTGTATATTTAGTTGATTTACAAAACAATAAAGTACAGTCTGACAAGTACAGACTGTGGTTTCAGATGTTAAGAGACGGGTAGGTTCTGCTATTTTATCTCTAAAGGCTCTAAGTGTCCCCTTTCGATAAAAAAAAAAAGTGCTTCCTGTAAAAAACTTCCACTGAGGATGTGGCTTTGTGACACACTTTTACTTTATTTGCCTAAGTGCTTGCCTTTCAGGGTATAAGGAAAAGCTGCATGGAAATTTTATGTGACTTCATCTGGTAACACTTCCTTATTTTAGGAAAAAAAAAAACCTGTTAATTAAATATGTAGCTCCTATAGATAAACTGTAAGATCCTGACATAAATTTCAAAATCAGTCAAATATAGGTAAGTGACTGACTGAAGTATTTTATGCCAATCTGCTTATTTAGAAAAGAAAGCGATTTCATCAGCTAAGCATATAATTTATTCAATCCTCTCAATTAAATGAACACATTCATAATTAAACAAGACACAAATGTTTGGTAGAATGCCAAGAGACACTCAGAAAAAGACTGTTGTTTGAAAAAAAAAAGTTGTATAGAGATATTTGTGAAGCACACAAACTCGAGGAAAAATTGTACTTTAGTATTGCTGTTCACATTCGTGCCTTTTCTCTTTGCTTTTATCATTATGTTTATATAATCTAGACCAAAAAGGAGAGTAATAGCACAGGTATACTTTCTGTATTCAGCTCGGGCACATGGCCGCTTGTAGCTGGTTCCACTTCCAAGTGAAATCACACAGTATTTGGTATGAGCCAATTCAAACTTGGATGAAAATGATGTCTCTTTCTAGCAAATTAATTAATCCTACCCTTATGTTGAACTACTTTGTGATGCTTTTCTTCCTGCCCATTGGGTTAATGATGAAAGAGCAGAGCAGTATTGAATGTGGTGCCTGTCTTCTTGGTTTTTACTTTTCTACTAAAGATTTTTTTTTCTGATTGGATTTTAGTTTTGCAAATTATAGCACACTGTTGGGTTCAAGAAGATTAAGGAAAGGGAAAAAAACATAGAATTATGGAAATGGTCCTAGCCACACTTAAAAACGTTTATTGTACTCATGTAAATGAGACTGCTTTAACTCAAAAATCAGATAGAAATTGAGGGTTCTGATTACCATAGAAATAGAATAACTGAGTTCGTTTAATTCCTCTTTTCTTAATACAGCAAGGCATTTCAAGGCTTACTGAGAGGTAGAAGAAACAGTATGTCGTCAGAAAGATCTTACATATACTTCATTCAACATATAATTAATTGATAATAAAGCATTACATTCATGATATTTTGTATTTTGTACTTGTATACTGGATTTGTTATTTTCCTATGAAACGACGAAAGTTATTTTTTAAAAAACATTTATGTTATACAATAGAAATTTTCTTTTAAATATACAATAATTCAACCAAGGGGGAAAGTAACAAATATTAATAATGATATGTTAAATAGTTTGTAATAGAATAAGAGCACACACATAGGATGTGAATAATGCTATTGTTCTCAAATTCTTGATTATTTTTCATGTTTAAAGAAGTTTCCACAAGTGTGGTGTGCAAACTGAGTTTTGTGTTCGCAGCTAAGAAACCGAGACAAGCTATAAATTTGTCCGTTTTACTGATTAACCTAAATCAGTGCATACCTAAATATTAACCTAAATTGTACATGCCTAAGTATCTGATAATACATAGAATGATTAACTTACTGGTTTGTAGTAATTTGGGTGAACTCTCAGTTTTTAAAACAAAAAGCTCATTTCTATGGTTCTGCATCTCTGGACGTTGCTGGGCCTAAGGCTTAGACCCTCAGGACACACCAGTGTATATTACCAAGATTATTTATCATAATTTGCATGTGTTTTTATTTGTAAGAATTCTCTTTATAAAACATTCCAAGTTATTTGTATCTTGGTCTGTCTTTTAGGACCTTATTATTCAAATGTGGGCCCTGGGATCAGCAGTATCTACATCTCCTGGAAGCTTGTCAGAAATGTAGACTCTCAGGCTCCACCCCAGACCTGCTGAATCAGAATTTTAATTTAATGAGATTCTCAGATGCTTTGCATGCACATTAGAATTTGAGCAGAAATGCTTGAGGGAGTAAAAACCTAGTATGCTGGAAGATTTAAAGGTCCCAGGTGGTGTGGAAAGAAAATACATTTCAAAGAATGTAGCTCAAATCATATTCAACTTTACTTTTTCACATGTTGGGTTTTCTTTATAATCAATAAATTATAAGTGAGCCATTTAAATGAGTCAGTTTAAACAAATGGGTATAGCATTGAGTGGAAACAAGAGACTTTATTTGCATAGTACTCTAAGTTGGAAAATTTTTTTGAAAATAGAAAAATATATCAATTATTAGTGATATATTTTTCTGGCTAATTTCTTCATTATTTTAAATCATAATTTCAATAATATTTAATATGTCACTGAACTAAATATAAATATCCTTAAATAGTCAAGTGATTGAGCATTCTGTTCACTTTCCTTGCATGACTTGAAAAGATTTCCAAATCTAAAGAAGCTGTAATAGGGAAAGTGCACATGACTCGGTCCTGTTTTAGCAATTCACTAAATGGTTGGCTAGAAGGCTTCCTCCCTTCACACTGAGTCCTCTACAAACATTTGTTGAATGAATGAATCAGTGTTAGAGACAAAGACTATTCTTTCAAGAATAGACTGGACCAGAAAAAGATATAGGGTAATATCCAAAAGGAAGATACATTCAAAGTGTTTTTGTTTGACTGTTTATAAAACCAGAAAGGCAATTTGTTAAAGATAAGAATTACGTTGTCAAGAAGAAAGGATATCCATGTGTGCTGATCAGCACAGTCTCTTCCTGGGACAACTATGTGTGGGAAGCAATAATATAATCAGAAAGTTATTGTGAGCCAAAGACATTAGATGGGTGATTATAGTGGCTTGTGCCATCAAGCCTGAAAAACTGATACATAGTTTTTTACCATTAGAATATACTAAACCCACAGAATGGATATGTGATTGTCTGGGTTCAGGTTAAATCACCATCTGATGAGCACAATAGACATTTTATTACTATTTGCCCTACCTATTCTTCCTTTTCTTCTTTTCTTTCTTTTGGAGAAATGCTTTGAATGGCAGGAAGAGTGGATTGAGGGAACCCAATCCTCTTAGGAACCCATTGACCCACTGTATGTGTGTTTACGTGTGTGTGTGTGTATCTCTGTCCCAGTTTAGCTGGAACAGGCCTCACTTACACCTACTTAGCATTTGTTCAGAACTTTTTATTTTTCTTAAAGTATTACTATTTATATTAAAATAATCAGGGATGAGTTTGTTAGATCTACTCTTCGTGTTTCCAGGTCTGTCATTGTCTGTCAGGAACACGGTTATACCTTTAAAATAACCTTTAATAACCACCTACCTTTTCCTGAGTCTGTTCAGATTCAGTATAACAAGCCCCTCCCTTTCAAGAAGAGCATACAGTATGCACACTGATAAAACCAAGTACACTTGGACATGAAAGGCTAGGGATAGTTAACTTTGCAGTTTCAGGTGCTGACAGGAGATGGTTTTGAAGTTGCAGCCTCTGCCAGACATTTGGTAAACTAGTCAACTGTTTGGTGGCACGTGTCACAGTCTGGCAGATGCATGAAGCCACCAGTCAATAGGGTCAATGGGAAATATGGAATATTAAAGGTTAGATGCATACGGTACTTCTGCAGTATAGTGTACTTTAAAATCTCTTGATGTAGTAGTTTGGTCATTTATTAAATGCTGTAAATTACAAATATTTATTATATTGTTTGGTAAAGCTTTTTAAATTTTGCAATAGACTCTGGGCAACAATGAACTCAAAATATGAAAAGCATGTTTAATGAAAAGTTTAGTACTAAACATCTACTTTTCAAACAAGTAGATATAATGTGAACTTGCACAGAAAGCTTATCAATGGGTACCATTCATCCCAGGAGCCAGAGTAAATCTAATACTCACTACAAAGCAAGAAAACACAATCTCTGAAGAAACATCATCTATTTGAAAAGTTAATACTTATTTTAAGAAGAATGTTCCCAAAGACAACAATTTAATATATATAGCTGATACATTTCGTTCTTGAGAAGCATGAGTTTTCATTTGGATCAAATGAGTGTCCTTCTAAATAGCTGAATTTATTTTCAATCCCAATTCTTCTTGGACACATGTGTAAAGTGAAGCAGTAGTTCTGATGTCAGTTTTATATGTGTCATTATATGCTTCAAATAAGAATTCATTTAAGTTGATTCCAGTAATGCTTCAGATTTTTCCACCAGCTCACGCAAGCAAAGGAACAATTTTGGAGGTGAAACATCTGACATTTACAACATTACATAAAAGCTGTAAATTCAATTAAAAAGTTCAACATTTAAGGTACAATTATTTATTTGTACAATGATAAAATGAATACGGATTTTGGTGGAGCAAGCATTGTGATAGAAACAATGTTGTGGCTAATTTAAGAAACCTATTTTATCAATTGACTATTGCCACATTAATGCTGCTTAATAAATCATCCCAAAATTCAGTGGCTTAAAACAAAAATTATTTGCATGGATATATGATTAGCTGACTGTAAGAAGACCAGCCAATAGATGAATTCAGTAATCAAGAGTGAGATGATGGGCTTCCCTGGTGGCGCAGTGGTTGAGAGTCCGCCTGCTGATACAGGGGACACGGGTTCGTGCCCCGGTCCGGGAAGATCCCACATGCCGCAGAGCGGCTGGGCCCGTGAGCCATGGCCGCTGAGCCTGCGCGTCCAGAGCCTGTGCTCCGCAACGGGAGAGGCCGCAGCAGTGAGAGGCCCGTGTACCGCAAAAAAAAAAAAGAGTGAGATGATGGTGACTCAGGCTAGGACTTGGGGAGTGATAAGAAGTGGCTGAATTTAAATACATGGGTCAGCTTTGCATCAACTGATCTGGGCTATATTCAACTGCCACTTTATTCTATGTCTGTTTCATCCTTCCTGTGGACCCAATGGAATAGACAAGGACCTGTTCTTCCCATGGTTATGGCCAAGGCTCTGGAGAGCAAGCAGAAATGCTGCAGACTTCTTAAAGCCAGAGGTCAGAACTAGCACTTCTTAAAGCCAGAGGTCAGAACTAGCACACTATCAAATCTATCCACATGCCGCTGGCCAAAATAAGCCAAGGGGTGGGAAGTAGATTCTGCTCAGGATGACAAGGGTGTGGATGCAAAAAAGGATGCAAAGATTTGGGCCAGTCACTCAATCTACAAACCCTTTTGGAAGCAATAAGCTCTTAAACAGATAAGCTTGGAGTTGGCTGTGCTCATACATAATTGACTGCATCCCATAAAGTACTGCGCTCTATAGTCAAAACCGAGGATGTAGATGTCAAAATTTACACTTTTTAAATTTTTTAAATTTATTGTTTTATTTTTTAATTTTTTTTCTTGCGGTACGCGGGCCTCTCACTGCCGCGGCCTCTCCCGTCGCGGAGCAACAGGCTCCGGACGCGTAGGCTCAGCGGCCATGGCTCACGGGCCCAGCCGCTCTGCGGCACGTGGGATCCTCCCGGACCTGGGCACGAACCCGCGTCCCCTGCATCAGCAGGCGGACTCCCAACCACTGCGCCACCAGGGAAGCCCTAAATTTACACTTTTTAATATGTTCACAGAGTAAACTACAAAATTTGGAGGAATAAAGCTGATGTTAAATAAACATAAACACACTTCGGCTTTGAAGTATGTGCTTTCTTTTTGCTGCTCATCATCAATTTGATTTTTAAAAGTATCTGAGACTTGGAAGACACAATTTTGTAAAACAACCTAAAAGGCCTACAGTAGAATTGAATTTCTTAAAAAAAAATAAAAGGCTTCTAAATTGTGGTTGCGTTTTGTTGAAACCAAAAAAATTTTTTTTAATTTACGTATTTTAGGCTGTGTTGGGTCTTTGTTGCTGCGCGCCGGCTTTCTCTAGTTGCGGTGAGCGGGGGTTATTCTTCATTACAGTGCGTGGGCTTCTCATTGTGGTGGCTTCTCTTGTTGTGGAGCACAGGCTCTAGGAGCGCGGACTTCAGTAGTTGCGGTACGCGGGCTCAGTAGTTGTGGCTCACGGGCTCTAGAACGCAGGTTCAGTAGTTGTGACACATGGGGTTAGTTGCTCCGCGGCATGTGGGATCTTCCCAGACCAGGGATCGAACCCGTGTCTTCAGCATTAGCAGGCAGATTCTTAACCACTGCGCCACCAGGGAAACGCTTGTTCAAAATTAAAGTTGAAAATATTTAACCAAAATTTTCTGCAAATGAAACAATAAAAAACTTACTTTTAGAAAAGTAAAATTATTTAAAACAATGCTAAAATCAGGAAGGCATTAAAATATATCTGTTTAAAAGCAAAGGAGAAATTGAATAAAGGATGAGAGCTCCAACGGGGTACACAATCTAATTTTTGAATTCTAAAATTGCGCTTTGGAATATCGCAAGTTGTGGGATGAATCTTTTGACAGAGGCCTTATTTTTAATGGATAAATTTATAATTTCCACAAAAATTGAATAAAAGACCTACAATTATAAATATGGTAAAACATCAAAAAATAATAGAAAGAGATAACTGACAAGTTTTTTTCTTATAAAATATACATCAAAAAAAGGTTTCCTGAACGGAGGCAAAAAGAAAGCCTGTCAAAATATTTAGGTGAAATATTTGCACAGCTGAATGGCAAAAAGAAGAACTGACAATATCCTCCATTTAGCAAAATTTGCTCAGATCTTACCAGGCATCTTAACATCTATAGAGAGACTGTTTATTTAATTAAAAATACAATGGTCCACAGAGAAATGTTTATATAAATTGTCAACAATTTCAAATTTAGTAAACATAAAATACAACCTCAAAGAATATTGCAGGTAATTGTATGAAAACAAAATAATTAAGACATTTTTAAGAAAAAATGTTGAAAAAATACATTCTTAAGAAAACCACCAGTGACATTATGTAAAAAACCGATTAAAGAACATGAATATGTGCCAAATTTAATTATTCTGCTTATATTTTTTAACGTTTATATAATCAATATAAATAATTGTTAAAATTTTTGCTTTGATGAACATGGATGTATGCTATTTTTTTTTTTTTTTTTTTTTTTGCTATACGCAGGCCTCTCACCGTCGTGGCCTCTCCCGTTGCGGAGCACAGGCTCCGGACGCGCAGGCTCAGCGGCCATGGCTCACGGGCCCAGCCGCTCTGTGGCTTGTGGGATCTTCCCGGACCGGGGCACGAACCCGCGTCCCCTGCATCGGCAGGCAGACTCTCAACCACTGCACCACCAGGGAAGCCCAGATATATGCTTTTTTTATTTTTAGAAATCTTTGCATAGTGTCAGCATTATAGTAAAATAATTGGGGGAGTAAGGAGATAAACATTTCAAAAAACAAGGTAATTTTTTTTTCATATCTTTAGTTAAATTCTTTTTTTTAAATTTTATTGGCATATAGTTGATTTACAATGTTACATTAGTTTCAGGTTTTTATAGCAAAGTGATTCAGTTATACATCTACATATATTCATTCTCTTTCAGATTTTTTTTCTCATATAAGTTATTATGGAGTATTGAATAGTGTTCCCTGTGCTATACAGTAGGTCCTTGTTTGTTATCTATTTTATATATTGTAGTGTGTGTGTGTTAATCCCGAACTCCTGATTTATCCCTCCCTGCCGTGTTTCCCCTTTGTTAACCATAAGTTTGTTTTTGATATCTGTGAGTCTGTTTCTGTTTTGTAAATAAGTTTATTTTTATCATTTTTTAAAATTAGATTCCACATATGAGTGATATTGTATGATATTTGTCTTTGACTTACTTCACTTAGTATGATCATCTCCAGGCCCATCCATGTTGCTACAAATGGCATTACTTCATTCTTTTTTATGGCTGAGTAATATTCCATTGTATATATGTACCACATCTTTTTTATCCATTCGGGGTTGATAAACATTTAGGTTGCTTCCACGTCTTGGCTACTGTAAATAGTGCTGCAAGGAACATTGGGGTCCATGTATCTTTTCAAATTATGGTTTTCTCCGGATATATGCCTAGGAGTAGGATTGCTGGATCATATGGTAGCTCTCTTCTTAGTTTTTTAAGGGACTTCCCTACTCTTCTCCATAGTGGCTGTTACCAATTTACATTCCCACCAACAAGAATGTAAGAGGGTTCCCTTTTCTCCACACCCGCTCCAGTATTTATTGTTTGTAGACTTTTTGATGGTGGCCATTCTGACCCTTGTAAGGTGATACCTCATTGTAGTCTTGATTTGCATTTCTCTGGTAATTAGTGATGTTGAGCATCTTTTCACGTGCTTTTTGGCCATCTGTACGTCTTCTTTGGAGAAATGTCTATTTAGACCTTCTGCCTGTTTTTTGATTGAGTTGTTTGTTTTTCTGACATAGCTGCATGAGCTCTTTGTATATTTTGGAGATTAATCCCTTGTCAGTCACTTCATTTGCAAATATTTTCTCCCATTCTGTTGGTTGTCTTCTCATTTTAAAACTATGCAATGTAATTTTTACCCTTTCATTCTCAAAATTATCCCAGACTGAAATTTAAAGTAAATAGTCAAAACTATATGTCAGTAGTATAGGCATGATATGATAGTTGTCTGAACTATGTAGATGGTAGTTGTCAGAGAGAAATGTTGATAGGGTTTAATTATATTTAATTAAAATTAATAGGAGCTGAAGTAGACATCTCTAGATTGTATATTGTGATTAGTGGAACTAGTTAGTATAGTTAGTTGGTTAGTGGAAGTCATCTGTTAATAGATGGTATTGACCTTCATGGGATTAAAAAAAAAGAAAAGATAAAGATACAGTTTGGTAGGAGACTGTTTTCAAGTGGGGAGGATCAAGAGACATTGGGTCTCTTGATGGTGGGCTGAAGCCTCGGAGATGAGGTTTTGATACAAACTGAAGGGCAACATCTTTGCTAATGACCATATCAAAGGCATGTCTCCTACCAAATGTACTGAGTTTTGTTCATTTGAAGCCTCTGAATGTAGTTATTTTAGGTGTTTTAAAACAGTATTAGGATAAAAAAATACATTTTCTGTATTTATGTTGGTATGACAGACTACTAACAAGTTAATAAACATGAAAGAAAAAAATACTGTTGTTACATATTAATTTTGTGTGAGACCTAGTCAAATCAATTGAGCCCAGTAAGATAATATAGAGAAAGGTAATTTTATATTTTCACTTACCCAGTAAACATAATGCATAATTCAACAAAAAATAAATCTATTGGAGTTCCGTGCACTAAGGAGATTAAAAATTAACATATTTACATTCTCTATTGATTTATTTTACTACTCATGAAAAAAATAGTTTTGCTATGTACAAATGTACATGCACATACATATACTGAATCACAGCTCATATACTACCCCAGTTGAAAATGTACAGATACATAAAAAGATGGGGCAATTTGGTGTTTTAAAGTGTTTTTAAAAAGACTATTTTAAATTTTAATCTGGTCAATTTGTCTGATTATTAAGACACTAGATATTGCTTTAGTTTGTATTAGATTTTTTATTTATGTAATCTTATTATGGTTACTAAAATCCATGTTTTTGTGATTTCTGTCCTTTAGGATCTCAGATTATTTTATAGTTTATCTTATTCATTTATTTGAATATTTTTAAAGGAATTTTCATGTGTGTGCATATGTACATATTTTAGAAAATCCTTGTGGAAAATAGGATATAGAATTCTTCAATAATATAAAATATGATGTAAATCCTTCAATAATACTACACTAAATAGTAGTTCTAAGACTTGTCATTACACGTCAGGGACTCTATTTAAACATCACTCTATTGAAGACAGACGTTTAGTCTGGTCAGGTGTTAGTAAATACAGATAATCAAGTGCTTCCCAGATCACTAAAAATGGAACAGAAAATAAGTGACCTAAATGGAAACAGAATTAATTGATTCTAACAAATATTAGAAAGCTAATGCTAAAATTTACATGGGACCTTATTTTCCTGAACCTTTAAAAATATGTCAGTCATATTACTTGATGCACTCGTCCTTCATGTCTTGAAAAGTAACCCATTCATTATGACATTAAAACGCAACAGAAACATCCCCTCCTTCTTAGTGAGAATGCTGCCTCCCCACCCCACTCCCAGTTCACTGTTCCCCGCGTTGTCCATTTCCTTGGTACTTGCCTTCCCTCTCCCACAGTCTTTAACTCTCAGCTGATGCACACCCCACCCCATCATTCACTGAGAAAAGTTACTGCAGGGGAACTCCCTCACATTCCCAGCAGCAAATCTATTCATTTTCTCTGCACTCCTACTTAGAGTAGGAACGAGTGTCCTATCAAGTCTATTCTTGCATGCACTGGCCTCCATGCCCTCTTGCCTTATCAAGAACTTCACTCCTCAGCCATGCCTCCTCTCCCCTACCTCCTCAATCTGTTCATCTCTCCATCATCAGTCTCTTCCTATGTATTGGCATAATTCTATCAGCATACAGATATTCTCCACTAGTTCTATTTTTAAATCCCTTCCATAACCCCTCATTTCCTCCTGTTACTGTTCTATTTTTCTACTCCTCTTCCCAGAAAACATTCTTTATTTAGCGGCTTTACTTACTCTCCCCGACTTCATTTCTGCAACTCATACATCAAACTACACATATATGACTTCATTCTCCTTTCAACTGACTCTATTCTTTTCAAGGTCACCAACTACTTCTGAGCTGCCAATTCCAAGAGGAATTTCTCTGTGTTTAACCTACTTGGCCTCTTGACAGTATTCAACATGTTGGAAATGCTGTTCCTCTGGAAACCTTCCCTCCTGGATTCCTTGACCTAATAGTTTCAGGCTTTTCCTCCTACCTCACAGTCTCCTCAAAGTCTGTTTCTGATTTAGATCTTCCTAAATGCCTTCCTAGTATGCCTCCTTCTCTTTATTAGCCACATCTTCTTCCTAGGTTGCCTTTTCTTTCTCATAGCTTTAGATACTATTCCTGTTCTCCCACATTCCATGTCTATTTTTCGATGTCAGACCTATCCTCTAGGTCTGAATCCTGGCTCACGAAGTTGAGACTCATGTATTCACCTGCCTATCTGACATCATCTCTTAGATACCTAATTGGTAAGAAGTGTTCAAACGTAGCTGACGATTCTCTCCACTAACCTATTTCTTTCTCTATTTTCCCATGTTACGCAATGGCTCTGCCAGTTACTCAAGACAAAAACAAACAAACAAATCTAAAAATCATAATTGATTCCTTTCTGTTCTACACCATCATCCCTAAATCCAATTGATCATCAAGTCCTCCTGGTCTAATTAATTCTAAAATATGGCTTGAATTTATCTAAAAGATGTCAATTGTGATTCTGAACTGCACCAGCCCTGTTCTAGGTTATCTTCCCTGTGTTGCCTAAAATATTACAAAAACTTCTTAATTATAATCCCTGCTCTCATGAACAATTCTTCCATTCTCCAAACTGTATTAAGAGTGATGTTCTAAAATAAATAAGATCATATCACTTATCTGTTTATTCTCCTCTAATTGTTCCCCATGGAGTCTTTCCATGATCAAGCTCCTATTTACCTCTGCAAATACAGGTCCTCTGTGTCACCCCTTGCTTACATTCCATTCTTCAGCCACCTGGCCTTCATACTGCCCTTCCAGTATCCATGTTGCCTTTCTCTGCTTGAAATGATCTTCCTCCCAGTCCTAACCTTCATCTGGCTCATTCTCATCCTTTATATTTCAGCTCAAATGTCTCCTTTTTGCAGAGTCCTCCTCTCTACCCAAACCATTTAAAGTAGCTTCTGCCTACTACTCTTTATCTTCTCACTCTGTTTACTTTGCCCTACACCTATCTCACACCACCTGAAAACATCCGACTTTTTGGCCACCCTGTACAGCATGCGAGATCTTAGTTCCCTGACTAGGAATCAGATCTGTGCCCCTGCATTGGGTGTGCGGAGTCTTAACCACTGGACCAACCAGGGAAGTCCCCTGATTTGGTTTCTTGTTCACTCTTTATCCATTTGAATGTTCACTTGAATGGAAGCTTCTGGAGAACAGGGACATTATCTCTCTGGATCAGTTTTTGTTTTTCTTTTTAAGCCCAGGCCAATGTCTGCCCTGTATAGCGCTTGATAGGTAATTGTTGAATAATATATGACTAAATGAATAGATTATTTATAAAGTATGTTTATTATATGAAAAAGGTCAAGGAGTGTGAAATTGGATGACATCACAATCTAACCCAAACTAAGTGGTCAATACCCTCAATTGTCTAGAAAATTCAGAAAATGTAAATAATCCAAGAACATATGGAGCAACAGTACAGCTGAGAGAACAAAAAATAAACATACTAAGTTTAAAGGGACACATTTTTCCTTTTTGAAAAGTTACAAAGAAATGTATATATAATTGCAGAAATCTTAGAAAATATTATAAGGAAAAATAATCTAGGAATACCTGCTATCCTATCAACTGGTCAAAACCTCAATTAACGTTTTACTACATAATTTCCAGATTTTTCCCATGGAGATCTACATATGGTCATTGAGCACTTGAAACATGGCTAGTGCAAATGAGGAACTGAATTTTTAGTTTACTTATTTACTTATTTATTTTTAATAAAACTGAAATTCAAATTGAGGCAGTATAAAATATTTTTTTTCCAAACACCACTTTATTATTTGGCATGACTACATTTTGCTTTATTGAAAATACAATGTCTGAATTGAGATGTGCTGTAAATGTGAAATATACATTGCATTTTAAAGACAATATAAAAACTCCAAAAAATCTTAGTAATAACTCTTTTATGGATTACATGTTCAAATGTTAATATTTTGGATATAATAGATTAAGCAGAATTTTTTTTTTTTTTTTTATTGCGGTATGCGGGCCTCTCACTGTTATGGCCTCTCCCGTTGCGGAGCACAGGCTCCGGACGCACAGGCTCAGCGGCCATGGCTCACGGGCCCAGCCGCTCCGCGGCATGTGGGATCTTCCTGTACCGGGGCACGAACCCGTGTCTCCTGCATCGGCAGGCGGACTCTCAACCACTGCGCCACCAGGGAAGCCCCTAAGTAGAATATTTTTAATCTAATCTATTTTTATTTTTTCTGAAGTGGCTACCACAAAATTTCAATTACATATGTGGCTTACGTTATACTTCTATTGAATATCACTTTATACATATACATCTATATTTATATATACATATACTTACACATATACAGGTTTTTATAAAATATATTCTTTTATAAACTACTTCCTTGACTTAATGATATTGTACAAACATCCTTTGAAGTCAATAAATACAGATCTATATTTAGCTTATTTGAATGTTTACTATTTCACTGTGTGGAATATTAGATATATTCTTTATTACTGAACATTTAGATGATTTCTAAATTTTCACTTTAAATACAATGCTAGGGACATAATTTAAGGGATGTTTATGCATAAGCGATGGTTATAAAGGCCAAACACCTTCAATGCTAAATTTTAAAGCAATTAAAGAAGGCAAGGAGAAATTTTTCAATAATCATTGAAGTAATGAAAGTAATGGAAAGCAAAAGTAGTGGATTACTATGCATAATGGTGAAAGAATGGATGGAGAATCAGTCATAGTGGGTTCCAGGAGGAACACAAGTGGTGGCAAGAAGAGTTTTCATTGACAATGGGAGCAGTAACAAGCAGAAGACCGAAGTGGCCAAAATCAAGGGCATCAAGGTTATCTGAAGACATTTGGTCCAAATGACCTTACCCAACTCCTACACATATTGTTCTAATAGACTCATGTCCCTACGAATAAAAAATAAGAGATTTTATATGTTTCATACCTTCTGCTTATTAAGACAGAAAGTAAATAACATATTATGAAGATTTCTATCAACAACAGTTAAATTCTTTTTTAAAATTCTATTTAAGACAGTTCTAATTTTCTGGAAAAATATGTTATATGATGATTTCATCTCTCTGAGAACACTTTAAAAATAATTTTAGATAAATGAAATACTGCTATTTTTAAAAACAGAATATAAGCTCATGGATATAAGAGGCTGAATGCTCTGGCCGATATCTGTCATTTTTGCCTGACTCTAGAAGATGCTGTGAGTACAACGTCAGAAGACAAAGAGCCTGTGTGGACAGGTACTCTGGTCCAGCCCCACTGAGAACAGATCAGAATTTACCCATCTAGGCCAACCTCAGGGGTTTGCCAAGGGATGTGGAATGGAATGGTTCTCAGACCAATTCAGGGAGGCCTTTAACTTTGTGCTCCAAAATGTCAGATCTGCTCCAGGTGTCCAGAATAGGTAACAATATTGTCTCCAGAGAACTTCTAATACTGTCCACATTAGGGGAGATAAACAGAGTAGGACTGTCTTGATTTTCCAAGAGGTTTGAGTCCAGTATATGCTCAGTGTTTCAGTATTGTGTGAATTACAAATTCCAGTGTTGTCAGGCCACTGGTAGGTTCCTAGACAGAAAAGATTGAAATTTAATATAGAGAAAATTACAGATACAGAAGAAAAAATATTTTATGGTATTATATGGAAATAAAATATAATACCATATTTAGCATTGCTAGAAAAAGTCTCTTAAAATTTGAACCAGTTATGGTACTTACCCCATAAATAAAATCATATGACTTTCTTGGTTAAGAGCAGTACAGTTGAATCTTTTTCATCCATTTATTTCAGCAGTAAGGGTTTTGCCTCCTATGTCCCACATTTCACTCAAGTTAAATAGATAATAAGTAGGACCTAGGCATTGTTAAATTTCTAACAGTTACACCTTTTATATAAACACATTGTAATTCAGTTAGAAGCCACTCGTCTCCGCATCATTCCTACAGTGTCATAGAAGCACCAGAAAGAAGGTCTGTCCTCTATTTCTGGCTCTGCCAGTTACTGATTTTTAGCAAGGGTATGTCGGTTAATCTCTGAAAGTTAATTTCCTCATATATAATATGGGGACAGTACATCTTGTGCTACCTACTTCACAGGGTTGTCATGAGAATCAAAGGAGGTAAAACATATAAATACATTTTGTAAACAAAAAGAGAGATTATTCTTGGAAGCTTAGAAAAATTTCATTAGTAATAACAATGACAAGTCCTCATTTTGTAAGTATTTCTTTTTTTTTTTTTTCGGTACGCAGGCCTCTCACTGTCGTGGCCTCTCCCGTTGCGGAGCACAGACTCCGGACGTGCAGGCTCAGCGGCCATGGGTCACGGGCCCAGCCGCTCCGCGGCATGTGGGATCTTCCCGGACCAGAGCACGAACCCATGTCCCCTGCATTGGCAGGCGACTCTCAACAACTGTGCCACCAGGGAAGCCCTGTAAGTATTTCTTTTATTAGGAATCTTCTGATTGCAAGCAAAAGAAATCAACTCAAAGAAGCTTCAGGGGGGCAAAACATGGAGAGAGGTTTGTAATATAAGGATGCAAAATCATCTCTTGGTATATGAAACCAGGAGCACATCAAGATCTTAGGAAAAAAACTGAAACCAGTTACTTCTCTCTTCTCTTCTATTTGCCTGAAGCTTTTTTTTTTTAATCTAAAGATAGATTTCTTCTGCTTTTCCATGAATGAAAATGTGGCTACCCACAGATCCAGAGCATATATTTTACAGATCCAGCCACCTAAACACACTGATCTCTTTCATTTCCAACTACAAATTCACCGGGAATCTGGTTATGCTTGGATCACGTGCCCACCCATGCCCTATATTGTGAGCAATGATCAAGGACAAGACAAACGAAACGGCTGTTCAGTGAATACTGCTCTTCTCCAATAGACTGGAAAGATAGACCCTTTCTCCTTCCCTAGAAAAGGGGCTGTCAGACATCAAATCCCTTAGGTATCTACTATTCCCCTTTACTTTCGAAAGCATTTTCGCATGTGAGTGAGGTGAAAAAATGTTTTAATACACAACATATAGAATTCTCTGAGGGATGAAATTATTTTTATTGAGGAGAAAAAAATACTTTGGCAAGCTATTCGAAAGAAATGTGAGATCTTGAGGGTGTGGGTACCACCTGAGCCCCAAGAACAAAAGAGTGCTTGAGGGTTCTCTGTTCCAGGAAATGAAAGGCATTGGATTCAGCTCTTAAGACAACTGGGGAGGAAAAAGAAGAAAGGAGACAGGGAGGCCAAGAGTCCAAGAAATGCTGTGCATCAAAGCAGCATGGAGTATAGAAGTTGTAAAAATCTCCCTGGTGGTAGAATAAGCCTCAGCTTCCATCTAACCCAAAAAAGTCCTTTAAGGAGGAAAATAACTCAATGTGGTTTTTAATTGATTCTGTGTAGTTTGGGTTATATGTCTGCTCTGTAGACATTATGTAAATGAGGTACGTGTGTGTGTGTGTGTGTGTAACTTAAGTTCGCCTGGACCAGATCAGTAAGGAAGAGAAGAAATGTATGCAGAAACGAAAAAGTCCCTTGCTTATAAGAGGCAGAGCATATACCACCCAGGATCTCAAGGGCAGCGAGGCAGCAGCTGAGTCAGGGCTATACATGTATTATTCCCTATGATCTGCCCAACAACTTGTCAAGTAATTAAAACACATCATTAGTGTTTGACAGATGAGGAAACTAAAAATCATTTACCCAGTGTCTTATGGGCAATTAGTCTCAGAGCAGGACCGAAGCCTATATGTTTCCTGACTCCTGGGCTCATGTTACTGCACTGAATTTTCTTTATTTCCTTCAAATGTTATGACACTAACAGAACAGGGGTAGCATACCTTAGTGGCAAGAATCAAGAAGACATTGCTTTTCACAAAATGCTTTTAATGTTTTTTAAACGCTTTTAATGAAACCACTAAGATTACCTCTTATTCATTCATCTACTCATTTAATATATATTTGTTGAATTCCTATTCTGTGACCAGCGCTGTAGTAGGTGACAACCCCTTGCTTCTGAGCAAGAATAGTTTGACCAAAGTGAATCCTACAATTGTAAAATAAAAAAGACTAAATAGTAATGGAGGACCATGCAGTTCACAGTGTTTTTGATTTTTTTAAGTACTCTTTGAAATCGCAGTGTCACACAAAGCCTGATCCGGTTTCAGCAGCAGAACTGAACAGTTAAGATTCTGAAACTAACCTCATCAACCCTCATACATTGCTGGTGGGAATGTAATGGTGCAGACACTTTGGAAAACAACTTGGCACATCTTCAAAAAATTAAACATAGAGTTACCATATGACCCAGCAATTCCCCTCCTAGTATATGCCCAAGATAAATGAAAACATGTATTCAAACAAATACTTATGCACAAATGTTCATATCAGCACTATTCACAATAACCCCAAAGTGGAA
The DNA here is from genome assembly GCF_059928025.1 of Delphinapterus leucas. NCBI lineage: Eukaryota > Metazoa > Chordata > Mammalia > Artiodactyla > Monodontidae > Delphinapterus > Delphinapterus leucas. The sequence goes on along the minus strand of NC_143137.1, from coordinate 83,073,331 downwards.
ACAACCCAAATGTCTACCAACTGATGAATGGAAAAACAAAATGTGGCATATCCATACAGTGGAATAATATTATCAGCAATAAAAAGAAATGAAGACTCATACAGGCTACACCATGGATGAAACTTAAAAACAATATGCTAAATAAAAGAAGCCAGACACAAAGGGCCATATATAGTATGATTCCATTTACATGAAATGTCTAGAATAGGCAAATACATAGAGTCAAAAAGTAGATTAGTAGTTGCCAAGGGCTGGGGTGGGTAGGGAATTGGGAATGATTGCTAAAGGGTATGAGATCTCTTTTTTGGAGTGCTAAAAGTATCTTGGATTTAGTGGTAATGGTTGCACAATCTTATAAATTTCTTAAAAATCATTGAATTGTACACTTTAAAATGGTGAATTTTATACATGGATTATATCCCAATTAAAAAAAACTAACAACATCACATTTCTAATTGTGTATAAATTCAGGATAATAAAATCATTCTGAAAATGAATACTAACTCCACTGCAATCGCTACTTCCATTGCTACATTTTCCTTTTCATTGTTTTCCTATGCTCACCGAAATTCCCTCAACCACTATACGTTAAAAAGGAGTCTGGGGCTTCCCTGGTGGCGCAGTGGTTGAGAGTCTGCCTGCCTATGCAGGGGACATGGGTTCGTGCACCGGTCCGGGAAGATCCCACATGCCACGGAGCGGCTGGCGTGTGAGCCATGGCCGCTGAGCCTGCGCGCAGTCCGGAGCCTGTGCTCCACAACGGGAGAGGCCAACAACAGTGAGAGGCCCTCGTACCGCAAAAAAAAAAAAAAAAAAAAGGAGTCTGAATAATCTGATGAACTTCTAAAAAAGAGCCAATGCCCTTTTTTACCTTACCTTTCTCAATATTCTGGCTCTGTTTTGTGATTTTTAGATACTTTTCTCAGCATAAACTTCTTCTTGTTGAAAAAGCCATTGCTAGTGACTCAACATAGGATAGATCAGTTGTCTCTCTGCTTTGACAATTTTAGAAGCTAAGGGTAAAGCTTTGATAATTATTTAAATTTTTACTTTCTAGGACCAAGAAGGGCTTGGAAGGTGCTCCACCAACGTAGACACTCTCGCTCACCCAGGTCTTCGAAAGGAGCTGTTCAGGAAAGGAACAGGAGCGCATTGTGAATCAGAGCACCTCTGTCGGCAGCTGTGCAGCACCAGGTGTCTGAAGCAGAGCTTTGGTAAAACGATGAGGGTGAACTTGTGGCTGAAGCCTGAGGGCTAAGCAGCACTTCCCAGTCAACACATATTAAACATTTGTGGGCCAACGCACTCAGCATGCTTGTGAAAAACAGTGTACCCCAGGCAGGCCTTGAGCCCACGCACCTACCCAGAGCACATCAAAGGGCAGAGAGAAGCTCTGCCGAGGCCAGGCCTCCATCTGCCCAGCCCATGGGAATTAGAAGCAGGATATGCAAGGAGAGCATGGATCCCAGGTGGAAACCAATGTACGTACCAGCACCCATGCCATGTTCCTGAGTTACTGAATTTCTCTTCCTGGGTGTTAAGTGTAGAGTAACAGTGAGCTGGGAATAGAGGGCGCAAGGATAGGCCAGGCCCAGGGCGGGGTGACCAGAGATTTTCTGCCAACACATAGATTTTACCCCCAGTCGCTATTCTCATAGAAGATTTAAGGTCTGATCTTCAGCATTTGACTGATTGACTCTCTGTTTTCCTGTGGTTGAGTAAAATAGTCAATTAGTGGTTGAGTACTGTGGTTCTTTTTCAAGGAAAACCTTGAAAATTTCATGCCTTGAAGTTCCTCATACGTTTTTTTTTTCCCCATTCAGTGACCCTGAACTCTTACAAAGAACTCATTTCTTAATAACTTAATATAAAACATAATTTTGTCCCTTTTAGCCCCTAATCCATACATAGCCTAATAAGGTGTTGATAGTCAGCGAATGCTAAACTCCTTACTACCGTGATTTGGAATAATATTGCCAATACTGGTAATTAGGACAGAAAAGCAGTAAGTGCTTCCCTGAATTCCCTTGGCCTGGCTCCTAATTCCAGTCCTTATAAACCCTTCTGTTGCAGTTCCTGCTGAGCTGAACAAGAGACACACATGCCAGTTTCACAGTTTAAAGAGAGAGCTACAGAAGAACAGCTGAGCCAGCGGGAAGCATAAACCGCGGGGAAGGTGTCAACATACCTATTTTTTTTTAAATCCAGTGTAGTAAATAAACACATAGACTTTAATAAAGCCAGGTAGCTCTTTCCTTGAGAAGTTAGCTTATGCTTCAAGCTCGGCCCAAGGTTTGCTTGATCCTTTTTTAGAACAGCGTTTTGAAATTTTGGCAAGATCAAACAAATAAATGGGAGAGAAAAAAAAAAAAAAGACTTGACCTTATTCTTAGGCTTATTCTCTCACAAAGAGAAGCAGTATCAGGAATAGAGAAGACAAATAGGAGTCCCAAAAACATTCAAAATTTTTAGCATTGTCCATCACGATACAAATAGATAGTATATCATGAATTTGACTATTATATAATTTCTCCTCTCTGGATCTTACCCAAACCCTTCATCTTGGCCCTCAATGCCCTTAGTTGTCCTCTTCACCTTAATCTCTTCTCTCTCCTATTTTGTGTAAAAGTAAAATACTTAAACTCTTGGATCTGACAAAGCAGAAAGGAAAAGTACTATAATTAGGAGCACATGATGTGCCAGGAACTGTGTTACACTTGATGTTATTTAATCATGAAAACACATCTTCTGATATATCCAGTTTTGTGGAAGAAACTGAGGCTTACAGCTTCCAATTTAGAATAAAGTTAGAATAAATTCTGAGCACCTGAGAATGGCCTGCCCAGCTCTACAGGATCTGCCCCACCTCCCTTGCAGCCCTCTCCGTTCTCATTCCCACCACTCTCTTCTTCACTATTACGCTTCAGCCAAACCGACCTGTGGGTTCCTTGATTAGGTCAACCTCAGTTCTATCCTGGGGACTTGGCACTGGTACTTTGCAATGAGAGAGATTGGAATCCTCTTCCCCCTCATCTGGTTCCTTCTTCTCCTCCAATTCTCAGTTCAAAAGTGTCACCTCCTCAGACTGATCTCCCTGAACCCTCAGTTGAAAGCAATTCTTCTCTCAGAGTAACTCCCTGTTGTAGCCATGAAAGCGTCTCACTAAGATCCCACTTTAGGGGAGTGTAGTTGGCTGACCACCTCCAGCTGCCCTGTCTTTAGATCCACTGCAGTGTTCACATCTGAGGCTGCCCAGAGTCCATCACTGAGCATCACAGGGATACTAGACCCAGGCCGTTTCTGCCCAAGGCAGGACCCCTCTAATGAGCAGTATTTCCTCAGGAGTCAGGGAAGGGAGCCCGATTGGCCTGGCCAAGACTTTCTCAGAGTCGTACCATAGTCTGAGACTCTTCCTACCCAATTCTTCTTTCCTTCTCTCCTTCCCCAGATGTCAGAGCTGCATCCCATTTGAAGGTCCTCCCCATCTCTCCCTGCTCTCATTTATCCTTCACAGGCATTTCCCCCAATAAACCTCTTGCACGTCTAATTCTGTCTTGGAGTTTGCTTCTCAGAAGACGTGAACTGGTATACTCTTTTTGTAAAACTCTTTATCTTCATAGCACTTACAACTATTTTTAATTGTATCCTGTTTAATTGATCCACTTACCTACCTATTTAACATCTCTCTTCTACCATTGCTCCATCCCAACAAAATAAGTCTTATTCACCCCCTCATTTCCATTGCTAAGAAAATTGCCTGACTCATGTCAGGTCTTTAATTAATATTGTTGAATGAATTAATTAATGGTATAGAAGACTAGATTTATATTCTAAATCCAGCTCCTTCCCTTTATTTATTTAATATGGGTATTTACTGTGCTAGCGATTGGAGATAAAACAGTAAACAAAAGAGACAAATTTTTTTTGTCTTTTGAATTTATGTTCAAGTGAGCAAAGACAGGCAGTAAACAAATCACAAAAATAAGTTGTGATATGATAAGAGTTATAAAGAAATGGCAGTGCATAGTAAGGGAATGAAGAGTGACATGTGGGTGGTTAAGCAATATATCTCCCTGATAAGGTGGCATTTAACTGAGATGTTGTAAGAGAGTCATCCAAGCAGCTATCTGGAGGAAGAGTGTTCCAGGCAGGGAGAACATAAGTACAAAGGTCCCGTGACAAGCATGTTTGGCAAGTTCAAAGAATAGCGTGCAGGTCAGTGAGGCTGAACCACTGAGAGCAAGGAGAATGGTAGGAAGTAATATTTAGGGTGAAAGAAGTGAACTTGATAAACCAGGTAAATCCTTGTATGTCATCATAAGAACTTTAGGTGGGATTTTTCTCTAAGTAAGATGGAAAGTAAATGGATGTGTAGTTCTTAGTAAAGGAGTGACAATTCTAAAAGGATGACTCTGGTTGCTAGATAGTAAATAGGAGGGGATAATGGTGGAGACAGAGGGCCAAGAAAGCAGGCAATTGTGATATTCCATCAATATCTCAAACTAGGATATATCAATGGATGGTGATGTTTGGCCAAATTCTGAATATATCTGAAGGCAGAGTAAACAGGATTTCCTCCGGGGGTTGAGGGAAAGGGAGGAATCAAAGATGATGCCAGCTTTTTGGCCTGAGCAAATGGAAGGATAGAACTGCTGAGCACTGTGTTTTCTTCCAGTCAAGCTCAGTTGTACAGGTACAGACACAGATAGGCCAAGAGTTGATTTAACCAAATTTGAGGTTTTTCTGTTGAATACAACGGTGGGGATGTTTTGAGGGTATCTGCAAAAGAATGATTATCCTGGCACAAGATGCATAAGTTGCTTAAGGAGAGAAATTATCACATGACAGGGCATGAGGGACAGGGAAAAGGCATATGGTCAATGGATGGAAGGTCTCTGTGGATTGAAGAATTGATGGTGATGAGGTTTCAGAGGGCGTGAGATGGAAAAATCAGAGGTAGAGGTCAGAGAGTGGGGCAGCCATGTTCTTTCCTTAGCATAGTAACAATTTCCTTTTCTACCCCTGCCTAATACTTGGGAAGAAGAGTCATGGCTTAAATGAAACAACAACAAATCCCAAACCCACTTCTCCTTCTACCATCCCATGTGTCTACCACTTTCCATGGTTAAAAATTCTGGAAAATTTCCTCATTAATCTCTGCATTCTCAGCACTTACTCCTTAATTTTACATGGTATGGCTTCCATTCACAGCAGTACATCAAAGGACTTTGGTATATTTGCCAACCATCTACTGTTTTTTTTTTTTCTTTTTTTTTTTCCCAAAGTTCTTAATAAATACATAGAGCAAAGTTGGGGTTTTTTTTTGTTGTTGTTTTTGTTTTTGTTTTTGCGGTACGCGGGCCTCTCACTGTTGTGGCCTCTCCCGTTGCGGAGCACAGGCTCCGGACGCGCAGGCTCAGCAGCCATGGCTCACGGGCCCAGCCGCTCCGCGGCATGTGGGATCTTCCCAGACTGGGGCACGAACCCGTGTCCCCTGCATCGGCAGGCGGACTCTCAACCACTGCGCCACCAGGGAAGCCCACAAAGTGGTTTTTAAAAAATTTTTTTATTTTAAACATTTTATCAAGAAGGCACATTTTTTTTATACAGCAGGTTCTTATTAGTCATCAATTTTATACACATCAGTGTACACATGTCAATCCCAATCGCCCAATTCATCACACCACGCCCCCCCCCCCCCCCCGCGGCTTTCCCCCTTTGGTGTCCATACGTTTGTTCTCTACATCTGTGTCTCAATTTCTGCCCTGCAAACCGGTTCATCTGTACCAACCATCTACTGTTGAAATGACAGACTCAAAGGAATTCAGAATTATTGGGATCTTGCCGATGATCTAATTCAACACACTTTTATAGGTAGGGATATTGCAGTTTATATAAGTTAAGGGACTTTCAAAGATAGATATGCAGTTGAAAATAGAGCTTTGAATTGCTCCAAGGTTATTTGATTACCTGCTTAGAGCTTCTTCTACCATAATACTATTTCCAATTCTCTTTTGTTTATACTTGTCCCTGGGAGTATTTTTGATGTGTTTGAAATAATATATTACCTTTTTTTTTTTTCTTAAACATCTCCCTCCTTTACTTATGTACTGTTATATTCCTCAGTGCCCCCTGGCCTCATGGGCAGTGACTTCAAGATCTACCTGCTTCAGCAGGAAATTGGCATCATATTCACATGTGCTCGCAAACCAGTCTGATGGTTGAAGTCACTGCCTAATACCTTACATGTTTTTCCTCTTCTTTTCCAGTTCTCTTCTGTCATGGCTGCTGTCTGTGAGGCTAAATGAGGGAGACTGAGCATTGCCAGTGGTGCAGTGCCCATCAGGAGCATGTAAATGTCCATACTCAAGGGCTGTCTCTGTGTGCTTTCAGTCCACCAACGTGCTGGTGCCTGGGTGGTGATATGCTCCATGCAGAGACGATGGCCTTTATGTTATCTGTGCTCCACAGTGTTGTAACTTGCAAACCGAAGGGTGCTGCTTGTCTTTTAAAGTCTTTCAGTAATAATTCAATGAGCTTTTGTATTTCAACCTTTGCCCAGAATCTCACAACATCTCTAACAAAAATGGTTTTGGTTTGGGGCCTTTCTAACTATAGACAGGTATGGATGCCATGCTAGCCCCGCTATTCTCCAGTTATTTATAGCCTCTCCCCAAACCAGACTCTCTCCTTACTTAGAGAGCAAAACCCTCAATGTAGACAATGGAAAGGTGTCCGCATATTACGTCTGCTCCCAACTTAGCCAAAGACACACACTGCCCTTCGGTTGTCTGTGTGTGTGTGTGTGTATGTGTGTGTGTGTGTACACATCTGGTTGTCCTGTCTCTCTCTTCTCTGGTTCATCCTCATCCCCACATTAATCCATCAATACACCAAGCCAACATGTCTCACGTAAACTCTCCTTTCCCCCTTCTGCTTGTATATCTCATGGCAGGATGAGTAAGAAAAGGGTTGAAGAACAGAAGGAGTTTCTGGATTTTAATATCATTTCTCACACTAATCCCATTTGGCTTCTGACTGATACAGAATCTCAAGGTTGTAAGGGATCCCAAAAGTTCATCAATCTCTAGATCTTTCCCAATATATGATCATCCAGTCTAGAGTTTTACATCTTAGTCAAGAATAAACAACTTTCTGAGGTTCCCTATTTCCTTCAGCGGCAATTGTACACTTTTTTTTTTCCACTTCAAGGTAAAATTTGTTGCCTATAGCTTTCTTCCAATAGGTCTTAAATCCACCACCTTGAACCCAGACAGAAGATGTCTGTTCCCTCTGATTTATGATATCTCTTCAACCATTTATAAATAGCTATCATGTCACTTTGTATCTTCTCATTCCTGCATTAAATATCCCTAGTTTCTTTAATTATTCCTTATGACACGGTTTGGAGTTACTTTAAGACCTAGATGCTCTCAGCTGAATGTGTCTCAATTTGTCTTTTAACATATGTCTCTTTCTTAACATATGATGCTCAGTATTATTCAGCAACAAAAAGAAATGAAGTACTATACATGCCACAACATGGATGAACCTTGAAAATTTTACGCTAAGTGCAAGAAGGCATAGACAAAAGACCACATACATGGTTCCTTTTATATAAAATGTCCAGAATGCGTAAATCTATAGAGACAGAAAGTAGATTATTGGTTGCCTAGGACTGGGCATAGCAGGGAAGGTGGAAAGATTGGGGGAATAATGGCTATAGGGTATGGGGTTTCTTTTGCAGGTAATGAAAATGTTTGAGAAATGATTGTTGTGATGGTCACACAACTCTGTGAATATACTAGAAACCATTGAATGTTATACTTTCAGTGGATGAATAATATGGTATGTGAATTATATTTCAATATAGTTGCTTAAAACATATGATGTCCATAAGGGAAAACAGTACTCTGAGGTAGATTGCTTCAACATCTGTATATCAATTTCACTCTCTATAAAATAGATGAGTTAATACTATTTTTTCCACCTGCTTGACAAGGTTGTTGAATCATATCTTTCAACATCATAATTATGTAAATTGTTAATTTGAATGATTCTCACCACCTCATATCTGGACTATTAACACAGTCCACTTGCTGGTAACACCACTTGTTTTGTTGGGTAAAAGCTTTTTTTTTTTTTTTTTTTACACCTATTACCCAGCTCAGGAGAATGTAGGGAACACTTAGTGCCCGTTGTAAAAAAGTCCACCTCTTCACCTTAACATTTAAAGCTCTCTTTCAAGTTTGTGCCATACTTCCTATCATTCTTCACAACCAAACTACATTTTGATTATAAAACAACTGTTATTTCCATCATGTACTTTGCACTTAACCCTTTTAGCTGATTATTCCTCTTAAAATATACCCTGTTATGAAGTGAATGTTTGTGCCCCCCTCCCAACCCCATTCATTTGTTGAAGCCCTCACTCCAGTATGATGGAATTTGGAGGTGGGGCCTTTGGTAGGTAATTAGGTTTGGATGAGGTTATGACGGTGGGGCCCCCATGATGGGATTAGTGTCCTTATAAGAAGAGTGAGAGAGAATAGAGCTCTTTCTCTCCACACAGTGAGAGCCCAGCGAGAAGGTAGCCATCTGAAAGCCAGGAGAGTCCTCACCGGGAAACTAAATTGGCTCGTACTTTGATCTTGGACTTCTCAGCATCCAGAACTGTGAGAAATAAATTCCTCTTGTTTAAGTCACCCAGCCTATGGTATTTTGTTATGGCAGCCTGAGTTGACCAACACAAAGCCCTGGAAACTCCCCATCAATTCCCAGTCATGTCTTCCTTCTAAAGTTTTTTCAAAACTTTCTCCTCTTGGAATTTCCCCTCATACTGCTCACTCCATTATTCTGCATCCTCTCAGAAGTTTAGCTTCATAATAAAGCTAATTTTCAGTTCTTATTCATCCATATATTGTATTTTAACTCCTCACCTACTTGACAAATCAGAGGGGTAACGTGTATCATTCTGTTCAGCTTTCTTTTCTCCAAAACACAAGTTTTGTAGTCATTTCCACTAGTACTCAGTCATGATTGCTTCCTCTTTTCTTGCAGTTGGTGGTCCCATACTCCATATGGCGTGAAAGCTTATAGGAAAGACTCACAGATAATCCCAAGTAGTAATATGTAAACACTATGTTGAAAGCTCACTCTGTCAAGTTTAATTCCAGACTCTCTGATGAACATCAGCATTTAGACTGCCAAGAAATACAAAGAGGGTAGGAGGTGATTAAATACAATTTAAAGCTTGTTCCTTTTTGTTGGTATATTACAAAAGGCCATAGGAAAAGTTGAGGCAGTTCTTGAAATTGCAGCTCTTGAGCCCAGCAGGGTTGACTATTGCAGGAGAACAGGAGAGGGCATGTCCAATAAGGAGGAAACTGTCAACCTCTGCTAGCCCACAGGCCTTGCTTAGGAGACCCACTCTAAGGCTGTTCTTCCTGTAGCATCAGCTCAGCCTTACCTTCTTGGAAAACTCAAGCCCAGTTTTTACGAATGTTTTTTAGAAAATAAGACTTCCAGATGGTTGCTCTTTGGTTTCCATCAGAGCAATTTCCTAATTTTTGAACACATCAAAGATGACTTTCTTTGCTACCAACCCCATCTTATAATCAGTTAACATTTCCTGCGATGTCTATAAGGGAAAAGTGTAGTCCTACAAGTGACCGGGAGAGACCAGACCTTAAACCTATGCTCATTCATACCATGCTGGGTGAAATGCCTCCAAGGGCCACAGAAGCTATTTCCCCCAGACCAGGTAGAGCTGGAAGGATGGAGGATGGTCTGGATCAACTCCATCTCATTTCATGGGTGAGGAAGCCAAGGCCTGCAATAAGGAATGACATGCCCAGTGGCTTATGATTTACTAACATGGTCATAAATATTGGTTCAGAACTTGGCCTGGAAGCTTCCATGTCACCCCAGAGGAGGTCAGTTAAGGTGTGGAGATTTGTTTGTGTGGGTGTGTTGTTTGGTCTTATTTAAAAATATGCTCCTTTTTAAAGCTTATCCATTCGAAAATATAATTACCCTGGTACTGTAGAGAAAATAAAACGTTTCTATTGTTTCAATCCTTTAAGGGTTGATTTTGTTTAATGCAAGTAAGAAATATCCGAGAGCAATCTAGCAGCAGACTTTGATGCCCCTGCGTTTCTGAATTCTCAGCCAATGAAAACATGTAAGCCAGGAATATGTCTGAATCTGTGGCAGGAGGGAATAGGTAGCAGCTGTGAAATCTGCGTAGTATGGAGAGGTCGGGCTAAGTGACGATTATGGTCTCTTCTAATGTTAAATGGCGTTCTTTCAAATAACTTTATCAACATGTATCTGTTATTTAAGAAAAAAGTTATCGTACTTTTCACACTGCTTTAAAAATTCTATTTCATTTAAAATATAAATATCTCTCCTATATCACTAAATATTATTCTATACCTTTTAATGCTGTAGAGTATCCCATCATTTTGGCAATCCTTGGACACTTTGTGGATAATTTTGAAAGTGGGATGAATGGACACAGTATGGAAAAGACTTTCTGAATAAAATTTATGGCACATAAAATTGCATGGATAGGAGAAAAAAAATATGCTCTTTGATTCTTTATCTTACATTTTCTCAGGTTTGAGGAAATCCTTCAAAATGTTCTTTGCTTGTGGACAGGGACGTGAGAGTGGATGGAAGGAGGGAGGAGAGAAGGAAAAAAGAAAAAAGCGGAAGAAAGTTGACCTCCTATCGTCCCCAGACTTTTCTGTTCCCCACTTTACCCTCTCTGCTTTCTCCACGGTTCCATTCCCGGTCCCAGCTCCCTCTATTTCCCTCACCCCTGAAGGCCAGCTGACACGCGTTTACATTTGGAAAACCCTCGCGCGCCTGCCCGAGCTGGGCATGCTCAAACGCCCAGGACTGGCTTTTTTCGGTTTCCAACTTTGGCAGCTCTCCCACCCGCACCCCTAAAGGGCAGGTCCGAACACATCCCTGGGTGTGAGTAAACGGGAAGAAATTATCACACTCCCGCGGAGGAATTAAGGTAGGGGACCTCGCCGCGACGTTCGGCCTTCCGGGGGCGCTCCCCAAGGGCGCGCGCGGTCGCCGGCCCTCTGGGTCTGTGGAGCGCCGGCGTCCGCGGCAGCGTGGGCGCGCGCACCCGTCCGAGGGGGTAATGTCCGAGGGCTCGTGTTCGGGCGCGCGCTCTGGGAGTGGTCGCGGGGCGGCGGGAGGGGCGAGCAGGGGCGGGGCCGCGGCGGCGCGCGGACGCCGAGCAGCGCCGGGCTTCTAGAGGTTGCGGCGCGGCCACCAGCAGGAGGCCACCGGTGGCTGTACCCAGAGCCTGGAAACGCAAGACTTCGGGGCCGCGGAGGGAGGCGAGGCGCGGAGCCCGGCCGTAGGCAAGAGCTGCGCGGCGCTGCTAGCTCCTTTGCAGACAGCGCTTCCCTAGGTCCGTTTCGGAAGTGGGTGGGGGTGGTGTGGCCGGCGTCGGGAGGAATTCGAACGCCGGCATCCAGGAAGAAAGAATTCACCTGTGTTTCAAGGCAGCGCGCCGGACTTGAAGGGAGCGGCGGCCAGCTCTCGCTCCTGGCACAATGGGCTGTACGCTGAGCGCCGAGGACAAGGCGGCGGTGGAGCGGAGTAAGATGATCGACCGGAACCTCCGCGAGGATGGCGAGAAGGCGGCGCGCGAGGTCAAGCTGCTGCTGCTCGGTAAGGGCGGCCGGGCCGGGTTGGCGGGCGGGGGCCCCCAGCCGGCCTGGGGCCAGGGAGTCTGGCGGGTGTGCTGGGCGCGGGCTCCTCGGCACTGGGAAGCCCGGAGGGGACGTGCCAAAGCGGCGGAGGGCTCGTCTTGTAGCGCCCGAGGATGCTTTCGGAGCGTGAGCTTGTGCGGCGCGGCGCAGAGCCGAGGCGGGTGCCCCTCTCCCCGGTCCCCTTCCTCTCTGTTCCCTTGGCTGGGGGAAACTCGCCTGCGGCGGAGCAGAGGCTTCACTCGCGTTCCTCGGTGTGGATTCCGCCAGGAGCCGAGGAGTGGAGCGCGAGGAACCCCTTTTCTCTGAAGTTAGCTCAGCTTTGTGAAGATGAAAGGGCACTGGCTACAAGGAAGTAAAAGCACATCCCACCCTCCACCCCTCCCCCGCGCGAAAACCCTTTCTACAAGGTGTCGTATCGCGGTTGTGGTTTCCTCATGTCACGAGTGCCACGTTTTGTGAAATCAGTGCACCTTTTGTGGGGTCTCCGTAGGGTTGAATTGTGTTTTTCTGTTGAACTTCCTGTGGCGACTCAGTAAGTGTTAGGGGAGCACTGATTATATTTATCTTGCGTAAGGAAGTAGGCTATGCTGGACGCTGGATTTTTATTACGGTGGGGACATGGAAACCATCAAAGTTAGGTCACACTGGCTTCAAAATGATACTCGAGCGGTGAAAACCGTTGTGAAAGGTGTGAGTGTGTCACATTGGACAACAGGATTCTCTTCTCTGCTGCCACGGCTTCAGATGAATGAGATTTGCCAGGTACACGCAAGGCTCTTATTTGTTCTTAGTATTGTACTCCTGGTGAAACGCTCTGTGGAGGTCTTTTGCAGTTGTTTGAAGGGAGGGAACGTAAAAAGAGTAAGCCAGGATTTTGATTAAGGGATGCATTAGGAAAATACCCGCAGCTTAAGATTTGTTGATGTGTGAGTTAGGGTTTTCTTTTGTTTGCATCCCCATACCCCCCAAACACACACCCTGTAGGCAGTGAAGTAGGTGAAAGATTTCTCAGAATCTTTATTTGCACTGGCAGAGACTGCTTTTATTTTTGTAACAGTTACAATAAAACAAATACTATCGCACAAACCTGTTTTCGGTAAGCTTCTGTTTCATTGGTTTAATGACTGCAGGAAAAATGGTGGGTTTTTTCTCCATTACTAGTAGGCTTAGAAGCAGCAAACTTGGCATGACTAAAAGTAATAATGATCTGAGTCATTCTGCAAGTAACTGTGAAATAACTTTGCATTTTAAAGACCTGGTGGTTTTCTGCACCCCCGCGCCCCAACGTAAATCTTTCTCAGTTAATACTGTTTACTTAGGTTTTTACATTAATGAGAAATATTGTCTTTTGAGGAAGTCAGTGTATTTTAGCGTATTGAGCACAGAAGAGACACACCTTTGTATGGAAACATGTAGGTCCTCTTCCGAATTCAATGTGCTTGCGACAAAAATGGAAAAAAGGGTTGAGAAGTTCTTTTCCTGCAGTTTCTGCACTCCTGCTCTGTTATATTATTTCAGTGTGTTGTGTGACTCTGAGTTTGAGTCAGCCATCCACCATGTTTAAAGCATTGGAAAATGAGTCCTCTGGTGTTGTTTTATGCTTTAAATAGATGTCTGTTAGAGAGAGATGGCCTAGGATCAAGGTCCGACAAGTTGGCTTTTGCTTATATTCAGAAGAGATCAGTGTTTCTCAACTTCAACACTGTTGATGTTTTGGGTGGAATAATTCTTTGTTGTGCAGGCTGTCTTGTGCATTGTAGGATGTTAAGCAGAATCTTTGGCACCCACCTTTTAGATGCCAGGAGCACCCCCCATCCACTCGTGACCCAGAAAAGTCTCCAGATATCCCCCAAACGTCCCCTGGGGGCAAAATTTAATCTTGACTGAGAATCACTGTTCTAGACTAACAATTAAATATACTTCAATGTGTAACATAGAACCCAAAGTTGCATCTCTACCACGAACTATAGTGAGAGCCGTGAGAAAGGTGTAGCCGACTTGGGATTTTCAGAAGTTAGGGAATTTTTGTTTCTCCATACCAATAACATTAGAAAGCTTTCACAGTGATTTAAAAATCTTCAGGTAACTGAACTTCTTCAGCTCTCTTTTCTAGCTTTAGTCTCTTGCTGTTCTCTACACCTTTTCTCTGTAGAAATTCCCGTCACAGCATCCCTGTCTTGTTGGCCCAGCAGTCATCCTCTTTGTCTGTCTTACTCCCATTCTGCTCTACCCTTTTGCCCAGAGTTCCAGCATTCTAGTTCCTATAAACAGAATGTTGGCTTATTCTTGGAATGTTTGAAAACATTTTTCTTTTTCCTAGTTTGACTTTAGCAGTGGAGGGTTGACCTTTGGTTCCTTTTTGGAGGTTTAAAGTTATATGTGTAAGGAGCTCAGTGAAATCAGTCCATGTAAAACACGGCAGCTGAATCAGTTGAAATGTGAAATGTAAAATGGTCTCTAGGTAACCTATAACCAATGTCAATTCTGTTTACATCAGATTTTCCTCCTCTTATTTTTTTTTCTAATCAAATGATTTTTTTTTCATTTAAGGTATACAGCACATTTAAGATGGTATAGTAAATAGTTCATTGTATTTCATTTTCTTAAGGCATGTGTTGTCATTTCAGACATTGGGTTGAGAGATTCGGGTATAAGACACATACAAAGATTTGGGCACTGGATGTCTATTTTATACATATATGTGTATATATACTGTATATGTATATATATGTGTATATATATATTGTGTGTGTGTGTGTGTGTATATATATATATATATTTTTTTTTTTTTTTAAACTCAGAGATATTTCACTATCCTTATTAGGAGCAGTGAATTAGGCCTTAAAAAAAAAAAGAGGACCTAGTCTAATCCTTGACCTAAAGGAAATCAGGTCAGGGTTTGAGTGGTTCTAAAGATTTAGCTTTCAGGCTTTAGTATTAGAATAATAATCCTAAATAATGAAACTTATTTTAATAATTAAAGTTTTCTTTCCATTGTATATGGCTGATTGTCTCAAGAGAAAACATTTATTGTTATATCTTTGAGGATGTTACAACTTATCCTTTTAAGGGTGTAGCATTAGGCCTAGGTTGTTGTTTCAGTGAAACTACATTGTACATATGGGTACTTATTAAATATCTTACGGTAATTTTCAAAGATATATGAGGGTAGGGTACATACAAGTAAAATTTTTATGAATTAATTGTTCTTAAATTATTTCACTCGAGTTTTTTCTAGTTTTAGAAATTTAATTAATTTATTTATGGTTGCATTGGGTCTTCGTTGCTATGCGTGGGCTTTCTCTAGTTGCGGCAAACGGGGGCTACTCTTTGTCGTGGTGCACAGGCTTCTCACTGCAGTGGCTTCTCATTGCGGAGCTCGGGCTCTAGGTGTGCGGGCTTCAGTAGTTGTGGCAAGTGGGCTCAGTAGTTGTGGCATGCGGGCTCGGTAGTTATGGCTCACGGGCTCTAGACCACAGGCTCAGTAGTTGTGGTGCAGGGGTTTAGGTGCTCTGCGGCATGTGGGATCTTCCCGGACCAGAGCTCGAACCCATGTCCCCTGCATTGGCAGGCGGATTCTTAACCACTGCGCCACCAGGGAAGTCCCTTCACTTTGAAGTTTTGTGCTTGTATTCTCCTTCACTCCTCCCATTATCCTTCCCTCCACCCATTATCCTTCCCTCCACTGAACTCATCCCCACAAACAAACAAATACAAACCCATACCCTTTAACTTCTTAAAATGAGGTGAGGGACTGGATCTCTTCTGCTTGGTGAATGTTTTTTACATTGCTACCACCCACCAGCTATTTGAGAAACTAAACCGTTCATGTTTTTGGCTTTCTTTAAACTTGCCCTGTGACTTCCCTAGTTGAGAAATTCTGGCATTGCAGAACTTTTGATTTTGCATTGCTTTAGCCGTTTCCTTAGAGTTGGCTCAGGATCTTAGATGTCAGAAAGCCCCTTTCCTTAAGTGAGTGAATGGATATGGTATTTCTACAGGGGTTATGTGCTTCTCTCTCCCTCACCTACTTTGTATTAGCAATTACTTTACTAGAAGCCACAGGTGGTGTTAACATATGTTTTGAAAGTGCTGGTTTTTCTGTATCTTTTGTTTTTCCTTCTCAGTTTTATAGTTCAAGTTCTCCTCTGCCTCTGGCAGCCTAGTTCCAGTAGACTTTCCTGCTTCTGGTCTTCGCCTTTAGCCTGCAGTAGGTATCATGCTAATGCCTTACTCGGAAAACCATGCTTGACTTCTCCATTGACTGCAGAATAAAAACTTTCTCCTAGACCTGGCTTCCCTCTAGCCTCATACTCTTTTCCTCAGGGCACCGTTCTTCTCCAAACAGGAATAGTTGGCATATGGCAGAGCACATTTGCACTCTGGTTTCTAGTGTGAATTAGCTTTATGCCCTGCCTGCTTCCCGCACTAGTGTGAGACTTCAGGGGCAGGATCTTTGTAGGTCATCATAACAACCCTTTCCTTTTGTCATGAACATATTTAGTTCTTAGTTATGTTAACATCTTGTGTAGGGTTAGGATTTACCTAGAATATAAACCTTATACTTTGCCATTTTCAGTATTGATGGGAATGTAAACAAAAGGGGAACAGTAAAAGTAAATGACAACCAAAGTAAGCGCGCGGTATCTAAAAGTAAGTTGTTTGGTTTAAGATTATTTTCGTATTTATAAGAACTTTTCACAGTCGTTATATTTATTTGACAGGTTAGATAAATTCAAGAAAATGACAATGGATATTCATTGGAGGAGGGTCTTCTATGTTGTTATAGTGTAGTGTCAGTCCTTAAAATAATTTCTTTTGGTAAGGATAGATCTCAGGTTTTTTTACTCTTTATTTTTGGCCTCTTAGCTATAAACAGCATGAATATTGTTAACTTATCAATGGGAATACAATACCTACATTATAGGATTTAGTCGAAGATGTTATTCAAACCTGAAAAAGATCACTGTAATTTTTAAGACAAAAATTGAGTATCCAACCACGATCTTAATTTGTATTTTCTTATGCATTCTCTCTGCCTTGGAAAATTCAAGATACCACAGATTCACATGGGAGGACCTGACGTACTGTCACATTTCTAGGACGCATAAATTTCTTGGTCACATGTTCTGGCACGCAGTTACCCAATGTCTGACTTCCCGGAGTGTGACATTGGTGAAGCTCAGATCCCGGATGGCATTTGAGTTGAATGAGCTAAGGTCAACTGCACCTAATCTTGTAGCGCTTAGGCTGCTTTCTGTCGTAATTTGTTAAATACTAATTAAAAACTTTAACAGAAATAGGGTTAAAAATCTTAACAGAAATGGGGCAAAAACAATTTTAAAACGAAATGTTCGTTACCGTAACTTAGTGGCTTAAAACGATGCACAATTTATTAACTTTACATTTCTGTAGGTCAGAAGGTTACATAAAGCTAAAATCAAGGTGTCAGCCGGGCCGCTTTTCTTTTGCAGGTTGTAGAAGAGAATCCGTATATTTGCTTTTTCCAACCTCTGTCTAGAGCAGCGGTCCCCAACCTATTTGGAACCAGGGACCGGTTTTGTGGAAGACAGTTTTTCCATGGGCGTTGCCAGGCGGCAGGGAGGTGATTCAGGCGGTAATGTGAGCAGTGGGGAGCGGCAGGTGGAGCTTCACTGGCTTGCCTGCCGTTCACCTCCTGCTGTGGCCGGGTTCCTGACAGGCCTCAGACCGCTCTCGGTCTGCGGCCTGGGGGTTGGGGACCCCTGGTCTGGAGGCTACCTGCTTTCATTGTCTCCTGGCCTCTTCATCTTCAAAGCTAGCAATGGCTAGTGGCGTCTTTCTCATGTAGCATTACTCTCCTGTCTCCCTCCTTCACTTCTAAGGGCCTTTGTCGTTAAGTTGGGCACACCCAGATAATCCAGGATAACAGACTCATCTCAGGATCCTTATCTTAATCACATCCGCAAAGTTCCTTTGCCATGTAGGATAACATGCTCACAGGTTCCAGGGACTGGGGGCATGGGCATCTTTGGGGGCTATTATTCTGTCTACTTTAGTCTGCCCTCATGGAAAATGCACTTATCCTGTCCCAACATCTCCCAAAGTCTCATCCCCTTACAGCATCAACTCAACATCCAAAATCTCATCCAGATCTCAGAATCTAACTCTGGTATGGGTGAGATTCTCCATATAATCCATACTGGGACCAAATTTCTTTCTCTCTGTGAACCTGTGAAGCTAGAAAACACATTACCTGCTCCTAGAATACAGTAGGAGGGCACAGTGATAGAGCAGGCATAGGATACCAGTTATAGTCACTCTCGTTCAGAAAGGGAGAAAGTGGAAAGAAAAAGGAGTGAGTATTCAGTCCTGTGCACTTTCCAAACTACTTTAGGTTTCAAGGCCTACAAGTAATCTTGGTGACTCTGCTTGACTTTCTGGCCTCTGGACTCTGCCCTTCAAGTCATCCTTCCTTTTCAATCAAAGGTAGCACATGTTTGCGGCAGAGTCATGTTATCAGCCTGTCTCTTGCCTGTATGATGGTGATCTGACAACATTCTTTCATTTTGTACCCTTTTTTTTTTTTTGAGTTTTATTTTTTATACAGCAGGTTCTTATTAGTTATCTATTTTATACATATTAGTGTATATATGTCTATCCCAATCTCCCAATTCATCACACCACCACCCCCGCATTAGGTACTCTTTTAATTTATCTTTTCCTCTCCCATTTTACTACAACCGGTAAGAAAAAATCAGGCCACGACTTCAACAATTTGCTTGGAAATCTCCTTGTCTAAATATTCAGATTTATAGTTTACAAGTTCTGCTTTCCACATAACTGCAGGACATAATTCACTTATGCTTTGCCACAAAATAACAAGGATCCTCTTTCCTCTAGTTTCTAATAATATATTCCTCCTTTCCATCCCAAGTCCTCACCAGCAGCACATGTAAAGTCCACATATCTATCAACAGTCTGTTCATGACCGTATTTAGTTTTCTCTGCCATGTTCCTCACTTTCTTTTGAGCTCTCACCAGGGGAGCCGTTAACATCTGTGTTTTTAACAGCGTGTCAAGGCAATCTAGGCTTTTTCTATCATGGTCCTCAAAATTCTTTCATTTTCTACCCATTGCTTAATTCTAAAGCCATTTCCACATTTTTAGTGTTTGTTGTGGCAACACCCTATTTCCAGATACCCTCATTGATACCTCATGTATAAATTTAAGGAATGCATAACGATGGTAATTTTATATTCTTTGGTCCCTTATAATTTATGTGACTGTTATGGTAATAGCAAAACCACCAGTTTCTGGTGTTTCTTATTGAACTCATGGTATTTCACTTGAGGATTAGTGTGAACGAGTAAGACTTTCCTTTGTTTGCCTCCTCTTCAGTGAAGTTTTTCCTGACCATCCAGTCTAAATTAGTCTTCTTTGCTCTCCCTTCCAAATTAGACCGTTTTGAAATCATCTTGTGCGTTTACTTTTTGATTGTCTGTTGCATCTCTCCCTGGGGATTGGCTCGTCAGAGCACGAATCCTGTCCAACTTGTTTATCACCTAATGAGGTGGCACGTACTAGTCTTTTCATAAATGGTAATTAAATGAGTGACTAATTAAATGATTAATTTTGAGTAATAGTCTTTTTTTATTTTTGTTTTTTAAATTTATTTAATTTTTTATTTTTGGCTGCGTTGGGTCTTCGCTGCTGTGCGCAGGCTTTCTTTAGTTGCAGCGAGCGGGGGCTGCTCTTCATTGCAGTGTGCGGGCTTCTCATGGCGGTGGCTTCTCTTGTTGCAGAGCACAGGCTCCAGGCACACGGGCCTCAGTAGTTGTGGCTCGCAGGCTCAGTAGTTGTGGCTCGCAGGCTCTAGAGCACAGGCTCAGTAGCTGTGGCGCAAGGGCTTAGGTGCTCCGCGGCATGTGGGATCTTCCCGGACCAGGGCTCTAACCCGTGTCCCCTGCATTGGCAGGCAGACTCTTAACCACTGTGCCACCAGGGAAGCCCCTTGAGTAATAGTCTTTTAAAGGGAAAAAGTTGCTACATTTTCCTTGGGTTTTGGGTAATTTTAGTAAATTTAGGCCCATTGTATCCCCATTTATACGTTTCTTAGCTTGCTACTTAGAGTAACTAAAGCCTACTACATTATTCCTAACAGAGTTCTGAAAAATAAAATTAATTTGGAGGAACAAATTCTTGTTGCATGATCAGAAAAATATTTTGACTCTTGGTAAATTAAGTGGTGGAGTGAAACGTGATTTTTATATTTGTATATTCTGAATACATTGTTTTTAACAGTATTGTTACATTGCTACTCCACATGTTATTTGAATGCTTTGTTGTTTTGAATGCTTTCTTAATAACAAGGCATTAAATATATTCTCACAACCATATCTGTCCTACAGGATGATGCGATTATGTGTAACTCTGGCTTTCTGGAGTCAGCAGGGCACTCAAAAGCTCACCATGGTCTGTTTATGTCTTGCCTGTCCTTTTTTTTTTAAATAAATTTATTTATTTATATTTTTGGCTATGTTGGGTCTTTGTTGCTGCGCGTGGGCTTTTCGAGTTGCAGCAAGCCGGGGCTACTGTTCGTTGTGGTATGTGGGCTTCTCATCGTGGTGGCTTCTCTTGTTGCGGAGCATGGGCTCTAGGTGTGCCGGCTTCAGTAGTTGTAGCACGTGGGCTTCAGTAGTTGCGGCGTGCAGGCTAAGTAGTTCTGGTGCGCAGGCTCAGTAGTTGTGGTGCATGGGCCTAGTTGCTCCGCGGCATGTGGGATCTTCCCGGAACAGGGCTCGAACCCGTGTCCCCTGCATTGGCAGGCGGATTCTTAACCACTGCCCCACCAGGGAGGTCCTTGCCTGTCCTTGTGTGGTGAGAATTGTCATTGGTGGCATTTTTAAAGTGTCTTTCATTTTTTTGGTATCCAGTTATGTCTTAAGTTTACTAAATCCTTAGGAGAATTTACAGTCTACTTAGGGAAAGAAAATGTGTGCATAAAGATAACTCCTTATAAGGGAAAATGGGGAAGAAGTGGTATAAACAGATACCCGGGGACATGAGCTGTAATATCGGAGTGTGCATTGTTGATGTTGTGGGATGAGGGTGTAGGTAGCATGCCTCTCAGAAATTAAGCAGTTAAGGATCTGTCCATTGCCATCATGTATTTCTCTCTCTCTTTTTTTTTTTGGCCGTGCCTCGCGGCATGCGGGATCTTAGCTCCCCGACCAGGGATCCAACCCGCACCTCCTGCAGTGGGAGCGCGGAGTCTTAACCACTGGACCGCCAGGGAAACCCCTTCATGTATTTCTGAGCAGACTTTTGGATCGTGATTGGTTGTAAGCTCTGTATTATACAGAAACCTGCAATCTAGAGGAGACTTTGCCATCTATAGTTTAGTTTTCTTACTTTTTCCACGTATAAGGAACTTGGGCTGTAAAATGTTTTCCTTAAGACCTTGGGCAAGTTATCCAGTTCTTTAAGCCTCAGTTTTCTATAAATTCCAGATAATAAATGTACCTACCCTATAGGGCTGGGGACAAGGTAAGCTAATGTATCTACAGTACTTAGAGCAGTTGTACCTGGCACAAGTTTTTATTAAATATAAGCTGTTAATATAAATACTTTAGAGACTCTTTGCGATCAGCCCCCCCCCCCCGCCTCCTTGTGGATAGATCCACTTATGGTCATAGACATTAAATCCTTTAGTTGGCTCTTCTTAGCAGAGGGTGTGCACATAGCGAAGATTTCAAGAAGTATAAAATCAATTGTAATTACTAGTTTCTAACCCCACCACAGCTTCCTTCTGGGGCTTGGATTTCTGTTAACAGACTCCCCACTGGGAATAGACCAGGTAAATATCTGTGCTAGGTTAAGAATTCTATAGAGCATGAATTTTGAGTAATTAGAAAACTTTACAAATGATTTAAAAGTAATTTCTCTCCATTTTATTACCCATTTTTAGAATAAATGCAGTAATTTCCTGCAAACTTTCCTTTTATCTTTCTTGAAAATAAAACACAGCTGTTGATATAAGTTACGAAACATTGAGTTGACTCAAATGAATGTGCCATTTATCAGGGGAGTTTATGATTATTTCCTACAAATTTTAAAACTTTTCTGAAACTCCTTGTACTGATAACTCAAAGAGATTACTAATAAAACTCCAGAATTACAATGAATTTACTTTTAAAAGAGAAGCAACATCTCTTGAAAAGTGGTCGTAACCTTGAAATAGAAACAAGCATTGAATCTGTGAGAGTATTTATGCCTTTTAATAATTTTTCAAAAGAGTCACTTAAGACTTAGCCTTGAATTACCTGGAATTCCTCTGTTTACCTTGCCTTTCTAAGGTACCCTCCAGATTCTTTTTTTTTTTTTCCTGGTAATATACTTATCTAATGTACATTATATTTTTTCTTGTTTGGGCCTGTGCCTTTTATTTGATAGCGTTTCATGTATTTAAGAAGCATGCAACCTGTAAGGAAACCACATTTAAGATTAATATGATAGGAGTTAGAAGAAAACTGCCTTCTGATCGGTAGTTCTGAAGCTAATCTTTTGAAGCATAACATATTTCTGTGCAGTTTGAAAATTGATCCACTGAGTGTTCACAAACTGAGCACATCAGTGTCGTCAGCAACCAGGTCAAGACATGCCTGCAAGAGATGTGTTGTGACAGTACAAAGCGGTGATGCCGGTCAGTTGAGTTGCTGGAACTGATGAGAAGGTGCCCCCCCCAACTCTAGGCCAGCGCTCTGTACTCACCCCCACTCCTTCATCCCTTCTTACCCTCAGGACCTTCCCATCCTCCATGATTCTCTCTACCATCTTCACGCTTCTTTAAAGACTCCTGTGTCCTGCTCCGTAAGCATTCTCAAGACATGCCCAGCATTAAAAGTAATAAAATCCAGACAAAACTGTTCGTACCCTCCTTAAATAATTTTTCATCCCACATTTTGTCATCTAACCTTTTCAAAATATTAGGCTGCATTCCCATCTTTTTCACCTTCCATTCAGTCTTTAAACTGCTTTTTATTTTAAAGTTGTGGACTTTCCCAGTGGTACAGAAGTATTGGGAAATATCACAGACACTCATGGAACACACATCAATATATTTTTTTAAAGAGATAGTATCTTGTGACCTTTCTCTCTCCACTGGAGTTTCTTTTATAATTAGTTTGGGCTTCTCGTTCTAACTTCTCTCTCTCAACCTCTCTTCTCTCCCCTGCTTTTTATCTCCCTATTTTTTGTGTGCTACTTAGATATGTCCTAATTTACTTTCTCTCTTCAGTAATCAACTAATGTGCCTTTTAACATAATTGAGTCTTTATTTTTAATGCTGACATTTTTATTTCTAGAAACTATTTCTAATCTTTTAAAAAGTTTATTGTATTTTCTGTCTTTTTAAAAAAGTAACTTTGATCAATACTACACTTACTTCATAGTCTCTTTGCAAAAAATTGATTTTTTGGAAAAAAAAAATCTTGCTGTTCAGCTACTTGTAGGGTCTTGACTGTATCTCATGGTAAGTAAATTGTATCCTCTTGTAATTTTTTTTTGTGAGCATATATTAACCAACACGTGGCCTGTGTGAATCCTGGGCACCCTGGACTGGCTGCAGTTTTCCTTTCAGTCCTGTGGGTGGAGGGTGGAGGGCAGGTTTATTTCTCATTTACCTAACATGGTGTTCCAAAATTGAAGGCATCATCTCTCACCCACTTATTTGCACTTTCTCCTTCTTCCTGTTTTCTTCTTCTTAAGCTCCCGGCACCACCAGTCCTTGACTTCTTATTTGTCTTCACACCGCATTAGTCAAAATCTCCATTGACTTTATTTTCTAAATATTTTAGTTATTTCCCTGCCTTACTTCTTATCATCCAGCAGCACTGAACTTATTTATTCCTGTGCTGTTTTTTTGCCTCCCTCCACCCTTTGCTCACGTGGTCTCTGCTTAGGTTGAGAAGGGAGGCTCTTAGCCCCCTGAGTGCTCTGCTTTCTGCAGCCCCTCAAGCACGTTGCAGGTTCTGAGTTGCATCGATTCTGGGGCGGTGCCACGGTGCTGGGGGAGATGAGCTCAGGTGTTCTCTCGGCAGAACTGCACGTCTCTGCCAGGCTGCGTGGATGTGTTGCTGCCTAGGCGACTTTCTTCTCCCAGGATCCCAAATAGGCCCCTTTGTCTTTAGCCATCTCCTCATCCTTTCTCACGTACCATTCACCCCTGAAACTTTGGCCCAAAGAGGAGATCAGGATAGAGGTGGCTCCCTGCCTCCTTTATCCCCATCTGCCTTCTGCAGTTTGCTCCTAGGCCACTGGGTCCCTTGTGGCTGCCAGGGTTACAGTCTTGCCATGTGACGTCTGGAGAATACACCACTTGTATTCATCCATTTGTATCTAGATGACACTAAGGTACTCTGTCTGCCTCTTTCCCCTTATTCACGTACATGCAAAAGATAAAAAAAAACCACAGTGATTTTCAAAGTATCTCTCGCATTACATTCTCTCTTATCCTTTACATTCCTGCTCCGAAGTTGGTTTTTTCCACAGTTGTATGTTCTTGCTGCTCCATATGTGCTCACCACATTTTCCTAAAGCAGCTCTTCTTAAACTTTTTAATACACATAGAAATAAGTTGGCATCTTTTAAATGGGTTCTCATTCAGTAGGTCTGGGATGGGGCCTGAGTTTCTGCATTCCTCACAAGCTCAGAGGGGATGCCTTGGCTGCAGACCCACAGTCCAGTCCATACTTCGAGAAGCAAAGACCTAGAGGTGATCCTCCTGGATCTTTTCCATTTATCCATTTCGTAAGCATTTTTCAAGACTTACCCGGTCTTTGCCACATTCATGAAGCCTCCCATAACCTTATTAATAAAGTATTTAAAACAGTGCCTTGCACGAAGTAAGCACTCATTATGTTTTATACATTCACATGTATGTACACACATATATAATGCCTACCCACTTAGTATTATATAGTTAACTTCCGACGTTAATCTGGAACCTTGTTTTTGTAGGTGCATTTTGAGAAAAAACTATTTGCTGTTTTCTTGCACGGAAACATGCGCTTCCTGGAACATGCGCTTCCTGGAAAGTGATCAAAAACTGTAATTAGTGATAATGAATCTTCTGTGTATTTAGTAAGAATTTTTACAGTGGATTGCTTCTTGTGATGATATGATTATTCAGGTCAGGTTGAATGTGACCTTATAATAATGTTTTTATGGACATTTTCATCTGGTAAAGTTCATGATGAA
This sequence comes from Delphinapterus leucas, assembly GCF_059928025.1. Classification (NCBI taxonomy): domain Eukaryota; kingdom Metazoa; phylum Chordata; class Mammalia; order Artiodactyla; family Monodontidae; genus Delphinapterus; species Delphinapterus leucas. The sequence continues at coordinate 83,048,351 of NC_143137.1, read as the reverse complement.
ATTCCTTTGTTAGAAGTAAGTAAAAGATGGTTGCAAATTCTGAGCAAGTTTATAGCCATTGGTATTTGTATACAATCTCAGCTCTCCTAATCTATATGCACATACAACACATTTTCCACTGCCCTTAAAAGGGAATTCTGATCTTAGAAAACTATCCGTCACATTAATATTTACTGACAGGGACCTACAAAATGTGATTAAATATAGCATAAATGTTCTGTAACTTCTGCTTTCATCATAGTATCATTAGTTGGTTGGGCTTACTTTAAGTTAGTTATGACATCTGGTTCTTATGAAATGTGTAAATTCATTCAACAAATATTTATGGAATGCCAGCCCTATGGCCTGCATTTAGGTATCTGGGAATGGAAAAATCTTTGGGAAGAGGAAATTAATTAGAGAAAGTATTCTTTAAGCATTTTACTATTAGATAAAAACAATATGGTTATTTTGGCTTGTTTAGTTATAAGTTTAAGTATAAAACAATGGGTTCTGGGTTTCTTCCACTCTGCTGTTTGTCTTAGTAAGCCTTTATGGTAGATCATTTTAACTTTGCTTTGGATGATTGCATTTTATACGTCAAGTTGAATTTTATTGCTTTTTGCCAAAAGCTATTAAAAAACTTTCAGAGCAGAGAATAAGTAATGAGCTCCACAGTAACTTATACTGTGCACATAGTGATGCTTAGTATAATTTCAGAACAAACTTCCTGAAAAGTTAGCAGTCAACAACTGTAGCCCATTGTAGTTTTAGCAGTCACATCTGAAATAGCTTAAGCTCTAATCTAAGAAGTATACGAAGAGTGATTCTGAAAAATATGAAACTCTAAACAGACGCTTCCTAGTGGCTACCTTTTGAGAGTCAGCTGAACTTAGGCTTTATAATTCACAGACTTGCGTAGATTTTGAATTTGTTTGGGGGGGTGTGTGTGGATGTTTTTGTTCGTTGTGGACAAATGTTATTTTAAAAAACAGAAACATTAGAAAATTCAAAGAGAATGAGTCTGTCAGATATGCAACTTATTTTTTCTGAATAAAGATAGCAAATGCCATGAGGAATTTCTAGAATGGATCCATGTACATGGGGGAATAAGTTGAGAGTTGGACTTTAGTATTTTAAGAATCATATGGTATTCTAAAAAATAATTTGGTATAATGGTTTCATCTGGATTCTGAAAGTTAAGATTAGGTATTTAGATTTTATGACAGTTTTAATCGTTAAATATTATGTGGGTAAGTTTGCAACCAAGAAAGTCACCTTATTTGATAGAACGTTTTGAGTACAAATATAGAGGTATAATTACTTGTCATGTGTTTCCCATATAAGTAGTCTGTGATTGAAGAAAAGTTGGTTTTTAGTAATGTATATAGCATTTACATTTGTTGCATTTTCACAGTTTAGTTTACTATAAAGTTTCTAAAACTTGATGTATATGTCTTAAATTGAAACAGTCAGCCAGAGCACTTGAGTTATTAAAAGTACTCTTTGAATGCATTTCTTCTGCTAATATTGGATTATATAATATAGATCCAAGATTGTTTCATACTTTAATGCAGTCTACTTTTACAGTTTCAGTATTGAGATTTTATAAAAGATACATTCTTCAACTTTCTTGGGCGTAAAACATCCATAAAGTGTGTTTTCTTCCTAGCTGTTTCTCTAATGTGATATTTAATGTTTATATATCATTCTCTTAAAAATAAATTGGCATCTGTGCTGATAGGTATAGTAAATATCTGACATGATAAGTGTGTGAAGAATACTTCTGTTTTTAGGTGGGGCTCTTTATGGGCTAGGAAGTGATACTCCTCAAACCAGCTCTTGTAAAGAAGGCATCATTATCGCAGAAGACTCAGAGGAAGCCCAAGGCTCAAACTCTTTAAAGCTGGTGTGTCAGGAACCAAGACTGGTGCCTTTGGTTCTGGAGCTGCATGACATTGCCTCAGTGACTTCCATCCAGCCTTAGGTTTCCTCATTCCTAGAGCTTTTAAGTTCAGCTCAAACCCCTCTCTGCCTCAAACCCTTAATTTTCCAAAATCAGACAAATCACCTGCCCATCTCAGCTTTTTCCCCAAGCTGTGGATTCATAGGTCTTTGGTAGGTGAATATTGGGCTACCTTTTGGTCAAGTGCTCACTCTTCTCTGGGCTAGGCAGCTGTGGTGTGAGAGTAGTGCAGGGTCATTGAGCCTGTTTCTCAGTAAAGCCAAGGAAAGGGCTGTCAGACTCTGTTTAAAAAAAAAAAAAAAAAAGCATGGTGTGTGCTTCCAAATCCTTTATATGTGCACTTTGGACATTTGGGAAAATAAACCTTTGAGTAAGTTTCTTTGGACATTTGGGAAAATAAACCTTTGAGTAAGTTTCTTCTCCTGGTGCACTTTTTAATTTAATTAATTAATTGGCTGCATTGGGTCTTCGTTGCTGTGTGCAGGCTTTGTCTAGTTGCGGCGAGCAGGGGCTGCTCTCTGTTGCAGTGTGCGGGCTTCTCATTGCGGTGGCTTCTTGTGATGCAGAGCACAGGCTCTAGGGCTTGCGGGCTTCAGTAATTGTGGAGTGTGGGCTCAGTAGTTGTGGCTCACGAGCTCTAGAGCGCAGGCTCAGTAGTTGTGGTGCACGGGCTTAATTGCTCCGTGGCATGTGGGATCTTCCCAGACCAGGGCTCGAACCTGTGATCCCTGCAATGGCAGGTGGATTCTTAACCGCTGTGCCACCAGGGAAGTCCTCTTGATGCATTTTAAACAGCTGACATAATTGTGTGTGTGTGTGTGTGTGTAAAAAACTGTTTTGTCTTAATTGTTTACCTGTCATTAAATGTTTTCTGTAAATTTCAAGTTCACTGGCTACATAATAATCCATTTTATAGATCTGCTATGATTTATTTAATCACACTAATCTTGAAAATTGAGATCTTTGAGTTTTATGATCAGGTATTATGCTGAGATGATCATATTTTATGCATATATCATTGCCTGTATTCCTGATTATTTCCTTAAATTACTGGCTTAAAAGGTTTGAACAGCTTAAAGGCTTTATGTATACAGGTAAATTGCTTTCCCCAGTTGTTCAGGTTTGTACCCCTACAGGTGGTATGTGAGGCTGCTGTTTCACCTCACACTCATTAGCATTGAGTATTCTCATAAATACTAAAGCACTAAGTTGAATAAGATGGCTTCACATTGTTACTTTAATCTGCAATCTTGGATTCACTAAAGGGCAGTAGAAGGGCTTTCTGTTCTAAAGAAGTTAATCTGGTCCATTTTGAGATTCATCAGAACCTGTCCTGTAATACTCTGCATACTTTTGCATATATTTTTCCTCACTTGTGTGCTTCTTTCTCGATTTTGCTTTTTGACATACATTGCTTGTCTTCAAGTTAAATAAAAAGATTGAGAATTGTTTAAATTGTTAGACCATATAACTATGCCTTGATATTTTTATATTCACTTAGCTATATATGCCTTCAGGATATACAACCTAAGAACTTTTTCTTATACTATACTTAGTATAAGTATACTTATACCAAGAAAAATATTTTCTGCAATATTGTTAGTAGTAAAAGCAAAATTTGGAAATACCAGAATTTACTCATCTTCAGGAGTGAATAAATAAATGATCAGGAATGAATAAATACGAGTATATATTAAAAATGAAATATATACAACTATACAAATGAAATACTATCCAGAGAAAGTGAACGTATGATGAATCTCAGTGATAATGTTAAGTTACACATGCAGTTTGTAAAATGATATGCTGTATGGCACATCCATGTAAAGTTAAAAAAAATCTTCAGAACTATACCAGATGTTTATAGGTACACACGTATATAGCAAAGTATGAAGAAATGCATGGGGAGGATAAATATCAAATTCAGAGTGCTGGTGATTTCTGAGAAGGGAGAGGGAAGTGGATGTAAGAGAGGTATGTAGTGCTTTATGTCTCATGCTGGATGCACTACACAGGTGTTGATTCTCTTATTTTCTAGGTATTTCTGTATGACTGAAATATTTCATAAGTACACAGAAGTTTTGTTACTTTAGGCTAATTCATGCCAATTTTGGCATCCTCTTTCTTTGTGCTTTCACATCTGTTATTTCCCAAGCCTTGTTTACTCTCATTTCCATTGCCTTGTCCGTCATCTTCTTTTTTCCATTTTCATATAAATTAATCTGTTGTGATTCCTTCCTACCTGGACTTCCTACTCACACACTTTCTGCCCTTCATTCTAAATTAATCCTCGTGAATGACAGCTTTCATCTTATCAGTAACTGCTCAGAAGTCTTCAGGAGTTGTGATTACTGACAGAATATCCCCCTGTTTATTACTTTGGTAATCAAGAGCCTCTGCGGTTTGGCTTCCACCCTGCCTTTCCATATTTCCCACGATGATCCCTTGCCAGTCTCTGAGCACTTCATATACTTTCCCATGTTGATACCCTTCCTCATGCTGTTTTTCTTTCTAGGAATACCCTTCCATCCTTACCTATTTCCAGTCCTGCCCATGTATGTTCATGAGTAGAGTTTGGGACAACTTTCATCAAAATTGAATAATATCTGGATCCTTAACAAAGAGGAAACAATTCTTATAGATTTCTAATATTCGTAATAATATTCCTAATTCTGTATTCCTATAGATTCCTAACAATTCTTATAGATTCCTGATTTAAATGTATTGCAGTATCACTTAAATATATACAATTGTGCAAACATGTAATTAGGTGTAAAAAATCATGTTTCTTACTCTTAAGCAACCACAAAGCCAAAAGAATTACAAACAAAACTGCGTATACAATTGTCATTAACAGTGTTTGTTCTGTGCTGGTTGTGGTATGAGTCAGGTGTATATTGCCTTTGCATTTGGCATGCCTATGCTACCGGATGCCACAAAATGTCCCAATTCTCTCCTCCCCCTTCTGTAATTGAATTATTGGAAAACCCTCATTTCTGTAGTGCTCCCACCTTCATTGGTATAAATGCTTCGTTGAGGCATCATCTGTGATATCATGAATCATAAGGCTCCATAGTGTTCCCACTAAGTGGCCTAATTTTGTATGTGAAAAAAAGTATATCTAGACTTAAATCCAGGTATCACCAATAAATATTAGCTACTGTCTGCTATGGGCTCTGTCAAGTGTATGGATCCATACACACATCAGACATGGATCCTGCCCTCAAGGAGTTTAGTGGTAACATGAAGCAAAAGGAGGCATTATTTATAGGAGGAATAAATGCTGGGTATTTGAACATATATATGGAGACACCTGGATTTCAAATTCAGAGCTGTTCATTTAATACCCCTTAAGCTGTTGAAGGATACAAGCAAAAATATTAGGTCAATGTGTTTATTTTGAGTTGATTTCTCTACTTTCATATTTATGTTCTTCATTCTCCTTCCATTGCCTCTCTTCATTTCTTTTTCATGGACCTATTTCCTTCAGTTTTCTAGAACTAAGGAAGGTAATTTTAACCTCATGTTACAAAGTAGGAAATTGAGGCTTATACTCGTATGTAATCTGCCCAAGGATATACAGCTAGTAAGTAACCAGGCTGGGTCTTGGATATCTCTTGATCACATTCCAGGTTCTTAACACTCTTCGTATACTGCCTGTCAGTACTTTCTTAGCTTAGATCTAAAGTAAACTACTGTTCTGTTATTTCATGTGGGTTTTTGCATTTGTGAAATTAAAGGGTACATTAGAGGGACAGGGCTTGGTAAAGAGCAGACATTTAGTAAATGTTGGTTGAATAAATTAACAATTATGTCTTACGTTGAAAGAATTAATAACTATAATTTAAAACATCAATATTAACTGATATGCAAAATGAGATGTTTTAGCTAGATATTTGTTAAGGGGAGACTAAATCATACATGTTCATTAAAATAGTGTCAATGTTGAGTATGAGAAACCAACCTCTGGATCTAATCTCGGGTTAATGTAGATTCAGTCTCATCTTTTCCATCTCCAAATCTAGAGCCGAAGTATTTCAAATGAAAAATTAAAACTAAATATTAAAAAATTAAACTAAATATCCTGAATCTTTGAAGAAAGAGTTAATTATACTTACTATACCATATTTACTTATTTTACTATACCATAGAAAAACTATGGGCTATTTTATTTTAGAACGACTTTTTTCTACATCAGTGACTTTCCCATTAACCAAGGTAACTAAAATACTTAATTTTTAAGAATATGCCACAATGTAAAAATACCCGTCTCATTGACACAGTGGCCCCTGCTTGATAATGATGGAGACTCTAAGAGGGCAGATTGAATAATCAAGCCTGTCGTGTCTAATGTACACCTCAAGAAGAATCAAAGTATTCATTTTAACTTTGAGTTCCTTTTTTCTTTGATATAGGCATAATACACAGTTTTACATTTTTAGTTTAAGGTTTTGGTTATAAAATATATATCTTAAAAATTGGTAAGCATAGTTCATGCTTGTATTTTTCTAACTTTGTAAGTATATTTGAACACTGGCATGTTTAATTGTCAAATGGGAATTAAAACCATTTCCATTTCTGCAGGTTAACCAGGAATAACCTGGTTATTTTTGCTCTGATTCTGTACAAGAAAAACAGTGAGATGATTAGTAAGTCAGAGGTTCTAGGGCTAGGATGCTTATTCCCTCCAGAATGCTAAAATCCTGTAAATATATAAAGGAGTGTTTCTGGTGAGCTTATTTTGAGGGGTCCTATTAGTTAATGGCCTTAACATTCTGAAATATGGCCCTAGATACTTTACTCCAGAAACCATCAAAAAAAGAGATACATCCTTTGTTCCATGGTCGAGGAGAGGAAAAAATATTTAATGAGCTGAAAGTAATATGTTTTTTTCCCCTCGCATTTAGTAGATTGTCTAGTTCTCTTACTCTCAATCTTTTGTGACTTCTATTTTGTTTCCTTTAGTATAATTCCTAGAAATATTTCAAGGAGCCAACTTACAAAGTCTCTGTGGAAATCAGGTTTATATACTCAACTGATTTGATTTTTTAAGGAAAAATGGTGAGGTATACCTTTATTTTGATTGTTATTTTTATGGTTATAATGGCTTGTGTTTGAGTTCTGGGTTGTAGATGTTTTGTTAAGGTTATACTTTAAAGCCTCTATGCAAATACGGTGAATTTTGTATTTGGTGCAGTTATGGTAAACTAGGATTGCATTCTGTGCACAGGGGTTTGAGAAATAAAGCCCTAATCTTCCCCAAATTCTGGGGAGTTTGCCCTGGAAAGAAGGGGTGGGGTGACAGAACCTGATTCTGTGAACTCTTGTATACATTAATTTTCAGACTGAAGTTATCTGAGCTTTCATTTTTTATTTGGGTACTTCTTAGATAAATAATCTTGTACCATAATTTATATTCTTTACCAGAGTAACTTTATATAGGTTCATGGTTGACAAATAATACATTTCAGTTGTATCATTAAGGTTGTTTTCTTTGTTATAATAAAGCAAATGATGGGTACATTTTACATTTAAGAGAAAACTATAAAATATCTCTTGAAAATGGTGCTTTTTCCAAGTTTCAAGAACTTAGAAAGATTTTGATTATTGTAACTACAGCTTTGGCCTCAGCAATGGCTTTCTGGCCTGTGTTCCAGAATTATACGTGGAGTCTAATTGTGAAAGACTTGGACTTATTAGGTTACAGATACAATATTTTTTAAAGTAGATTATTTTTTATAAAATATTGTTTCATCTTTAATGAGATGTACTGCTACAGAAGAAATACCTATTACATGTTATGGGGAAAATAAAATAATGTGCTGGTTATTCTTTATTCAGTTTTAGCCAGTTTTTGAATTCATTTTTAAGTGGATTGCCTCTGAATGTTGTATTTGTAACTAAAGCGCAGAGATTTTCCAAAATTATTGATTCAATAAGTGGGATTATCCAACTTTTGAATTATTGAGCTTTTCTTGGTAAAAGGAAAATTTTAATGTTTGTTTGTTTGTTTGTTTGTTTTTCCGGTACGCGGGCCTCTCAGTGTTGTGGGCTCTCGCGTTGCGGAGCACAGGCTCCGGACGCGCAGGCTCAGTGGCCATGGCTCACGGGCCCAGCTGCTCCGCGGCATGTGGGATCCTCCCGGACCGGGGCACGAACCCGTGTCCCCTGCATCGGCAGGCAGACACTCAAACACTGCGCCACCAGGGAAGCCCAAGTTTAATGTTTTTAATAGAATTTCCTTAACATGAATAAGGATAAAGCATTCTGAGAGTTGATATTAATCAAGCACATGAATTGTTTTGTTCTTGAATATCTTAATCATAATTGAATTGCCTTTTACTGCATAAAAAAGAAACAAAATTTTCTTTGCTAGTACTGTAAATTTCAAATAATTTCTAATTCTGTATTTCTATCAGACAATACATGTATAAAGCATAAAAATGATTGTTTGGGGGGTGTGTGTGTGTGTGCCAGGTCTATAGTAGTTAAAGATTTTAGTGATTTCAGAATTTGGTTTGTGGGGTGTTGTTTTTGTTCTGAATCATATGATTTCATCAAGGTTAAACAAAAACTCGTATGTGCTTACTTACCTTCCTTAAATATATTTTATGTAGTCTAGTTTTCAAGACTTTGTACTCTTAGTCATTAAGGTGTCAAAGACAGCGAGTAGGCTGGTGTCTTTATTATTAAAGATCAGTGATTATAATTGAGGTTTTGAAATTTTAAGTAGCAATGGCATTCCAGAAAGAATGATAACAGAGTTATTCAGCTAGATGTTTAAGAGAACAATCCAGTGTGTCACTGAGCAGACTATTGGAAAGCGAATGTACATATGAGCAGGCACGTTTGCCTCTTTTCCCGGTGACATTAAAATCAGAGCTGTTGGAGCAGTCTTTAGTTGTCGAGGATTCCATGCTCCTTTGCATAATTCTCCCAAACACTTTCCCTCTGTCTTAAATAAATATGCTGCATCGGTAAGTACTTACTGTGGGCTTATCATGTGCCATGCATACTGTTGGCAGAAGTGAAAGAAAACAAGGGAAGAGAAGGCTCTTGTACCCTGTATCTAGTGGTAAGAGATTTAGATATCCTTCTAGGTGAAACAGACCCCCAGGTATAAGTATAGTTATTCTAAAGAAGGGCTTTTGAGTACTGAAATGACATCATTTCCTTCAAATTCCAGGACTCTTAATGAGGCATGCTTAATCAGTATACTAATGGTTTCTAGATATGTAATTAAACTTTTCTTTTCCTAAGAGTGACATTAAATAAAAAGTCACAGTGCAGGTGGCAAAACACTGTATTCTCAGTATGCACCAAGCTACTCTTGCCAGCCTCAGGAAATCCATCCTTTTTAAATTCCTCCAGGTCCGTCCTGAGATTTGTTAGGGAGAATCAAATCTGCTGTGTCTTTGCTCTTGGCTTCCAGGTGAACTCTGTTGTTGCCCAGCCCTTTTGCTGTGGCTCACAGTGGTGATGTCGTCTAAATATCTGTTGAGGTCAGAGGCAGCCTAGCTTTTGGCACTGCTTACTGCCCACCCGACGTGCTGGTACTGTCGGTGCCCAGGCTTGAGTTTGCTTTGTCTGTCTCAAGATCTCTCCAAGTCTCTTGTGATGCTTCCCGTGTCAAGTTGAGAGTATTGTCCTGGGCCACAGCTGCTGGCACAGGTTCTGGAGCCTTGTGCTCTCACATGCTCACAGAGACTTCTGTGAAGGAGTTCTGTTTAAGTTTTACTTGCTTGTTTACTGCAGTGCCCTTGTGCCCTATTCAGGCCCAAGTTCAGATGGGCTTGGCTGTGTGACATCATGCTAAGAACCATAGCTCTGAGGCTCCATAGTTCTTTGCTTTTCAGCAAACTGTTTTTTTGTTTGTTTGTTTGTTTGTTTGTTTTCTTTGCGGTACGCAGGCCTCTCACTGTTTGTGGCCCCTCCCGTTGCGGAGCACAGGCTCCGGACGCACAGGCTCAGCGGCCATGGCTCACGGGCCCAGCCGCTCCGTGGCATGTGGGATCTTCCCGGACTGGGGCACGAACCCGCGTCCCCCGCATCGGCAGGTGGACTCTCAACCACTGAGCCACCAGGGAAGCCCCAGCAAACTGTTTTAACATTTTGAATTATGCTTTGTTTCCTGTTTGGGTGGCTGAGGATCTTTAACTGTGATTGTCTCCAGGTCGATTTTCTCCATTTCACTTTTCTGTGCTAAAAGATCCTAGTTTTCAAGCAAGCAGAATTCAGCTTGAATCTCGACTTCAAGACTTTCACTGGTGGGATGAGCATGACACATTTCTACATTTCTGGGGAACTTAATCTCCTCATCTGTGAAATTGTAAGAAAATATCTGCCTCATAGGGTTTGTTGTGAGGATTAGGTATGCGTCAAGTGCTCTGCACATGCTGGATGCTTATTACGTGATAGCTAATGTTGACCTTCCTGAGTTGGTTGGATTGCTCATTAATCATCAGAAAATAAATGAGTTCCTCCTGTTACTTTGCTTCATAGATCTGAGCTTAGAGGCGGCTCTACTGCAAATCAGTTCCCTGCAGCTTCTCTGGAAAATGACTGCTCCTTGTTTAAATGATCCCACCAACCACCCTAGAAGTGACTTCTACATATAATGTAATGGTAGCTCACTGCAGACAATTTTCCTTTCAAATGTGGTGGGAAACATTAGAACTGTTTGCATATGATGTGAGCATGCGACACTCAGCAGAGTCTAGATTAAAGCGCAGCAGCTCACAGAGCCCAGCTTCTCTGTAGTTCTCTAGACCTCAGTTTCGTTATTTTAAAAAATAGGAGGAATGAACCAGGTGATCTTTGAAGAACTTTTCCATGCTAAAAAAATAAAAATAAAAATTTGTTATTCTGTAAGACAAGATCTACTTTGCTCAACTTTGTATTTTAGGCAGGTGGCTTGCACGTAAGTAAGATGTATTCTGGTGTTCCCATCCTGGAATAAGGAAGTATCCAGGAGAAACCTAATACAGTCAAGAGTTTGGAAATTGATCCGACAGCATCCGACCCCTTTTGGTTGTTGCCTTTGAAGGTTTCCATTAAATTTAAAAAATGGATAGTACTTACGATATCCATTTGCAAATCAGACTTCATTTCAAGTTATTTGCCAATGTATTATCTGGAGTGATTTTACCAGTTAAAGAAGAATATTACCTTGAATTGTTATAGCATATTCTTGAGAGCAATGTGAAAATCTATTAAAGGGGATATTTTGATAAAATAATTTGAGTATTTTCTAAGGAAGACAGGAAGTAGATTTTTTATATTCCTTACATTTAGTAATACTGTTTTTCAGAAAAGAAAATGTTTTGATAGCTAACATCATAGTTGATATTGTATAGTATATCTTGGAACAGTTTTCTGAATTTCCATAAATCAAGTAAAATGGTTTCTCAGTTAATTACCTCTAAGAAGTGCTGAGTTAGAGTTAACAGACTTTAAAATGTAGGACACTTCTGAGTCTTTAATATGCTAATGTGCATTGTGTATATCCTCAAAAAGTAGGTATAGTACGCACTTGTACTCTGCAGCCTGGTTATCACAGAGCACCTACGGGCATTCTTCATAATATTAGTGTTCCAAGGCTACAGTTTGTGAGAAGCTCAGTCATGTAGTTCTTAGCAGTTTATAAAAGTACTGTTGCATTATTACCTCCTTTGATTTTCACAACCCTGTTAGGTATCGTTTTACTAGTCAGGTACATGAATGTTGGAGAAACTGTGGCTGTGTTATAAAGGCATGTATTTACTTAGCTGGAGATTTATGTTGAGAAGGAAATTTGATCTTAAATCAGCAGTAGCATGTTGTTTTGAGAAGTATTTTAGCAGTTAATTGAGTACAGCTTTGGTGATTAAAAAGAAATCTGTTAGAAGACATTGATTTAGAGAATGAGAGTTTAAGAATGTCAGCTATTTACCACTGGGCACGCAAGTGAAAATTTCCACTCCTTAATTACGTTTGTGTCAACAAGAAGGAATTTCTTTAAATGTTGTATGTTTTTAAAAGTACATTATGGCTCTGCTATATAAACTCCTTGGATTCTTATTAAATTTAAAAATACATGTTAATGTATAATGTTACTGTTTGCTAAGGCAGGCTGTGTTTGTTTCTAAAGTGTGAACCCCACAATCCAAAACACTGAATCATAGACTGATAGGAAGTTGAGTTCAAAGAGATTTTCGATGTCCCTTAGTCCATCTCCCTTTTCGAAAAGCTGAAATTATCCCTGCAGCATTCCTACTGGATCATGGAATTGTATAGCATGATTGAAAGTCACTGGAAAGGTGCTCAGTTGTTTTATTTATTAGCAGATGCTTATACATTGCTTAGCATTTTCCAGACAGTGTCCCAGGGGATCTGTAAATATCAGCTTATTTTATTAATAGTTATCGAGTGTCTGCTAATATGCCAGGTAGTTTGCCTGGATCTTTAAGGTATTTTCTTAAATCCTACAGCAACTGGCTGAGGAAGTTTGTATTATTATACTCATTTTATAGATGAGGAAACGGATACTCTTCTCATGCATCTCAGACTGAGACTACATACCTGAATACCAATGTTAATACCAAAGGCAGGAAAAGAACTCTCTGCTACCTCTTCTGGACTTGGCTTTGTTGATACACAAGCAAAATCAGCAGAATTGTCTTCAGTTTCATGTTTTCAAAGAGGTTTTGCTCCTGGAGCTATTATTTCAGTAGCAGTGGTAAATCTCTCCACCTAGAAAAGAAACCCTTCTTGGTTGAAGGAGTACTTTGAACAGCTCCTCGAGTTTGGGGGAGAGACGTTAAGATAACTGGAAGAAATAATAAATGGTCCTTGTTCAGCTACAGACTTGGATTTGCGGTGGCTGAGCATGGTGGCTGGATGTTGAGAAAGCATATGAGAAGGGAATGGGAGAGGGTAGCGGTGATTTTCAGTGAAGAGAAACAGGGGAAGGAAGAATGGATGGTTTCTGGTATGCATTGTGTGATGCAAATCTTATTCCTTGTCTCCCCACAGAATCTTTATTAAACTTTAAAAAAATAATGTGGGAACCTGGATTTGATTTTTAGGCCAAGTACTGACTGCAGTTTCATGGGAGACTCAGCGCTGACTCGCTGACATGACCCAAGGGAGGCTGACACATCTAGGTTCCATGTGTGTCTGTGGTCCTTGTATTCATTTCCCTCTGGCAGTATATGTATCACTTCTCTTTTATATAGCATCTGAAAGGGTTTTAGATGTTTAAAGGACACTATGGTCCCTACCCTGAAACCTCTCAATATTTTGTTTAAGTTAAATAATTTTTGTTCTGTAATCGTCATTATCACATCACCCCCAGACACACTGGCATCCTAATAGCCCTTCTGTAGGCAGGCCCACACCTATTTGCAAACCCCAGATATATTTGTACGTTAGTAAGTACTTAGACCCTGCTTGATCTCTACACATCCTCTAGTAATATGGTCTGTTTAGGGTAGATTCTCCGTCGCTGTATTTTGTGCTTAGCAAACTTCACTGTTAACACGTTAATTGTATTCCACTAAAATTCATTACGTAACTACTTAGCTCAAACCCGTAAAACGTGTTTGAAAAATTGGACATTTTGAGTCTAAGTTCTGTATTTTACATCCGTTTTAACATATGTGAAGACAATTTGTTCTAGTCCTTTATTACTGAATTTTGAGATACTAAGAGATACTGGTTTTCCTTCTATTTTTTTCCCCTACCTCATGATTAAAGTATAAATTTTATAACACATTATTCACAAATAATAATTCATTAATCAACATTCTTTAAATAGATACCAGATGCAAACCCACCTAAATGAACTAGAGTCAAGCATTGTATTCTTGTATTGAGCACAAGAATATTATGGGACATTTGTTAAAGCCTTTCTGAAACTAAAGCTACTCTTGGGCTCAAATGTAGTCATGCCTTTTTCTCTGTCTAATAATCTCATCAATACAGGACCGACTTTTTTTTAGTGAACCTGTGCTACTTCCTCACGTCAGGGATTTCTGTTCTGAGTGCTCACAGTTTACCTTTCAGTGAGTTGTCTTCAAAATCGTCAGAAATTGATTCCAGGCTTATTTAATTTCTCCACTCCTCCTTGCCCATTTCTTCTCTTCTCTAGCATTCTCCATGATTTCTCAGCTCTCATTTGATGACTTTACAAAGATACCAGCAATTGGAGGAGCAAGAATGATGGGTTAATAACAGCGGGTTGACATTTTAGAGCATGAGAAACCACCTACCTCCTCACTTGGCCTTTTAAGAGGAATGGAGAGGGATAAGAGAAAAGGATTTACAACAGGTTAGAAAATAAAGCCTATGAGAAAAAGCTAAAGATGGCATATTTGTCCCCCCAGAAGAGAAGTCTGAAAACTTTACTTGTAGTGTGATGGCCAGCTGTTTTGCACATTCCACGAAGACCAAACAAAAGGAAATGGATTTAAGCTGGATTATTCAAAGATTTACATTGAGTATAAATAGAGATTTTATGATTCTAAATAAATTGTTCATCTCTGGAGTGACTTTTTAGAGGAAGTAGGATTTTTTCCCCTCCCCTCTAAAGTCTCTAAAAATAACAGATTTTCATCTCTCAGTAATGGTGTAGCCTTATAGTGCTTCCCAAGGCTAACAGAGATACTGGCTGACGTTTACAAGTCCTTTCTGGCCCAGTGATTCTGTCTTTTGACAAATCTCTCCTCACACCTAGAGATCTGATGCCTTAGAGCCACTCCTATTTTTTCTTTCTGTCAATTAAAGTGCTATTAACATTCCATCATGAATCTGCTAATGGAAAAGTAACTGCAGTTTAGTGTACTATTCTATATAAAAATAAAACTCAATATGTTTATGTAAAATATAAATGCTTCCTATAATATTTCAGTAATTTAAATGGCAGGAGATACTTGAAAATTGTTTTTAATGACAATCTTTATTTTTCAGTTCACCTTAAGAGTTCTGGCTGGGGACTTCCCTGGTGGCGCAGTGGTTGAGAGTCCGCCTGCCGATGCAGGGGGACATGGGTTCGTGCCCCGGTCCGGGAAGATCCCACATGCCGCGAAGCGGCTGGGCCGGAGCCTGTGCTCCGCAACGGGAGAGGCCCGTGTACCGCAAAAAAAAAAAAAAAAAAAAAAAAAAAGAGTTTTGGCTGAACATTTTTCTGTCTGTTGTGAAATTGAATATGCCATACATTTATTTTTAGTTCATCTTTCAAATATTTCATTAGTAGGTAGTTTTTTTTAGCTAAATTATTCTACAACTGGAGGTATTTTTCACTATAGTACTTTTTAGAAACTAGATTACTCTTAAGCTGGTCATATTATCTATCTCAAAAGAACAAATGCTATTTGAGAATATCCCAAATTTTTTCTGGTTTGGAAATAAAATAAATAATAGATATAGTCAAAATATCAAAGTAAATCCATAAAATATTTCCATAACAGTTACTGCACCATTTAGACAGGAAGTGTCATTCCACTTGACCTTCATTACTTTGTACTTCATTGAGAATTAAAGACAGAGAAGGTAAATTAATATAAAACCTTTGACTTCTGGATCTCTACTTACAAGTGGTGTGACCTTGGGCAATTGGTTTAATCTTTGTTAAGCTTCAGTTTTACCATTTATAATATAACATGGTAATGGCTCAGTGCTTATTAAGATCGATGAAAAATGAATGCAGAATGCTTAGCATAGTGCTTGTCACAGACAATTCCATTGTGAATATTTACATATTGATATTAATTTAGTATTCTAGGTTGACTTTATGATTACTCGGATTGAGTCTCCATTCTAATTTTGTTGCTTTAACTCTATTATAATTTAATTTTAGTCTTTTCAAACTATGTGGGAGTTTGACAGTAATATATATTTATAAATTTATTTTTAGTTTCATCCCCCCGCCCCCATTCTTTTTTTTTTTAAATAAATTTATTATTTACTTATTTAGGTCTGAGTTGGGTCTTTGTTGCTGCGCGTGGGCTTTCTCTAGTTGCGGCGAGCGGGGGGCTACTCTTCATTGCAGTGTGCGGGCTTCTCATTGCCGTGGCTTCTCTTGATGCACAACATGGACTCTAGGCACGCGGGCTTCAGTAGTTGTGGATCGCGGGCTCTGGAGCACAGGCACAGTAGTTGTGGCACACGGGCTTAGCTGCTCCGTGGCATGTGGGATCTCCCCGGACCAGGGCTCGAACCCGTGTCCCCTGCATTGACAGGCAGATTCTTAACCACTGTGCCATCAGGGAAGCCCCCCCCCATTCTTAATGTCATTGGTTGGGGATAAAAATGGATCTTCTTCTACACATTATCCTCTATAAAATATATACCTGTGGTTTTTAAAAATGATGTGCTACAGTTCCCAAAGCAGGTTCCAAATGGTCTTTCCAGTCTTCCGGTTTATAGGTTGACAAGATCTATAAAGGTTGTCATGACAGGTTTATTTGCAATCTTTGGGATGTATCACCTGGGGCAGTATGTTGCCTGTGAGAGCCTTTGTAGGACATTTGGTCCTATTTAAAATATCCATGAGTGTATTCGGTCCATGCCACATGGTTTTGGACAGGACCAAATATCAAGGACCTTTTGGCATGGACCGAATAAATGTTTGATGGACTTTTTGGACTAGGACTAAATGTTCCTACAAATATCAAGGACGTTTTGGCATGGATCAAATGTCTTATGAACCAAATGTCTTATGGATGTTTCGGACAGGAACAGATGTCTGCTAACCATGGGAGTTGATGAAGTGGTTGACATCTTATAAACAAAAAACATTGAGAGTGGGTAGGTTAATGGCTTGCTGTGTTCTGGGTTCGGTAACCTAAAATTACCTTAGAATCATTGGGAGTTTCACAGACTTCTTGGAGTTAGAAAGAAACTTGGAGTTGACCCTTGTCCTGCCTTCAGCTATTGTAGGAATGACCTTCATCATTCTGCATCTGTGATTGGTGGGCATTCTGCCTCTGAGCACTGTACATGGATGGATGGAAGGAAGAAAAGAAAGTTCTTCCTTGCAGTGCTTGGCGTTCTGTGGGAAACAGACATTTACAATGTCCTTAATGTGCAGCGAAAGTCACATGGAGTCTAGCTTCTTTTTTCTGTACTTGAGACAGGGGTCAGTGTTCTGAAGTGAAGATGGAGTCCAGTGTCTAACAAAGGAAAAGAGGTCTATATTTTACTTGCTCTAGAGCAATGGTTCCCATCCTTATCAGACCCAATGCCCCCTTTCGTGGCACATAATTTTAATGTGCCTCATAATATTCTGAAACAAAATTTGTAGATAATAATAACCTATATTTATATACTTATTAAAAAAACAATCCGTATAACACTCTTAACTATAAATGTATTAAGAGAAACAAAGTAATTTATACTATGTTTTTCAGTATGTGACTCAGCCACACTGCAAGTGATTATAAAAGTCAGATACTTGTTTCTGCGTGTAGAATCATTTGTAGTTTGCTACACTTGCAAAGTGCAGTATGTGTGCCGCTGATACATGAGATTGTCAGAAATGGAGCTCAACTTTCCTGAAATTTCTAAATGATAAGGACTTATTCTCTCCGTTTATGCAGTAGTTGCTTTCCAGGAAACATCCAGTATATATTAAAACGATGCAAAAAGGCCTTTGTGTTTATATGAGCAATGGCATTAGGTTCTAGACTCAGATTATGAACTTTTTTTTTTAAGTTCGAGATCTTTGTGTTTCTTTTTTTCTTAGTACCTGTTTTATTAAGGGTATACATTTAAAATAATATGATCCAGTTACTTGTGTTAATTTTTTCTGTGTGGATACGTTGTCAGTTGATACACAGATAAGCTCACTTGCTTCTCTTTTGTGTTGAATTTTGAAAATATATCAGTGGAGACACATGTACAATTATTTGCCTCAGAACTATCAACATAATAATTTATATTAATGGATTTCCTAATACTGGGTCATTTGTTGATCCCCAGGATAAATATTGTTTGGCCATGATGACATATTTTCTTAACATTTTATTGGAGGTTTCCAGTCTTCTGCCCTTGTATATTGTGTTGTTTGCCTTCTTTTTTTTTCTTTTCTTTTTAAATTTTTATTGGAGTATAGTTGATTGACAATGGTATGTTAGTTTCAGGTGCACAGCATAGTGAATCAGTTATACATATACATAGATCCACTCTTTTTTTAGATTCTTTTCCCATATAGGCCATTACACAGTATTGAGTAGAGTTTTTTTGGGTTTTTTTTGTTTTTTTTTGAGCAACAGGGATGTCCAGAAGTTCATTAGAAAATTGTGCAGAACACAGGACAATGCGTCATTGATAGGATTGTTTTGTATATTGCAGTAATACACCCAGCTACTCCAATAACCAAAAATGCTCTCATAAATTTCCTTTACAATGCCCATGAGGCCGCACCATCCTTTTGAGAATCTGTGCCCTGTGCTGATTCCAGTATAACTTTACCAGCACCTTGAAGCCCTGGGAACTTCCTTAGGTCAAAAAATTTACATGAACCTGTGCATGTAAAATGTGCTGTAGAAATCTTTAGTCTTTATTTAACCCCTTTTCACTAATTTACTAGATTTTATTTTTAAATTACTTAGAAATATATTAGAAACAAGCCCCCATGCATAAGAAAACACACCTAGAACACCAGATACTACTTTTTAAATTTCTTTTTTTAATTATGGTAAAATACACAGAGCATAAAATTCATTATTTAACCATGTTTAAGTGTGCAATTCGGTAGCATTAAGTGTAGTCACGTTGGTCAGCCATCACCACTGTCCATCTTTGGAACCTTTACATATCCCAAAGTGAAACTCTGTACTTATTAAACAATAACTCCACATTCCAGCCCTTGGCAACCATTATCCTACTTTCTGTCTCTATGAATTTGACTATTCTGTATACCTTATATAATTGGAATCATGCAATAATTGTCTTTTCTGTCTGGCTTATTTCACTTAGCAAAATGTCTTCAAGGTCTATCCATTTTGTTGTACGTATCAGAATCTCCTTCTTATTTAAGGCTGAATAAGATTCCATTGTTCGTATATACTACAGTTTATTCATCTGTTGATACACATTTCAGCTGTTGAGTCTTGTGTCTATTGTGCATAATGCTGCTGTGAACATGGGTGTATAAATATCTCTTTGAGACGCTACTTTTAATTCTTTTTGGGTATATACCCAGAAGTGGAATTGCTGGATCATATGGTAATTCTATTTTTTATTTTCATTTTTTAGAATCAAAAAATTATATTTTTTAAGTTTAAACTGCCATAACATTTTCCATAGTGGCTGCACCATTTCATATTCCCATGACATCCTTCCCAACACTTGTTAATTATGGGTTTTTGATAAGTACCTGGCCTAATGGGTGTGAGATGGTATCCCATGGCTGTTTTGATATGCATTTCCCAAACGATTAGTAATGTGGAGCATCTCTTCATGTGCGTATTGGCTATTTGTATATCTTCTTTGGAGAAAAGTCTATTCAAGTCCTTTGTCCATTTTTAAATTGGGTTATTTGTCTTTTTGTTGTTGAGTTGTAAGAGTTCTCTCTATATATTCTGGATATATTAATCCTTTATCAGATACTTAATCTGAAAATATTTTCTCCCATTCTGTGGGCTGTCTTTTCTTTTTACTGTCTATTAATGCACAAGTTTTAAAGTATGATGAAGTCCCATTTAGCTATTTTTTCTTTTGTTACTTGTACTTTTGGTGTCTTATCCAAGAAATCATTATCAAAGCCAATGCCATGAAGCTTTCCCCTCTGTTTTCTTCTAAGAGTTTTATGGTTTTATCCCTTATGTTTAGACCTTTTATGCATTTTGAGTTAACTTTTTTATATGGTACAAGGTAAGGATCCAACTTCATTCTTTTTTTTTTTTTTTTTTTTAGCCACGCCCTGCAGCTTGTGGGATCTTAGTTCCCTGACCAGAGATCAAACCCTGGCCTTTGGCAGTGAGAGTGCAGAGTCGTAACCACTGGACTGCCAGGGAACTCCCCCAACTTCGTTCTTTTACATGTTTTTTTGGTTTGTGTGTGTGTGTGTGTGTGCTTTGTTTTGTTTCGGCCGCACTGCAAGGCTGCGGGATCTCAGTTCCTCTACCAGGGATTGAACCCAGGCCACAGCAGTGAAAGCCTGGAATCCTAACCACTAGGCCACCAGGGAACTCCTTAATTTACCAGATTTTAAACTTTTCACTTTCAGAATTGTTAGCTATCTCACCATTATAATATCAGTCTCCTTTCACATACATTTTTCTACTTAATTTTTAAAATATTTTACTTATTTTGTAATTTGTGTTATGCAGTCATTTTTATTCTTAAATATAAGCACATTCTTTTTAAATTTTGAAATTATTTTAGCTTTGTTTTCTTTTTCAGTCTTTCTTATTTTTAACCATGATATGTCTTATCTCTTTTTGCACTCGCCCACTTGATATATCATTTACTTGGTTTGAATGCTATTTTTCGAATATTACTTTTATTATAAAGTAATATGTGATTATTATAAAAAGAATTACCAAAAATGGTATGTAAATTAGAAAATGAAAAGCATTCATAATCCTAGTCTCAAGGGATAATAACAATTTTGTGTATATCCTTCTAGATACTGATTGTGTATATTCATACACACATATTTAATCTATCCATACACTCTTACATCCTGTTTTTTTTCATATAATGTATCCTGAACATTTTTCTATGTTGACTCATATAGAGCCATCACGTTTTTAATGCTCTTATAAGAATAAATTTATATGGCTATAGCATGATTTGTTTAATCAGCTCCCTGTTACTGGATGTTTAAGTTGAGTATATTCTTTTCATATTGTTAAAATATATAAATATGTTTAGGACAGATCTCTAAAAAGGATCATAGTGTTTGGATTAGGGTATTTATTGAGGCTTTTGAAATATATAGTCTGTTGCCCTCCAAAAGGTTGTAACAGTTCTACTCTGAGGAATAGTATGTGAGTTTCCTTACACTCCCACACCATTTCTTACAATTTACCATACTGATTTGGCTAAAAGTATTTTATTACTTTTCTTTTTGGTGATTACGGAGATTCATTATCTTTTTAAGTTTACAGGGCTTCTATATTTCCTCTGCTTGCCATTCTCGTGCTTTATTTTTTGTTTCTTTATTGTTGCTTACTCTATATTAGTTTGTTGGTTTCATCTTACCTAGTTTAAGTATTTTAAATAATAGTTTTCTCATTACCCTCTTTCTGTAGTTCTTTTCCCGATTCTTGTAGTTTTAACTATTTTGTCTATCAGAATTGAAAAAATAATTATTTCTATCTTTTTAAATATTCCTGGATTTAAAAGAGGGAGCAAGAATCATGACTTAAAGATGACAGTTTTAGGAAGATCCCATACCTGTCCTACATCTGGCACTTGGGGTGGCTTTTTCCATCCACTTGCCCCCTGTAGGAGCCCTCTGGCTCTCCTTAATGAAGCTCTAAAATGACTGTTTAATGGTCTAAAAGCATATAACTTTTGCAAGTCTAGAGACTTTACAGACTAAAATTTCCTCCTCAGGGAGTATTTTGCTAGTACTAGATTAAGGCTAAAGTAGTAGAAATACATCATTCTCTCATAACAGACACCACTAATCTGCTAGGTATAAAATCTTTGGATTTCTGCTTTAGATAAAATCACTAGTCTTTTAGCAAACTGTGGTCAGAAATGCTACACTATAGAAGGAAAGGTACAACAAAGTTTCCATTTAGAAAAGATTTGGTCTTCTATGAGCAGGGAACCAAGTGTTAGTCAATTTTCAAGACAGTTTCATAGGAAGGAGGTAAATGGAATGTCTGTAATCTGGTATTTAAAATATTCATTTTTAAAAAAATTTTATTGGAGTATAGTTGATTTACAATGTTGTGTTAGTTTTTGCTGTACAGCAAAGTGAATCAGTTATGCATATATCCACTCTTTTTTAGATTCTTTTCCCTTATAGGTCATTACAGAGTATGGAGAAGACTTCCCTGTGCTATACAGTAGGTTCTCATTAGTTATCTATTTTATATATAGTTGTGTGTATATGTCAACCACAATCTCCCAGTTAATCCCCCCCTCCCGCCCCCCAGCTTTCCCCCCGGTAGTCATAAGTTTGTTTTCTACTAAAGTATTCTTAAAATTATATTTTTAATTATAATTATTGACTATCAAATTTTTACTAACTTTTAAAATATCTTTATTGAGATATAATTCCCCAACCATACAATTTGCCCTTTTTAAGTGTAGAATTCAGTGTTGTTTAGTATATTCACATTGTAGTGCAACCATTACTGTAGTCAATTTTAGAACATTTTCATAACCTCCAAAAGAAACCTGTATCCTTGGGCAGTCACCTCCAGTTTCCTCCCCCCACCCCATCCCCAGGCTTAAGCAGCCACTACTCCTGTTTCTGTTTGACATTTCTGGGCATTTCATATAAATAGAGTCATACACTCTGTGGTCCTTTTGTTTGACCTCTATCACTTAGCATAATAATGTTTGTAGCCTCTATCAGTACTTCATTCCTTATATGCCCAATAATATTCCATTGTATGGATATGCCGCGTTTTGTTTATCCATTAATCAATTGATGGATATTTGGGTTGTTTCCATCTTTTGGCTGTTATGAATAATGCTGCTTTGACCATTGATTTACAGCTTTTTGCATGGACTTATGTTTCATTTCTCTTGGGTACGTACTTAGGAGTGGAAATATTAAATCAAATGGTAACTCTGTTTAACTTTTTGAACTGTCAGCATGTTTTTAAAAGTCAGTGCACCATTTTATATTCCCAGCACCAGTGTATGGGGGTTCTCATTTCTTCACATACTCACCAACACTTATTATTATCTGACCTTTAGATTCTAGCCATCCTGGTAACCACTATGTCAGGGGTCCCCAACCCCCAAGTCATGGACTGGTACCGGTCCGCAGCCTGTTAGAAACTGGGCGGCACAGCAGGAGGTGAGCGGTGGGCGAGCAGAGCTTCATCTGCCGCTGCCCATCGATCACATTACCTCCTGAGCCGCCTCCCCCCGTCCGTGGAAAAATTGTCTTCCACGAAACCCGTCCCTGGTGCCATAAAGGTTGGGGACCGCTGTGCTATATGGCAGGCACCCTGGTGTGAAGTAGTATCCTCTTGTGTTTTTTTGGGTTTTTTTGCGATACGCGGGCCTCTCACTGTTGTGGCCTCTCCTGTTGCGGAGCACAGGCTCCGGACGTGCAGGCTCAGCGGCCATGGCTCACGGGCCCAGCCACTCCGCGGCATGTGGGATCTTCCCGGACCGGGGCATGAACCCGTGTCCCCTGCATCGGCAGGCAGACTCTCAACCACTGCACCACCAGGGAAGCCCAAGTGTACAATATTTTTAACTGTGGGAAATGGGGAGTTGCACCATTTCTTTTTAACTTATATCTTAATGATGTAAAATGACATCTAACAAAATTTTATATTATATATATATATATATATATATATATATATGCCTCCTATAAAGAACTGGGGGGAATAATAATCCTATTGACAGATGATGTGTTTTTATAGATTCTGGCATCATTTTATTAATAGGTTATTCCTTTTACTGAGACAGGTTTGCTTCTGTGTAATTTGTTATTGATCTTAATTCAGCCTTCTTGAGTGTCACACAGTATAACTTCTCTTCCCATGAGAGGGCTCTTCAGCTGTTTATCAGACATCCTGTTGTCTCCTGGTCTTTTTCTAAACATTCCTCCCTCCATCAGCCTTTGCTCAAATGAAGGAGTTTATAGTCTCTACACCTCCTCTCTGGACGTAATCCTATTGGTGTCCTTCCTAGGAGAGTGGTTAAAGAGGGTAATTTAGACATTATTGGACCAGTGAAAAGTATATTAGGGCTGTAGTTATACTTTGGAATTACATACTTGTACACGTTTTGTTTGTACTAACTTTTCTGTAACCTTTTACTGTCATTTTCTTCCTTTCATTAATTGAGCTCTTCCACTGACTTACTGGATACATCAATTTGTTGAGATATATTAGTAGCAGGTATTGATATTTTAAGTAAATGATCTGCATGTGTCAGTCACCCCCTCTAACTAGCCTTTCCTCACCCCAAGACCTGAAGTGTTTTCCTGCCACCTTTTCCTCCCCCATGAGATGGGGGCCACAGCTCTTACTCCCACTCGCTCTGCCCTCGATGCCCTGAGTTGTGCTTGCCATCACGTGGGTACTTCATATGTTTTGAATGAAAGAAAGTATATTGAAATTGTTCATTTTCTTGACTATCTCTTTTGATTCTGGATACAACTCTCTAGAGTCAGGACCCATGATTTATTCAACTTTGACTTGATTGCCTAACATAATCCTTGACGCATAGATGCTAGAATTCTGGCTGTATAGGTTAGATTATTTTGAAGACTTACATGGCTAGAGACTGATTGGAGGTGTATAGTATAGAAGACATGAGGCTAAAAGGCATGTGGGTCCAAATCCTAGCATCCTTGCAATGCCATGCTCAGAAGTTTTTGGTTAAACAGTTGATACAAATTTAAACATTTTAGAAAAATAGTTGTGGGAAGAGTATAGAAATTGGAAGATAAAGGTAATTAAATTCTGAATATGTTGATTTGCAGGGGGAAGTTTCCTTCGTAGAAATTCTCTGTGCTGATGGGATCAGAATTTACCTGTCTTAAGGGGAAACCCTAAAAAAAAACTTCTGCAAATATAACTTGAATATTTTG
Organism: Delphinapterus leucas; assembly: GCF_059928025.1. Taxonomy (NCBI): domain Eukaryota; kingdom Metazoa; phylum Chordata; class Mammalia; order Artiodactyla; family Monodontidae; genus Delphinapterus; species Delphinapterus leucas. The sequence continues at coordinate 83,023,677 of NC_143137.1, read as the reverse complement.
TTTTAGTTGAAAACATAGGTATAATGCCATTCAGCAATCTTTTGATGTACGATCATGGCCTTTTTGGGGGGAGTATGAATCACTGACTGTAGTTCACAGCTGTCTTTTTTGCATATCCAAAATGAACCCCTTGTGTCCAGTTTTTTTTCAATTAAAGATACTTGCAAAGCAATATGAATGAAGAATCCTTTTAGATTTAATTTTTTTGCTTGTCTCTGTTGGACAATTTCTCACACTTAATCTAATTCAGTGGCCTTTTAAAATAGCTTGCTTTATTACATTTTTCCAAGGCATCCAACTTAGTTTTCAGGAGGAAACCAAAACAAATAAAAAACAAAACACAAACCCAACTCTTTCATTTTGTATATATTGACTGGCATAATGTTTCATTTAAAAAGTTTTTGCTTTTTTTTTTTAACTTAAAGGTGGAACAGATGGCACAAGAAAGAAAAGAATACGCTTATGGGCTAGCTAAGCAGAGATTTCTGGTTATTCCCCAGTATGCACGGTCCCTCCATATCTATTTTCTAGACACAGAGTTACACAGCTAGTGACTGTATTTCCCAGCTATACTGGTGGCCAGGTGAAGCTAGGAAGCTAGGTTCTGGTCACGGGGATATGAGGAGAAATGAGTTACAACTTTTGGGTTGTCCCCTTAAAGAGAAAGCACATTCCCTCCCTTCCTCTCCTTGTCCCTCCCACTGACTGCAAGTTCATGGGCCATCCTGTTCATCCTGAACAGATATACCTAACCTGAGTCGGAAGCCATGTCATGAAGGTGGCAGAGCAATAAGATAGAAGGTGCTTGGGTCTCTCACAGTATCAAGCTGACCGCAAGCCCCGGACTGCTTTGTGAAAGAGCGATGGAATTCTTTTCTCTCGTGTTTAAACCACTTCCACTGCCTGAACCAGGATCCTGATTAAAACTTTAAGGTACATGGAAACTTGGCAAAAGCTTGGCACCACACGGAATTGATTTATTCTGAGTTGGTTAAAGTAGAAAAGGGAATCTTCATCAGATTACGTACTGAAGGGAAATGTTCAAAGTGGTGAAAGGATGATGTCAGCTCACATCAGATATGAGACATGTGGTCATCCAAGTCTGGTTTAATAATTCCTCTGAACAGGCTATGGAGATAGTGTGTAAAATTTGGGATGTTTGATGGGGGAAAGTATAATATCCTTGTCTTTTTAAAAATATGCTTAAAGATCATTGCCTGTATATTAATAGTGAGGGTTACAAGAGTTGATTCACACTATTTTAATTTTAATTTAGCCTAAAATCAATTTACTTCCTGCTGATTAGCAGGGAAAATTACAAAATGTTCAGTGTTGCTTAAGCCTTGGTCCAATCTGATTATTTAAACAGTCTACTTATGTAGTGTTCAGATAAAAATGTTTCATCCCTTGTCATCCTTCCTTCCTGCTGTTCTCCGTAATTGGTGTGGGGCACTGTGAGTGGGCCGGGAGGGAAGAGTGACTTTCTTGAGCTCATTGCAGCGGGAACAGGGTCTAGTCCCTTAGATGTAATGCCCTCTTCCTCCTCTGATCGTGGAGGTAATGGCTCTCACCTAGGTGCTCCTGGTATCACAGTTGAAGTCTCCGGTGTTGTAACTCATGGCCTGCTTAGAGCCTGCCTGTTTGAGCTGCCTCAAAGTGCAGGCCTCGGAATCTCTCACCTGAGTCTCTGTATGGCTGCGGGCTGGGTGGTTTTCCCGCCTGCCATACTGGGCCATGTAGCAGGCCTGGTGTCTGTCTGCTCAGTTTTTACTGTCCCTGAGAATTGGACGTGCCTTGGTTGGGAAAATTCAATCCCAGATGCTCCCTGCCTGAACATGCTGTGGTCCTTTGTAGTGCCGATGTTGATAAAGGCTCCACTTGGGAGAAAGTATGGGGGAGGAATGGAGGCGGGGATGGTTGTGAAACTTTGGAAGTAAAAGTAATTTGCTGTGATCAGAATGTGAGATTTATGTGCATGAGTGATGAGATGGGAACGTGGGTTGAAACAAATGAGATTAAAGAAGATGATCTTATTCAGCTTTAATCATTGGAGAGAGATGACCAAATTTTTATAAATAAATTGCATAATTTTGATTCGGTCTGACAGTTTAAAAATTTGGAATTACACAAATGTTTGAGGCAAAAAATTGCATTAGTCAGATACACTTTTCAGTGTATTTCTTTCAAGGTACTTTTTATAGTATGAAGATATATATATCTATATACAGTTTAAAACTACTGTATCTGTTTTCCCTCTATGAATTGTGTTTATGTCTTTTGTTAGAGTATTGGTGTTTTTCTTGTCAGTTAATGTTAATTCATTATGAGTTTTAAAAATATACGTTTTCTTTTTTTGTGGTATCTTTGTGTGGTTTTGGTATCAGGATGATGGTGGCCTCATAGAATGAGTTTGGGAGTTTTCTTAACTCTGAAATTTTTTGGAACAGTTTCAGAAAGATGGGTGTTAACTCTTCTTTAAATGTTTGATAGAATTCGCCTGTGAAGCCATCTGGTCCTGGAGTTTTGTTTGTGTGGGGTTTTTTTTTTTTTTTTTTTTTTGGCGGTATGTGGGCCTCTCACTGTTGTGGCCTCTCCTGTTGTGGAGCACAGGCTCCGGACGCGCAGGCTCAGCGGCCATGGCTCACGGGCCCAGCCGCTCCGCGGCATGTGGGATCTTCCCGGACCTGGGCACGAACCCGTGTCCCCTGCATCGGCAGGCGGACTCTCAACCACTGTCCCACCAGGGAAGCCCTGTGTGGAGTTTTTTATTCACATTTTCAATTTCAGTACTTGTGATTGGTCTGTTCATATTTTCTATTTCTTCCTGGTTCAGTCTTAGGAGATTGTACCTTTCTAAGAATTTGTCTGTTTCTTCCAGGTTGTCCATTTTATTGCTCTAGTAGTCTCTTATGATGCTTTGTATTTCTGCGATGTCCGTTGTAACTTCTCCTTTTTCATTTCTAACTTTATTGATTTCGGCCCTCTCTCTCTGTTTTTCGTGAGTCTGGCTACAGGTTTATCAATTTTGTTTATCGTTTCAAAGAACAAGCTTTTAGGTTCATTGATCTTTTCTATTTTTTTCTTCATCTCAATTCATTTATTTCTGCTCTGATCTTTATGATTTCTGTTAATTTCACGGTTTGTTCTTCTTTTTCTAGTTGCTTTATGTGTAAGGTTAGATCGTTTATTTGACATTCTTCTTGTTTTCTGAGGTAAGCTTGTATCCCTGTAAACACCCCTTTTAGAACGGCTTTTGCTGCATCTCCTAGGTTTTGGATTTTCATGTTTTTGTTTTAATTTGTTTCTAGGTATTTTTAAGTTTCCTCTTTGATTTCTTCAGTGATCCATTGGTTGTTAAGTAGCATATTGTTTAGCTTCCATGTGTTTGTGTTTTTTACAGTTTTTTTCTTGTAGTTGATTTCTAATATCATAGCACTGTGGTTGGAAAAGATGCTTGATAAGATTTCAGTTTTCGTAAATTTACTGATGTTCACTTTGTGGTGCTCACTTTGTGGCCCAGCATGTGATCTGTCTTGGAGAATGCTCCATGGGCACTTGAGAAGAATGTATATTCTGTTGCTTTTGGATGGAATGCTGTGTAAATATCAATTAAGTCCATCTGGTCTAATGTGTCATTTAAGGTCTGTGTTTCCTTATCGATTTTCTGTCTGGATGATCTATCAATTGATGTAAGTGGGGCGTAAAAGTCTCCCACTATAGTGTTACTGTCGATTTCTCCTTTTATGGCTGTTAGCATTTGCCTTATATATTGAGGTGCACCTATGTTGGGTGCATATATATTTACAATTGTTATATCATCTTCTTGAATTGATCCCTTGATCATTATGGAGTGTACTTTTTTGTCTCTTGTGACAGGCTTTATTTTAAAGTTTATTTTGTATGATATAAATATTGCTACTCCAGCTTTCTTTGATTTCCATTTGTGTGAAATACCTTTTTCCATCCCCTCCCTTTCAGTCTGTATGTGTCTCTAGAATGGAAATGGTTCTCTTGTAGGAAGCATATATATGGGTTCTGTTTTTGTATCAGACTATACTATAAAGCTGCAGTAATCAAAACAGTATGGTTGTGGCATAAAAACAGACACATAGATCAGTGGAACAGGATAGAAAGCCCAGAAATAAACCCATGCACTTATGGTCAATTAATCTATGATAAAGGAGGCAAGTATACAATGGAGAAAAGGCAGTCTCTTGAATAAGTTGTGCTGGGAAAACTGGACAGCTACACACCAGTCAGAATAGGCATCATTAAAAAGTCTACAAACAGTAAATGCTGGAGAGGGTTGGAGAAAAAGGAACCCTTCTGCACTGTTGGTGGGAATGTAAGTTGGTGCTGCCACTATGGAAACAGTATGGAGGCGCCTTAAAAAACTAAGAATAGAGCTTCTATATGATCCAGCAATCCCGCTCCTGGGCATATATCTGGAGAAAACGCTAATTCTAAAAGATGCATGCACTCCAGTGTTCACAGCAGCACTGTTTACAATGGCCAAGACATGGAAGCAACCTAAGTGTCCATTGACGGATGAATGGATAAAGAAAATGTGGGGTGTGTGTGTGTGTGTGTGTGTGTGTGTGTGTGTGTGTATATATATATATACATATATAGTGCAACATGGATGGATTTAGAGATTATCATATTAAGTGAAGTAAGTCAGATAGAGAAAGACAGGTATCATGTTATCACATACGTAATCTAAAAAGCAATATAAATGAACTTATTTACAAAACAGAAATAGACCCACAGACATAGAAAACACACTTATGGTTACCAAAGGGGATAGTGGGGGAGGGGAGAAGATAAATTAGGAGTTTGGGGTTAAGATATGCACACTACTATATATAAAATAAACAAGGGCCTATTGTATAGCACAGGGAACTATATTCAATATCTTGTAATAACCTATAATGGAAAAGAATCTGAGAAAGCATACACACACACACAAGTGAATCACTTTGCTGTGCACTGGAAAAAAAAATCTACATTTTGATACTCATTAATTACTGATAGTTTTCCCTATTCTGTAGTTTGCCTTTCTACTTTACTTATGGTAATTTTTTAAAACATTTGTAGGTTTGGGGACTTTTTAGTTTGTTTTATATTTGCTTGTATATTTCAATCTAGACCACTTTTTAAAGAATTGTCAGCATGAAGGCCTAGCTCTGTATCAGAGAAACCTAACCTGACCGTGGCCTAAAGAAGATAGGTGTTTATTTCTCTTGTGTAACGGATCCAAGGTTAACTAGAGCTGGGGTGCTCTGCCTCACATGACCATTCAGGGACCTGAGTTCCTGCCCTCTCATTGCCCTACTGTCTCTGGACATTGTCTTAATTCACATGGTTGGAACAAGACTACAGGGACACCCATTTTCTAGCTCGTACGTAGGAACAGGAGAGAGCGTCCAAGGCTGCATTTTCCTTTTACACACATCGTGATTTGGTGAGAAATGGGGTGAAGTGGCTACACCTAGCAGCAAGGAAAGATAAGCAATGTAGTCTCTAGCTGCCATGTTCCAAGCCACTACTCTTATTACAATAGAAGAAGGAGAGAACCTGTTTTTTTTGTTGTTGTTGGGTTCGTTTGTTTTGTGTGTGTGTGTGAGAACCTGTTTTTAAGGGGCAGTCACAAGCTTCCACCCACTTCTTTGTTTCTTCTGGTCTTCTAACAGAATTCTCCCTTTCCACAATTCATGTAAATATTCAGTTACATTTTCTTATGCTTTCTTCATGTTGTATAGTCCCCTCCCGCTCTCCTCCCTCTCTTCCTGTCATCCAGCTGGTGAATAAGTGTCTTGTGCTCCTGCCATAGGAGTTAGCTTTGGGGATATCGTGGTGACAGAAACCAGGGGCTCTCTTCCCTCATAGCTCATAGTCCAGTGGGTGAGAAAGACGTTAAATCTGGTTTTAGGAGGGATCTGTGGACCCTGGGAGCCCTGAGACCATTTTCATAGTAATACTAAGATGTTGTTTGCCTTTTCTATTGCGTTGTTTGCTCTAATGGTACAAAAGTAGTAGTGGTCAAACTGCTGAATCATGTCAGTAGCATGAGATTGTACCAGTAGTCATTGTATTCTTCACTACTAAGCACTTGTGATTTAAAAAATGCTGAAGTCATAAGCATGATGATTTTTTTTATCAAATCTTGACCATTAAGTACATATGTCTTTAATATTCTGTGTGACCAAATGGGAAGTACTCCCAAACTACTTTTGCATATGCCAGAGCACGTTGGTTGTCGCGAGGAAGAGCAGCTGTGTGATTGATTGAGTTGTGAATTGAACTAGTTGCTCTTTTCCTGGAATACCATTCCATTTTCACTTGAAAGAAAGACTGATAGAAAAATATGGTTAATCCGACTTGGGGATTTGGCAGTTAGTCAGTTGTCACTTCAAGGAAAACAGCAAACAGTATTTGTTGCCAATAATAAAATTTGAGCTTTCAAGCCAAAAAAAAGGAAAAAGAAATTTAAAAATCATGTCCCTACCACTGGGAGCTTGATATCATCTTATGACCTAAAGCTTTTTCTGGTGAAATTATGTATAATATTAAAAAGGCAATTTAAAAATAAATGCTCTTTTTTTTTATATTGAAAATATGTCAACATTCAGTTCTCCATAAGTCAGTGAACTAATTTCCAAATAAGACATGGGTAAGAGATCCATTCCAAGTACAAGATAGACCAATGGATTTTAAGCTACCAAAGTTCACAGAAATGCATTATAACCAAACTTTAAGCTACCCTTTTCAAAGTTCGGCATAGAATCAAAGAAGACTATCCACAATTATCTGCAAATGCTATTAAAATGCTCTTTCATTTTCTAACTACATTAATATGTGGAAATGGATTTTCTTCATTCAACCAAAGTAAAACATTGTATCATATTAAATGCAGACATAGATAGGAGAGTTAAGCTGTCTTTTAATAAGCTATTTGCAGAAATGTAAAACAATATTACTTGTCTCACTTTCAGGGGGAGGAGGGAAATATAAATATTTCATAAAAATAATAGTTTGTTATAGCTCGTCAGCAACTTAATCACTATAATAATTCTGATCTCAATCAAGAAAAAAGGAGGAGACCTTTCTTCTACCTCCCTTGTTCTCAGAATCCCTTGGAGGGATTGTTGTGACACAGACTGCTGGGCCCCACTCCCCGAGTTTGAGTCAGTAAATTCTGGGTGGGACCTGAGAATGTACATTTCTTAAGTGTTGCTGATACTACTGGTCCTTAGATTATGCTTTGAGAACCACTGTTCTAGCTGTTTCTTTGGGTTTATTGGACGAACCTGATTAAGCTGCCATTTGAGGAAAGATAAGTAGTACAGGTGTAGAGATCATGGCTGGAAGCGTCCTTAGTTGTCAGAAATTTGGGAATTAATTAAAAATTAAGCAGAAGAGCATGTCAAGAATTATTCAGTACCTGAGACTTTACCCTACTTACAAACTAACAAGTTAGCTTACCCCAGTTTCATTTTTCTTTTTTTTTGGGGGGGGGGGAAGGGGCGTACACCACGCAGCTCGCAGGATCTTAGTTCCCCAACCAGGGATCGAACCCGGGCCCATGGCAGCGAGAGCATGGGGTCCTAACCACTGGACTGCTGGAGAATTCCCACCCCAGTTTCATGGTTGCTGGCAGAAGACATGAGAGGCCTGGTTCAGAGACAAAAATGACTTTATTATAGATAGCAATTGCAGTTGCCAGAGTATCAGCCTTTATGGCGATTTACCCAGCCCCAGTTCCCTAAGGGCAACACGAAGAGAGCCGTGGCTGCACAAGCAATGGGTTATGTTGCAGTAGAGGAGCCCTTAAGTTGGGGATCCCCAGTATTTTTTTCATAATGTGCAGTAAGCCCACCTGATCTTTGTCCCAGAGCATGTTATCTTTACGATGGTAGACAACAAACAGACCTGCTCTCTGTTCCAGAGGGAAGCATTATCTCTTGCCTTCTAAGACTATTCTCTATATAAACATCCTTGAAAAGATGGTTGAGAATAAAGGCAGTCGGTGCCTCTGCTCACATGTGTTCGGAAATGTGACAGAGACCCATGGAGAATTGTAGGGCAACATAGGAAAAGTTGAGAGCTTGTATATGTTAATTATTTACTGGTCCTTAATAGTAAACAGCTGAGCAAAAACAGGAGCACAGTTAGACTTCAGTTTTAGACAGTGCAGTGTATGGCCCCCTGATAAAGGAAAACCTTTCCCCCCTGTGTAATTCTAAATTATTTTCACAAATGTGTGTAACTGTCATTGGGAACAAAGTTCCTTATGCTTTATAGGTCTTCTATGAACTATAAAAACAAACAATTTTATAACATAATGTATATGAACATTTAAAAAGTAAAGTTAACATGAATTTAGTAAGACAAATAATGATGGTTGGGTTGGCCAAAAAGTTCGTTCGGGTTTTTGTAACATTACAGGAAAACCCGAACGAACTTTTTGGCCAACCCAATATAAGTCACAATAAATTGTACTCACAAGTATGACTCTTGGATTAAGGCATCCCTCTTCTACAGTGGGCTATATAATGACTGATTTTCCCACATCTTTTCTCCGTCTGAACTTCTGTAACTTTCTTTTGTAAAGCATGCAGTAATTATCATTTGACCTTTACTTGCTGCAAATGCATCATTAACCTCCTTTGTTTTTCCTTCATTAGCTAAAGATAATTAAAGTAATACTGTTTGGCACAGGGTTAGTCCAAAACTCTTTTCGGGTCCATGTGACAGAAAGCAAACTCATAACTGACTCATAGCTTGGAAATCAAGTTGAAATTGTCTTCAGTTCTGACTAGAGTGATATATTTTCTCCTTTTCCCAGGTCAGTCCTAGTTTATGCTTGTGCCCCCTTTAACTCTCAACAGTGTTTCCACTCTGGATGGTCAATTGTAATATGACTCCCTAAATATGACTATATCTAAAGGCTCAAGGGTTGCTGTCTGGCTTCTCTTATCCTAGTTTTCTCTCAGTGTTGCTTCCCTCTGTTTTGGCCCCATCCTTTAATGTTGTTTTCCATGATGTGATCATGGAAAATGACTTCTGTGGGCCAGATTTCACATTATGCTTTGAAGTGCTGTGATTTTTTTTTCTTGATAATCTTCACATAAAAGGCCAGGGAAAATCTCTGGCACCTAGATCTCATTCTTTTCTTGGAGGGGGAAAAAAAAAAATCAGTGTATCCAAAGTGATTATTTTGTTAAGTTTTTAGTATATTTTATGTATGTTATATATAAATATGTTTACATATATTAATTTGTAAAATGTTCTGTTTGATGGTTTTTATAAGATGTATAAGCATAGGGAATTTTACTCTCAAACACAGCTCGGATTGGCCTGCTGGAAACACATGGCCCTTTCTTTGGATAGGGGGTCTAGTGACTGACAGCCAAACCAGATAGAGTGATGGATGGATAGATTCTCAAGCAAGGTACAGTGTTTGGCACTTGCTTGAGTATCTCAGGACCTATAAACACAAACTCAAATATAGATCCTGAAATTCAGTTAGATAGAGGCATTCAGATGACTCAGCATTTCTTAAATTATTCTTGTTATACAAATAAAAACACTGAATTAAAATTTCTTGCAGCAAACTTGTAGACCCCGAAGCGTATACTTGTGGCCCCCAGTCCTCTATCCTTCCTTACCCTCACCATGTGAGTCTTGAGACTCGACTCGTAGAAACATTGATCTCTCAGTTCAGTTAGTTACTTCTGTGGTCTCTTTGACTAGGCTGCCAGGAAAAAGCTTCCTGTGTTGCCCACAATTCTCCTTTCTTTTGTCCTACCTGGATGCTAGAGTAGTCGTGTGCATGTAATCATCCTTGTGCAGTGTAATAGTGTGATCCCCATCTCAGACATGAATGGCTCGGGGAGTAATTTTATGGGGAGCTAATATTTGGAGAAAGGGGATCTTTTGGGGGAATCTAGATTCTGCTGTTTACAGTCAATATTTTTATATCCCAGAATGTCAGATATAGCCTATAAATACATGTATATTTATATAAATGTAAGTCCACAGTTTCTCACGGCTGAATAATAAAGATTTCTAGACTGTTCCCATGTTGGGGAATAATAGTTAAAAACAAAGTCTTCTCCCAACCCAGAAATCATCTTCACAAAGGTAGTGGAGAAAGAAAACATTTTTTTATTGAATGGATTGCATCACAAGCAGTCCATTAAGAGGCTGCAAGACAGAAAGGTATGTCATCCGCTTAACATAGCCAAGCTGATTCAACCAGTTATGTACATGTTTTCGAGATAAATGACAACTAGTCCCTAAATGAGAGGCTTTACAACACCTTATGTCACACACAGTGCATCCTAACTTTGCCTGGTAATTGAGGTAACCATCTTTTAGCTAATTGACCTTATCCAGAAGAGAAACAAACTTATCTTATGACAAGAGGTAGTTTTGCAACTTGGAGCAAGACCCCCACCCGAGGTAGACTCGTACCTACCTGCAGAAACTGGAAGATAGGGGTGCTATCTCCTGTGATGTTTACCTTTCAAAGAGATGGTTCTCAGGTTCTTGAGAAAGACATTCTTGATCATGAAGCTGACAAAAAAGGCCTGTTTAGTTTTCAAAAGGGTATACAGTTGTCCCTTGGTATCTGCAGGGGATTGGTTCCAGGACCTGCCACAGATTCAGCTAACCTCAGGCTACGTAGTGCTGTGTGAATTTATTGGGAAAAAAAAAAAGTCCACGTATATGTGGACCCATGCAGTCAAACCGAGGTTGGTGAGGGTCAACTGTATATACATTTATATACAGAGAGGAGAAAGCACTTACATTTAAAATTTGTCTAAAGTAAATGTCCTAAGGGAGGGAAATTTTCCTTTACTTTCAAGGGGGATAATTAAGCCTCTTATCTTTAATTAGTATTTGCCCTTGCATCCTCTGTATTTGCTTCTATCTTAAAAATAAGGACCTTGATCTTACTAATCTTACAGTAGCATTATGATAAACAGAAGCGACTTTAAATGCACTTGTAAATTTGGTTTTATTCCAGTTTAAACTGAACTGTAATTTAGTCTTATTGAATGTAAAAATGGTTCAGTTGTACGTAAAAGTTGGGCGTTTTTAAAAGTGGAGTAGTGGCGTCAGGAATTCAGCATAAGGTGACTTCAACAAAATCACCGTTTTAATGCGGAACAGCCTTGATGTTAGGCAGCTGAAACCAGGAAATAAATGATATAAATGTGAACCCAAGCGAAGTTGGATAAAGAATATTCTTGCGGGGGGTGGAGTATGTGTTTTCTGGGGTCAGAGGTGTTTTCTTTTTTCTTTGAAACCTCGCCACAGTTAAAATTCCAAATTTCTCTAGACTGCCCCTCAACAGAAATCAGGGGTGAGCACGATTTGATTATCATTTTTTTAATGGTAACTTATATAATTCTGTTCAAGGACTTATAATCTAGCCATGGGGTTACTTTACTTAGACCGTGATTTGTTTTTAGTCTTTCCCCTCCCTCATCCTTCTACTTGTCCTCACTTGATATATTTTGCTTTGCCGAGCCCTGTTAATAAGCGGCCCTGCGTGTGTAGCCCAGAGCCGCAGGTGGGTCCCTGTCTGTGTTACTGTGGTGATGCTCCTTTGCCCTCCCATTATCTGTGTGGTGCATTATCAGGTGCCCAGCTCCACTTCACACACCTGCTGGGCTCAGTATTTACTCTCAGATATGCAGTTTTCCATCCACCACTTCCTCCTTAAAGAGAGGTCTGGGGGATCCCCCTCAGTGGCTTTATGGTTCCTGGCCCACTGTGGCGACACTGCACACATTCTTGCCCTGGGGAGCTACATCCTCCCTTCCCACTACCCTAATGTCTCGTTCATTTCACAGCGACCAGCTTGTCAACGGTTACTTTACAGGCCACCTAGTCACCTTGACCGTCTCAGCTTTGTGATCTTTCCTGACTGATACGTGTTACATATTCCTTGTTTCTTCTTGAAAGAAGGGTACTCTCACTCTTTTAATCTTGCCTGTGGATTGAACTGAAAAGCAGTAGCTGCCTAGCCGAATACTGCTAGGAAAATTTACCCTTTTCTCCTTTCTCCTGCCTCCACTACCCCTGAGGGGTTTTTTGTTTGTTTGTTTGTTTTGTTTTTTTACAGTATTGCTTCCTGTCAGTCTCTCAAACAGGACTGTGCTGACTGAGATTTCTGGAGGACAACTTTTAACTCTTCCTGTACGCTATGTGGAAAGAATACCAGTGTTTAGAATGCTGGGACCATAACCGTGCAGCATTTCTAATTTTCCTATTAGGAGTCTCTGCATGGAAGTAAGAATTGAAAATTCTAATTATATAAACTGCTAAATTATGAAAGTTTTTTCCCCAGTATTTCTGTCTTTAGGAAATCTGGTCCACAGAGAGTACCTTGTCTAACTAGCAAAGAAATTAGGTAGAAATCCAGCCAGTAACACTGCCATCTCCACTCTTTAATATTAAACATATTTCAGGATTTTTTAGAACCTCAAGCCATTGACTAGATGCTCACTGTGGAGTAAGCTCAATGTCCCATGTCACCAACTATTCTATGAGACAGGAAGTGAGTTAGAATTTAAAGATAATGTCTAACATTAGGAAAACTTGCTTTTTTCTCATTAAGATTTAAAAATTCTCATCTGCATCCATAGAGTTCAGCTGGTAACCATCTTATTCTTTACTATTTCTGATTTTCCCCTTGTACGGCTCTCAGACCTCACGAGCTTGTATCATGTGAGCCTTTCTCTGAACCTCTGAGTTGTTTCACTAACAGAATGGGCCATGGGTGGCTGGTCATCGAAGCTCACTGTGCATGTGGAATCACCACCCCGTGAATGGATGCTGGGATCTAAAATGTCCTATCGGCAAAACACGGCTGCTGCTGAGTCAACTTGCCGTGCCCTGGAAGCACAGAGGCCCCCTTGAAGATAGCCCTGCGGGAAACTGCCGAGGGTGTGTTACTTGGGTGGGCTTCTCTTGAATTAGAGAAATGTGTGAGCCATAATGGCTACAATTGTGCTTTTCATAGAGCCAAGTATATGGCTTGTTGATTAATATATAATGGGTTGTTTATCTTGGAGTTGTTTGTATTGGCAGATGCCCTGCCAAGATTCAAAGGCTGTCTGTAGATGAATAATGCCCTCATTGTTTATTCAGTGCCTGCTTTTCTACTTAATATGCAGCTATCTTGGGAAAATTTCTTGAATATCAAATCACAAGTAAAATTTAAGCAGTTTCCCCCCCAGGTTTTCAAATAGGCCATTTAACTATGACTTATTCTCAGATGCCTCTGATGATTTGGATGTGTGTAGCTGGAGGGGGAAGGGGAGAAGGGAATGAGGCCCAGAAGTTTGCCGTCTAACTGATCCATCACAGATAGCTTGAATACATTCAGGTACATTTCTGGTTGATTGTGTGTCTAGCACAAGTTAGCTGCTGAGCATTCAAGTAGAAAACGTTCAAAGGGAGAGGCAACAGGGATCATAGCGGGAGTGGGTCAGGAAAGACTGAGGGAAGGGGGTAGGTTTGGTGGTTGATACAGCATCACCAGTGGAGCTCTAGGAAGCAGAGCAAATTACACTTTGGCAGGAGGAACAGCATGTTTGAAGATTGGTGGCGTCATCAGCAGTAGGTGTTGTCGGTACTGTAAGTTCAGTGACGCTGGAGCATAGAGCATGTAGCAGTGGCTCTGGAAAAATGGGAATATGAGGCCTAGATAATGAAAATCCTGAGCCCTGTCTCTCAGACAGAAATAACAGCTCCATGATCTGCAGCCCTGGTCAAAGACAGTATGAAGCCAAACAGTAGACTTGTCATACCTTCCTTGTTTTGTGTCCTGTGCTCAGATGTTCACAGTATCTAGAGGGCTCTAATTTTATAAAGGGCCATTTTGTTAGTGATATTTTCGTGTTATGATGGCATAATTCTAGAGACTCAAATTGTGAGGAGGTCATCAATATGTAGAGAGTGAAGGAGAGTTTTGAGAATGGGTTTATGACAGGGAATAAAGAAAAATACAGGGGGAGACATTTCTGCCATACCACTGCATCCCCAGTGTTCGCGAAGCATGCCGGCTGTGTGTCACTTGTTCAGTAATGGTGGTTGACTATATAATGCGTGAGATAGCTATTTTATTATAACGTAATATTTAAAAATAATTTTCGTGGTTTCTTGGCACCACTGGTCTGTCCACTTCACATGAGGCAAAGGTTGAAATTATGATAATTGGCCAGACAGTTAAACATCTTCCAGTGGGGAGCAAAATCTTGAGTAAAATTTATTTATACTGCTTCATTGTAAGCTATAGAAGAAAGAATTTTTTTAATACTTCAGGGAATACATAAAAACATCGATGAAAGCATTTTTTTTTTAGCTGAGCTTAAGGATTATGATGTAATAAACAGATGGGACTTATTTTTAAGAAATTTTCTGTATGTTTGGAAACCAATAAAGATCGTTTTGATATAAAAAAATTCAATCACAGATGTAAAAAACAAACTTGGGGGAAGTGGGGGGGAGATTGGGAGATTGGGATTGATATATACACACTACTATATATAAAATAAATAAGGGCCTACTGTATAGCACAGGGAACTCTACTCAATACTCTGTAATGACCTATATGGGAAAAGAATCTAAAAAAGAGTGGATGTATGTATATGTATACATATACATATTCACTTTGCTGTACAGCAGAAACTAACACAACAGTGTAAGTCAACTATACTCCAATAAAATTTTTTTAAAAATTAACTGTAAGAGACAGAGAGAGAGAGTGTGTGTTGGGAGTTGGATATACATAAGTGATAAAATTAGAAATCCCTCATTTATTTCCCTTTTTTTAGGTGCTGGTGAATCTGGGAAAAGTACAATTGTGAAGCAGATGAAGTAAGTAGATTTAAAACATTAAATTTTTTTATGTTTAAGTGTACTGTTCCATCAAAGGAAGTAAGTGTTAACTTTTCTCTTTTTGTCTTGTTAGAATTATCCATGAAGCTGGTTATTCAGAAGAGGAATGTAAACAGTACAGAGCAGTGGTCTACAGTAACACCATCCAGTCAATTATTGCTATCATTAGGGCCATGGGGAGGTTGAAGATAGACTTCGGTGACTCGGCCCGGGCTGTAAGTTCCTAAAGTCCTTGGAGCAGACCTGATGAGTAAAAAAACAACTTGCATGATTAACACCATATTGTATAACATAGATGTATCACCTGTCTCAGGACCAGAAGGATGGTAGTGAGTGAAGTAGGTCAGAAGCTTTAGAAGTGAGTGAACTAAGAATAGGCAGGTTTGCATGATCTTCCCTTTAGAGCTAGAATACTTTCCTTATCCATAAGGTGATTGGGACCTCTCAATATCCATTGCAGTGTTTTCTATATAACATGGCATATTGGGCACCTCTGTATCTCCATAGCAGTTTTTAGTAGTTACTGCTGAGTTTAGTATACTGCCTACACTGGCATTCTTCAGAATTTGTTTTTATGATTTGGAGTGCTGAGATCTAATTATTTGCGTTCATGCCCAGACTAAAAAGCAGTCTAGTCTCAGATAATGAAAACAGTATACAAGTTTGCTAATCTTTGGAATCAGAAAATACTGGCTGTTAGAAAACATCTTTCAGAATTTCACAGCTAGGACCTTAGGAGACAAGCTAGTTTCACCTCTTTATTTTATCAGTAAAGAAACTGGAACCCAGGACATTACATGAAGGAAAGATTACCACACGGTGGTAACCAATGCAGTGTGCCTGTGCTTCCTTGTTTGGCCCAATGTGTAACTTATTTTCAGTTTGATTGGAAGTAGCCCCAGCCAGTCCATAGGGTATTTTCTTTTTCTCCTTTTCCCCCAGTCCCAGTTTGCTTGCTTAATCTGTTTATTTCAAGTTTTATTATTATTTTATTATGGTTTAATTCTTCACTGATTCTTTTTTTAATAACTGATGTAAAACTTGACCTTCCCAGAAACCTTTAACTGAATCTCTAGATTAATTTTTAATATTTTTGTACAAAGTAGATTTATTATTACTGCTACTACTGTTACCCCTTTTTATAGTTCCCTTTTATTTTTATGTGTTCAATATGTGTGTGCTATCTCCCTGATAATACTGTGAAGATTTTTTGCATAGAGACCGTAACTTGTTGTCCTCTTAATCTCTGCTAGGTTTTTATTTTTACATAGAGGCTCAGTTTGTGCTTAACAGGGAAAAAAATGAATGAAAGCGACAGTAGAGAACATACATTGGAGAAATCTGTAAAGCAAATCTGGTTTATTTTTTATAAGTTAATCTAATATTTCTTTATAAGTTGCTAGGCCATATTAATTTACTAAGCTTTTCCTTTTAAACAGATTAAAAAGCTTAGTGTGATGAATTAAAATTTTCAAATAGATTTCAAGATCATTTTTGATACTAATTCATAGCATTCTTCTAAATTATCTGAAATAAGATTTGATCATATCCAGACAATTTTTGCCTTGTCAGTTCTATGCATTCAGGCTGTAACTTATTCATTTATCTTTTATTTGTTCAGCAAATTTTTTTTGAGCTCTTAGTCTTACACAAAAGAGAGCTACCCTATGATAAAGAATTGAATAAATTGTACTCTAATTCCAATTCATGTGTACAGTATTCTGTGTTCAGATCTTACATGTGATTATTAGAGAGAGAGGTTTTTGTAGCCTCCATTGTATGAGGTAATGATGGGTGGATGCAAGCTGCTTTTTATGAGGTCTTTTTATTTTCATATTTTTCTCTCAAGGAATATTGTCATTTTCTGTCCTTTTTGGGGCAGATTTGGGCTGTTTCAGGACTGACTGGAAATAACTGCTTTCTCACCACAAGCTTTTTTTTAAAACTGGTTTTCTGATGCTTTGGAATCTACATGGGGGCCTGAGCTGGTCATTTTTGTTTCACTGGTTCTAGTTTCACCCACTCTTTTTAGGCTCTCTCTAGCTGTCCTTGGGTCCCTTGTTTTCTTCCTACCTTCCGACTGTTACTTCTGTTACTGTTAGCCATTGTTAACTCTTTCACATAAACACCTTCAGTCTCTCTCATTGGTTCTGATTGGTCTACTCCGTGTCTTTGTTGCCTTGCCTCTACGCAAATCTTGTTTTTCTATTTATTTTTTAATAAATTTATTTATTTATTTATTGGTGGCTGCGTTGGGTCTTTGTTGCTGCTTGCGGGCTTTCTCTAGTTGTGGCAAGTGGGGGCTACTCTTCGTTGTGGTGAGCAGGCTTCTCATTGTGGTGGCTTCTCTTGTGGAGCACGGGCTCTAGGTGTGCAGGCTTCAGTAGTTGTGGCACATGGGCTCAGTAGTTGTGGCACGTGAGCTCTAGAGCACAGCAGGCTCAGTAGTTGTGGCGCACGGGCTTAGTTGCTCCTCGGCATGTGGGATCTTCCCAGACCAGGGATTGAACCTGTGTCCTCTGCATCAGCAGGCGGGTTCTTAACCACTGTGCCACCAGGGAAGTCTGCAAATTTTAAAACACTATGAGGCTATTGAAATTGTGCTGAGGAATACAAAGATGAATTAAACCTGGCTTAGACAGGAGGAGGGGACTTTGAGCTTGGTATTGGAACATGTCTTAAGAGTTTTCTAGACAAAAACAAGGAAAAAGCATTCTAGAAAGAAGAAACAGTATAGAGAAAGGCTGAATATATTTCTTTTTCTACAGTATCAATTCCTGGAAGTATTAGCCTTTTAAGTTGAAGGATAACCAGATATTTAAGTTTGATAGGTACCATAGTTTTTTCTGTTTTCAGAAAAAACACAAAGTGAATAATCTTTTCTAGCAACGGTGCATCAGTGTCAACTTTCCCAGAGTGTCATTAACTTAGATACATTAACATTTTAATTTTTTAATATCTTAGTGAAAAAATCTCTTTCTTTTTTAGTTTTTATTTTCCTGATTTGTAGTGAGGTTGAGAATCTTGTCTTTTTGTATCTCTTCTGTGGACTCCTCTTAGTATTCTTTACTCAGTTCTGTTAAATTCCTTGTCCTTTTTACACTGAATCTCTTTGAATATTGGGGATATTACTTCTTTATGTTTTACAGATGTTTTTATTCAGCATATTTCTTTTACTTTTTTGAAACAGTATTTTTCTTGTTACAGAACTTTTAATTTTCTTCAATCAGTTGTGACTTCTGTGTTTTGTGCCTTGTCAGACATTCTTCAGCTTACAATTATTTTTTAAATATTATCTTCCTTTTTCTAAGTGGAATCTAAGTATATTTTATAATCTGATCATCTCTTGCCTACAACCATGTATTAAATACTGCATTCCTGGGTGACTTGAAAATGCTACCCTTAGCATTAAATTGAGTGTTTTTCTGAACTCCATTTTTTTTTAAATTGATATATTCTTTTCTTCCCTAGCTCAGTCACTTATTTTCATAATAAGATGGAAATAATAATAACATCCACCTTACAGGGTTCTGAGAAATAATGACAAGCCTTTACTACGTGCCTTGGTCATAATCGATGCTCAGTAAATGTTTGTTATTGCTGTTGTTATTTATAATGATTATACTACTATTATTTTTGTCAGAGTCACATTATTTTAGTTTCTCTTGCTTCATAGGATATTGGTATCTGGTAGGGTAAGTGCACCCATCCCATTGTTCTTTTTTAACCAAAATATAAAGGCTATAATGCATTTCTCTTCCAGATAAACTTGGGAATCAACTTAATTCCTCACATCCCTTTTGAAACAAACAAAAAAAGCCTGTCAGTATCTTGATTGGAATTACATTTTAATATGTAGGTTAACTGGGTGAGAACTGACTAAAAGATGTAAAATTTTAAGAGACAGTGACAATTTGCTGTGGTTTGCTTCGTATTTGGCAGCTACCAGATATGCAAAGCAGATTACACATTAGTTATTTAAAATGAGAGGAAACAAAACTGTTTTCAAGGCTGGCATAGAGCAATCAAAATTTGTGCCTAATATCCTTTCAAAACTCTTATAATGCGTGTAGTCAATCTGTGGATGACAGTTTATTGATAAATTAGATTATTTTGTTCTTAATAATGTACAGTTAGGGAAGTGTTGAACAGGGGCCTATCAACATGTCACTGCATCACTTAGAGTTGTGCTGCTCAGAGTGTGGTCCGTGGACAGTGCCTGCACACAGGCATGTGCACAGGTGAGTACAGAAGTAAAGGAAGCGATTAGACCAACTTTTACAGCAATTGACAGAGTAATTTATATATTAACTCTGATAGTTTACAAAAATGTATTTATATTTTACGTCGTTTAAATGTTATTTTTCCAATAGTATTAGTTTTGAAAGATTGGAAATAAAAGAAAATGAAACAAATGAAACACAAGACAGATCTTTCATCCCAGAAAGCTTGAGAAGCACTTCCTTGGAATAAGCTGGGCTGTAAGGAACAGAAAACCTTGCCTAGAATTGACTTAAGCTCCCTTTCACCCCCAGACCTCAGCGTGCTCCTGCATAATGGCCACTTTTCTCTTCCTCTAACTTTAAAATTAATTTCATTATTTAGTTAGATTATGTCTCTGCCAGATTTGCCAGATTGCTTTTGAGAAAGGCTGTGTCAATTTACTTTCCTAGCAGCAGTGCCTTTTCTTAGCACTCTGGGTAGCCAACATTTGGAGTCTGACATGTTTAAAATATTGGCTAATTTATTAGTAAGTCTTATTTTAATTTAACTTGCATTTTCAATTTTTTAATATAACTATGCAGTTTTCCATTTCTTTATTGACTGTTTTTATTTCTCTGTGTTAGTGGCTTATTTTATCCTTTATTCATCTACGGATTGGAGTCTTGGTGTTTTGATTATGTATTTGCTTGTTTGTATGTACTTGTATATTAACCCTTTGTCCACTAATGCAAATGTTCTCTCACATTTGGCTTATTGCCTTTAATCTTAGGTTGTCATTTAAAAAATTTTCCCCTATTATTTCTTCCATTGTGTTTAAATTTAGAAAACCTTCTCTCAACCAAAGATTTACTGAATATTTGTGCTATTTTAAAAGTTTTTTAGGGAGTGAATTTCAACATCGTTTCTATGTTAGTTTTTTAATCCCTCGGAAACTCTGTTGTATGCATGGAATAAGGATCTGCATTATTTTTTTCCTCTTCATATGGCTATCTAATTATTCACAAGTGTTTTTTTAATAATTGTATTCTTTCCTACTGATTTATCTTGCCACCTTTGTCATGTAAGTTCACATTTGGGATTTTCTCCCCCTGTTGATCTGCATTAATACTAGATGTTCTACATATTGTATGTAGACTTTTAATATCTGATCATTTCAGCTCTCTGTCCCCAGTATTCTTTTTCAAAATGTTTCTAGTTATTTCTCCTTATCATTTTTCCAGATGAATGTTTGAATTATTTATACTAGTAGTCTGGTTTATCGTTGAGAACTAAGATGAAGAAGTTCTAATATTATGTTGTTTTTGATTCTGAGAAATACTGATTTATATATGTGACAAAGTGATACTAACCTTCATTTGAAATGTATTATATGCCTCCAGCACAGTATTTTTCTACTTTGCTCAGTTCATGTATTATTTATTACATGTTTGTCTATCTTTTCACAATAGGTTCTGTTGTGCATACAAAGAACAGTTTAATGTTTATTTTATTAATTTGAAAATTAAAGCTATAGTTATAAGATTCATATATATATACATAAAAGTTATATTTGTGTAACATACTTATTATAATTTCTCTTCTTGACATAATGAAGCTCATGCTCACTGCAGTTTAGTCAAAAATTTTGCCATCTGCAATTTAGTTAAAATTAATTTAGATGATTTTACTTTTTTCCCCCACCCCTTCCCCCTTAAGCAGTGTTATGGGGGAAAAAAAGAAAATCAACTTCCTCTTTCCTTGCCTCAGTCATTTTTACTTTGGTTACAGTTGTGTTTTTAGAGAAAAAAAGTTTTACATTTGTTTATTTCTTAAAGCAATTCTTTAACATCTGGGATTAGCACCAGCCGCCATGGAGAGGTGACTTCACTAAAGTTCTCAAGATTTCCTTACCAGTACACTAACTTTGGTGAAAGCAGTATAACTGGCTTAAATTTATAGGAGTGGGGCTTCCCTGGTGGCGCAGTGGTTGAGAGTCCACTTGCCAATGCAGGGGACACGGGTTCATGCCCCGGTCCGGGAAGATCCCACATGCCACGGAACGGCTGGGCCCGTGAGCCATGGCCGCTGAGCCTGCGCGTCCGGAGCCTGTGCTCCACAACGGGAGAGGCCACAACAGTGAGAGGCCCGCGTACCGCAAAAAAAAAAAAAAAATTTATGGGAGTGATTGTATTACAGCTCTAGAAATGTGGTAGATTAAATATGACAGTAATTCTCATTGTATGTGGTGTTCGGTATTGTTGCCTAATGTTATTAATGAAATAATTATCCTAAACCATTGAAACAAAGGATTTCTGTACCTGTATCAATCGTGACGTCAATACATTATCCCTGTGGTCAAAAATCCAAAGGTGCACTATTTTTTTTTGACACTCCTTTATCATATTACTTAGACTCTATTGTAGAAGGGCTTTCTGATGTTTTCTATTGAAACACTCATCTAGCCTTTGCTTAACAATTTCAGTCTCTCACTCTCCCTCCTTTTTTTATGTTTTTGGATAGCTTTGGTTGTGAAAAAGTGTTCTTATTGAATTGAAATCTGATATCTTTTGCCCTCAGAATTCTTTTTCTGTTCTGTGCCTAAGCACAAAGTCAGTTCTTTCTTACCTTTGATGATTCCTGATATATCAGAAGACAGCCATCATGGTCCCTCAAAGTCCTCTCTTCCCCATAATTCTCACAAAATAGGTGACGGCTTCAAATAAAATGTGTTGTCACTAACTAACAGGTGCTCCCTGACCATCACTGTGTGAGAAGAGGCTATTATGTGTCTCTTGACAGGATAGCATTTTGTATCTCCTTTCTGAGTTCCCCAAACATGCAGTTATATGAACTAGAATTTACATTCTTTAAACCGTCTTATTTTCATTTAGTTCTTAGTCATTTGAAAACATACTAACTCGGCTACATCCGAGGATTTTTTTCCTTGCTACTTGCAAATAATTGCCTGGCAAATAAATTTCTTTTTAACACTACAAAAAGAGTTCCTGTAAACTGCTTTACTTACCTATAGCCCTTTAGTAATCCCTACCCTTTTTCGACACTATGTCATACTGTTTTAGTACACTCAAGTTTGTCTTTCTTTCTTAAATGTTCTTAAGTAACATTTTAAATGAATCTTGAAAAGACTTCAGTCCATGACAAGATAGGATTATTGTCATCATTCTGCAGTTGTCAAATTTATTTGTCTTAGGCAGTGGCTGCTGAGTAATTGTTGACTAATATGTGGCATTCGGTGACTAATTACCTGTGGAACTTTAAATAAATTGCACAATCTCTCTATGTCTTAGGTTCTTTTTAAACAAAACAAAAAATTAGGTAGAATAATTTCTAAAGTACCTTCCTGCTTAAATTTATTACTTAAAGCTCATCTGCAGACATCTGAATGTCCTGCTAATGACATGGAGATGAGTATTCCAGTTCGTTTTTTAAGGAAAAGAGACTTCTTTACATTTTGTGAAGAGGAGACATTTTTGAATGCCGCAGTTTATAAATAGAGCTTCTACAGTTTCCCAGGTCTCTTCTTCAGGCTTCTTTCCTGGAAAGTTTGAAGAGAACGTGATCTTATGACACATATCAGAGGGCATTAGTCGTTTCTGTCAACACATTTTACGGAGATTGAATAAATATATCATAATGAAAGCTCATTTTAAAGCTCTCTTAAGTGAAAAGCACTTTTCTAAAATGGTTGGAGAAAAGTATGTTTGATGTCACTTAAAAATAAAAATAACCAAATTTAGAAATTTCTCATATAAGTCATTATTTGGAAAATTGAATAACTGTTTACTGGAATTCGGTAAATGGTGCTAAAAATGACTTGAAATTGTGTTTTGTTGGGGTTTATTAAGGACATGGTACAAGTGTTACTTGCTTGCATGCATTTCTCTTGTGATTTACTAAAAAGGGAAACATATGCTTGAATAATAACGTTCCCATGCTGAGTGACTTAATTATTTCTCACGATGGGTTCCATCTGAAAAGAAAATGTTTCACAAACTGGCAGTAAATGAATTTATATTGTCAGGTAGTACCCTCTGCTAGCCTATGTCACCAAATGCTTCCCTTCTGTATGCCTTATCATAATGTGTGCCATCACTTTATAAAGAGCTACTACACCACATTGGAAAAAATGCCCCTAGAGAAAAATTACGGACTGTATCCAGTTAACATAAAGCTGCATATCTCAGGCCAGAAAGAATCTTTGTGAAGATGGTAACTTCACATATCCCTTACTTTGGTATTAACTGTGTTGTTACCTGAAGACCAGAGTTGTGTTATAGAGCACTGTAGCTACTACCTATATGTGGCTACTGAGTATTTGAAATGTGTCGAATTGAGATGCATTGTCCGTATAAAAGAAACACCACATTTCAAAGACTAAATACCTATAGTAATATGAAATATCTCAAGTTTATATTGATTACATTTTGAAATGATATTTTATATGCAGGTTAAATAAAATATATTGTTACAGTTAATTTTACTTTTTTTTTTTTTTACACTTTTTAAAATGTGCTATTAGAAAATTTAGAATTGCGTCAGTGGCTCATATCTCTTTTGGACAACACTGACCTAGTGGGCTTGATTAACTATGGATCAGAATAACTAAATATTGTAGCCTCAAAACTTAAGCAAAATTTAATTAAATTTATGTGTAGTATTCCTTCATTTAAAAACTTTGCATGCTCTCTTCTATATGTGTCATGAGTATTTCTACTCCAAAGCTGTGTTTATTTTGTTTCCTTGCCTGGATTAGTAAACAGCTATCCCCATCTCCTGGCCCATTGATTTTAAGGTATACGTACTTTAAGGTCTTCTGAAAAATCTCACACCATTCTGTGGAACTGTTCTTGCTTTATCCCACATTGATTTCTCCCTTCTCTGAACTTATTTTGCATCTGTGAAGTATATCACAAAGCTAACATTTAATTAGATTCTAAAAATAACCTCTAATGGTGTTAATGTGTTTTTTAGATTAGAAACATTTTGGTAAGGGAGAGGCAAAGCATACATTCTTCTGTTTTCTCAGAAGGCTACAACAGACTGTCAGGGGGTAGTTGGTTAATATATTCTCTCATGAGCTGCAAGTGTCGTCATTCTTTCAGCTCCTTAGTGCCTTGATAGCTGTTACTAATATCACAAAAATTGGACTCATGATTTAAGATTATGCTTTTTTGATTAAGCCAATTTTTTAAGTGGTTCTTTTAGAGAAATCCAAGTTATGACACCAATAAAAGGCATAAAGGAAATTCACTATTGCACTTTTTGTCATCTATAATATACTTTATCTGTAGTGTCTGCCTTTTTACTTTTTAAATAAAAATGGACTTTGAATCTTCAGGACGATGCCCGCCAACTCTTTGTGCTTGCTGGCGCTGCTGAGGAAGGTTTTATGACTGCAGAACTTGCTGGAGTTATAAAGAGATTGTGGAAAGACAGTGGTGTACAAGCCTGCTTCAACAGGTCCCGAGAGTACCAGCTTAATGATTCTGCAGCATAGTAAGTAATCATAACTTCAGAACTACACTATCATGAATAATTACTTGGAAGTCAGGTATACCTCCAGGTCACTTTTAATGCAGAGTTGGCTGACACATTCTTATACAACTCAGGATATTTAGGATGACAGTATTTCAAAACTTCTGTCTTTTTTGTGTGTGTTTGTAGGTAGCAAGGCTCATATTTCCCTTGTGTTCAAAAGTTGTCTCAAGGGACTCATGTAACTAATTGAAACATGCAGAATGGAGCTGTTTCCAGTATATTTCCAAGAAAGTAATTGGAACTTGCCAAAATTCACTCTGAATTTGGGTGTATCTCTAGTTTACCTGGGGCTAGCCAAAGGGGAGGGTAACTGATTTGTGTGCTTTTTGTTTACTAAGTGCCTGAGAAGTTACTTGTCCAGTGACAGACACAGAGTACTCAGTGACACAGAGTACTCAGGTAAATGATTTAATTGAAAGTTGTCAACTGTATGTGCCCTGTTGCATTGGACATTGTTTACAGATATCTAAGTCTAGTTTTTTAGAAGAAAAACCTGCCCTGATTTTCCAGGTGGTGGCTCCAGAAAAGTCTATAAAGGAAGTTTTGATAAAACCTAATCAGGGAGCTTTCTGTTTGATGATCCACGTAGAATTAAAAAAAAAAAAAAAAATCAAGGATTTGTTTCCGTTACTTGGCGCACACACTCAGAAATGTCAAAGATGATATGACTAGAAACATGTGCCTTGCACTCATTTTACTTTCCAAACTTACTCAGTTTTCTTGACAGAGCTGTTGGCTCTTAGGAACACAAGTGAGGATTAAATAGAAGATGACAGGTATTAGAAGGTCCAGGTAAATACACCTAGTTTGCCACAGTGGAAAACCAACGGGTTATGGCTCCTGAGGACCGTATTATCGTATAGCATGTCATGTATTGCACGTCAGAGTACTCAGTGTTAGGTAAATGATTTAGTGTGAATGAATAAGTAATACAAATTACTGTGTAACCCGTCACAGTTTTTATAATGCTATATTTCTCAATATGTATTTTTAGTGTTTTACTAGTGTATAAACATACAAATTATTACATACATAGTTTATATATGTGTATGTAACATCTTCTTATCGCTGTGTAGCCCATCTCTCCAACTGGTGTCCTCACTTCTACAAGGAAATACTCTTCGACTCAATGCGTAGGCCTTTGACTCCCTGTTAGGTATTCGTGATGTGATGTATTTTTTTCCATACTACTCACAGATTTACATTTATTTTGAGGTGATTTGACTTATATTGAGACTGTTTGATTCTTTTTTTATCTTTGCCACTGCACTGTAAATTCAGTAAGGTCTGTTTTTTCCCAGTGTTGTATCTCCATTGCCTGATACATGGTCATCATGCAATATGCCCTTATATTAGTAAACCAAACTTTACAGAAGCTAGAAGAGAAAATTAGAAAAAAATTCTTAGGGCAAGGACACAGCTCTTAGTGCACCATACTTGCTTTGGCACCACCAGAACCTGCAGAAAGATCTAAGTGGAAGTCACTCACGGTGAGAAGGTTTCTCTGAGCTGAGCCCAGCAAGGGGAACTATTTGAATAATTAAGGGGTGCTTCTTAGGGACAATAGATTGAAGTTCCTTTCCCCCTATCTTTCTGGACCCCCCTCAGTATATTTACCAAGACCCTTTTTCCTGTGCACAGTGCTTGGACACGCTCTGAAAGAAACGTGTCACTTTGGCTCCCCGTTACTTCATTACTGGTCGTTCTGATCTTAAGATGGCAATAATGGAGCCATTTTTCAAGAATGAAGGAAATCATAAAAATCTTTTTTCCCTGTGGTAGTTACAAGCTATCTTGATTTCTGAATTCTTGACCGGAGATAGGGGATGCTGCCAAGCTGCCCATTATGACCATCTAACCACCAATTTACATTTTAAATTTGTGATCTTTTAAAACAATTGGAGTTTTTCACAATGCCTGTTTTTCTTTTTTGTCTTGTTGAAATATAAATGTGCATTATTTTTAGAGGCTAATAGAACTATAGCAGTTTTAAGCAAAGAAATGTACATAGAAGTAATCAGTAAATTTTAAATAAGAATAGCTCACTATTTCAAAGGGACAATTAGTAAAATCTAGCCATGGCCTGTTTGTTTGTTTTTTAAGTCAGGTTTTCTTACAATAAGGTGAATGTTATATATATGGAACTAAAAACACAGATGAAGTACTAGGGGATTATCACCAATGCAGTAATACATTGATTATTTTAAATTCAGTAAATATAATACAGATAACTCAAGCTATCATATCCATGTATTCTGGTATCAGCATCACATACATAGACTTAACTGTCTAAAACATTTTGATTACTAATTCACAGGATAGCCTTCCAACCCCATCTCCAGAAATAAAATATTTATTGAGCTCCTTTTGTTTGTAAGACCCCATTCTAAATGGCTAAGGAACAGTTTCAGAGGATAACATCAATTAAAGTTGCAAAAGTTGGTGCCTCTCTATAATAAACCTAGAGTATCGTCTAAATTATCTTGGACTCTTCCACTCTAGAATATATTAGAAAACACTCCAGTGATGCTCCCCACATTCAACTGACCTTAGGATTAATTCCATGCATAGCCTACTTACTAGTGGACTTACTTTCTGAGATACAAGACGTGACTCTTCCTACCTCCACACTGTTCTACTGCTTTTCCTGATGTGAATGACATTCCCTTTTATCCGTTGCATCTGTCAGATTTCTATTTATGCCCTTCACTATCCATGAAGCCCTCTTGAACCACTCAGGTTCACCTTAATCTCTCCATACCTGGACTGTAACATTATTGATTCTACTACATAAGTGGACACAAAATGAAAGAATTGCATGGTACGACACCACTACATTTTTATAGCACAACGTATTTTGCATCATTGGCAGAAAGTGTTGAATGAGTGACCGAAATCAATGAGAAGTAAAATATGAATACTGATTCGTAGAGGCAGTAAAATGTAGAGTATAGGAAGGAGCATGTGTCATGTTTTCCTGTATGTTACTTAAGGTTGGTTGAAAAGGAACAATATTGAATTCAGCCTTTGGCCAGAGGTTTCCTCACTACTTAGGAAGGCTTTCTAATTTCTCAACAAACGAATAATGTCTGGAACATAAACACAGTGCTACATCAAAGAAGTGTAATAAAGAGTTTTAAGGGACAAATTCATGGTGTGCCATGAGTTTGGATATTCATAAAGTTATTACTTTGTTTTCTTTTCCAACAAGGAGAATTACTGAAATATTTAAGGAACTTTGTGGCTGGAGAAGTATAAAAATTTTCATTTCTGTGAGAGTTGTGTAAGATATAGACTTAAAATTACATCATTCCACAGAAATATAAAAACTTCAGTAACCTGGGGTATTGCATGCATCAGAATGTTTTACTCTTTGGTTTAGATGATCTTTATTGACAGTGTTAGCTATTAGCATATTGTTGTTTATTTTTTCAGCTATTTGAATGACTTGGACAGAATTGCACAACCAAATTATATCCCAACTCAACAAGATGTTCTCAGAACCCGAGTGAAAACTACAGGAATTGTTGAGACCCATTTTACTTTCAAAGATCTTCATTTTAAGTGAGTATCTTCAAAACATATGATTTATGAATTTAGATACAGAACACATTGTTTAAGGAAAAAAAGGTATACTAATAAAAGTTTTAAAATGTTCAGAGTTTGAAATTACAAAAAATGTTTCACACCTGATTGGACAAAAGAATTTTGGGCTGAAAGAGGTCAAGAAACATTCAGGAGGAATATTTATATTTTTATTTAAGAAAAAATAGCCATGCAAATTCCTTTTGCCTATATTTTTCACAGTGACTTAAATAAAAATAGTTTTTGGCTTTTATTTTTAAAAGAAAGTACTGCTCTAATATTTTATATTTTGGGAAAGTGTTGCCATCCAGTTTTAGGTTTCACTGATAGAATATATGCTTATTTATGGAAATATTTTTAAAAGTTACCTTTTTAAAAATTTTCACGAAGATTTTTATTTATGCAAACTCATGTTTGTACTATTTCATGATGAAAAATGTTCATTTAATTTACAGTGTACTATAACTTAACTGAAGTCTGAACAGAGAAGCACTAAGTGGTAGCCTTTAGAATGAAAGGGAATCTGGAGTTCATTTTGTCTAGTCCGCTCATTGTGTAATGAACTGGGCTGAGGGAAGTTCATTTAAACATTGCATTCAGATTTACAGAACTATGTTTTTCTTTTTCCAATAAGTAACAGTTTTCAAAGTATGAGAAAAACTGCTGAATTTTGCTTGTTAACTCCAGTGCTCTGAAACAGTATGATAGTAAAGCAGAATTTCTGAAACCATCTTAAAGAAAGGCTCCTAGTGAAAGATTGAAAACAGATATTCATCAGCTCACCTCGTAAAGAAGCTCAATATTACAAGTTGTGGGGAGCACAGCTAAATATATGCAACTATACCTCTGATTCTCTCCATAAGTATTTTAAATATAATACATTTGTTACTATCATTTATCACATTATCCCACATTCAGTGATTAATGTAATTAAGTTTTCCAGAAAACTAAAATTTAATTTCAGTTTTCCCTGGCAGCTTCCCTCCAAAAAAACAAACATTGCCCTGCTTTCTTAAACAGAGATCGATCATAATTAGTTTATCTGACCATGTAACTTTTGGTACTGTAACATGATACTGTTTTGCATTTGCTTTTAATTTTTTTCTGTTTTCTTTTTTTTTTTTTTTTTCTTTTTTGCTGTGGGCTTTTTTTTTTCCTTTCCCTGCTGGTATGATCTCTTATTGAAATCTTATAGTTTGCTTACTATTTGGAGAATATTAAATAACCAAACTGAGGAATATTAAAATAGTATTATTTTAAATAATCTGATTAGTCTTACTTGATAACTGTTGCCAGATGTATTTAAAAATTATAAAGTGATTTTAATTATAAGGAAATTCACTATTAGATTTTAAGCTTTATTGGGTCTTTTTTTAATCCTAGTACACCTTAAATTCTGATTTTTTTTGGTTTTTATTTACCTTGCTTTAAGACCATATTCTATAGCAAATTTAAATTGTTACGTTCAGATGATGACTTTATTCTAACCATGAAGTTTCAGGAGAAAATGCATGGGGTTAGGGTTAGCAAGTAAGGATTCTGGACATAGGCCCCTGGTTAGGTAAGGGCAAACTTGTTTAAGATTCTTAACAGACTGTTCCAATCTTGCTCATTGTCAGAGGTTTATACATAAAATGGTTACTGTCTATAAAAGGAAACATAGAGGTGTGAGCTCTGTAAATGATGGGAAACGGCAAAGGTAAGTGTCACATCAATTATTTGGTGCTTTGGGCAATCTAACTGTGCAAAATTCAGTTTCGTTCTTCAGTAGATGCGCCCTAAACATTCGCTTCCAGACCATACACTTCACTTCCAGCCTAGGTTTCTCAAAGTTGCCATTTCAACATCAGGAGTTGTCTGTCATCGTGATCCTTCCAGGAAGTCCACTTACCTTGCTCTATTTAGTCTCCTTGGGTGAGGTAAAATTTCACAGGATGTTTTTAGTTACTGTTTTCACTTGCTGACTTACAGATAAACATAGGTCTGTCAGGAACTTCAAATAAACTTTGTCTTATTTTGGATTTGAATTCTGTTAAATTACTATCATTGCTAACATATGGTTCCAACTTTGCTTTTTATATATTAAGTGAGCCTCAGAAGAATGAGGGCAAAAATATACTTAGAATAATTCTACTGGAAACTCAAGTGTGCTTATCATTTTGTGTGTTTTGTGGTATAAATTCATTGTCTGATTTTTAACTGCTGATATAAAATTTCAGTTTCACTTATTTTGTGGTATGGGAATTAACAAATTCAAATTGAGGCAATAAGGCATTATAACTTAACAATATATATTATCACCTCTGTGACTAGGCATTTATGGAAAGTGTCTATGAGGATTATTTTGCTTTAAAGGATTAACAGTTTTATCTTGTTATATTTTTGCTGAATATAGAATTAAAGCATCCCTTCTATTAGAAAACCATCATAACATGTTTCTATTCCTTTTCTTTAGTAATGTAATGTGCAGTTGGTTTTGGGGTGGAATGTCATTTATGGGGTTGGTATTTATATATGGTCAAGTAGAATTGTCTCAGCCTTGGTCACAGTGGAATTAGATGACAGTCTGAGGGTAAGACAGCATAGCTCAGGATAGCCAATATATCCCCTTCCATCTTCCCTCCCTCCCCTTGCTCCCTCTAAAAAGAGAAACCTAAGAAAATGCAATTTCACTCCCTATTTGATACTAGTCAAAAGTCTCATCTTTTCATATGAAGGAGAACATACTATAATCTTGCTTTGTTTTGGGTTAAAGAAATAGAAGTTCAGAATTTGAAGATAATTCTCCTGTATTTGTGAAATAATGAAAATGCTCTGTGCACAGTCTGATCCTTTGTCATATTAGTTCTTAGTCATTTTTGCTCCTTGACTTATGAATCAGGCCAGTGATTCTCGAAGTGTGGTCCCCAGATCAGCAGCATCAACTTACCCACCTGGTGATTCTAATGCACACTAAAGTTTGAGAAGCAGTGGCTTAGATTAAACGTTCTTTATGACCAGTATATGAATGACCCTCATTCATTTCTACATTAAATAAATTGAAGATTTCTTCTGTATTCATATTACTTGATTATCAAGTTAAAGTGCTTTTATATTTAACATTCCCACAGCATAACTGGAAGGTCTAGATCTTCAACATGGTAAAACTAACCTATTATTGATCCATTTATTTTT
Source organism: Delphinapterus leucas (assembly GCF_059928025.1). NCBI lineage: Eukaryota > Metazoa > Chordata > Mammalia > Artiodactyla > Monodontidae > Delphinapterus > Delphinapterus leucas. Next base: position 82,992,237 of record NC_143137.1, on the reverse strand, counting down.
GTGTATGGTGTTAGACAATGTTGTAATTTCATTCTTTTACATGTAGCTGTCCAGTTTTCGCAGGCTCACTTATTGAAGAGACTGTCTTTTCTCCATTGTACATTCTTACCTCCCTTGTCATAGATTAATTGACCAAAGGTGTGTGGGTTTATCTCTGGGCTTTCTATCCTAGTCCATTGATCTATAGTTCTGTTTTTGTGCCAGTACCATACTGTTTTGATTACTGTAGCTTTGTAGTATAGTCTGAAGTCAGGGAGCCTGATTCCTCCAGCTCTGTTTTTCTTTCTCAAGATGTTTTTGGCAATTCGGGGTCTTTCATGTTTCCAGATAAATTTTAAAGTTTTTTGGTCTAGTTCTGTGAAAAATGCCATTGGTAAAAAATAGTTGATTGAAAGTGTTTTGAAAGTTATTGATTGAAAGTGTTTTAAAATATTCTGTAGACACTGTTCATTCTTTCATTCAACAAATGTTTATGAAGTGCGTGTGTTTGTCCAGTGGATGGGATATAACATGGCCAAAACAAAGTCTTTGCCTTTATGTTGTTTTAGGGATGGGGGAGGAGAGGAGATGAAATAACTATTTAGGATTCGGGGGGTGATAATTGCTACAAAGAGAAATAAAGCAAGATGGCGGGGATATACTAGTTTCCTAAAGCTGCTGTAACAAATTACCACAAACTAGTGGCATATAACAATGGAAATTTATTCTTTGATAGTTGAAGCTAGAAGTTTAAAATCAGTTTGTCAGCAGGACTGTGCCCCTTCTGAAGGCTCGAAGAAAGAATCCTCCCTTGCCTCTTCTTAGCTTCTGGTGGTTGTCAGCAGTCCTTGGTGTTCCCTGCCTTATGGTCATATCACTCCAGTCCTTGGCCTTCTTCCCTGTTTGGGTCTGGTTCTTCTTTGCTTACTAGTTCACTCCTCAGTTTCTCTCCTTCATCTTGCATTTTACTTTAGCAGCAAGGAGAACCAAGGTTGTACCTTGCATTCTTTGCTTGAAAATTTTCTCAGCTAAATCTAAATATCCAGGTTCATCTCTTACAAGTCCTACCTTACACCCAGCACTAGAATAGTTAAGCCAAGTTTTTGCCACTTTAAAACAAGGATTACCTTTTCTGCAGTGTCCAATAATATACTTCTCATTTCCTTCTGAGACCTCAACAAAAACATCTTTAACATTCATATATCTTTCAACATTGTGTTCATGATGATATATATTAATTCTCTAAGATAGAAGCTTTTCTACCATCCTCTTTACTTCCATCGAAGTCTCATCAGAATCACCTTTAATATCCTTATTTCTAACCAACTATCTTTCAAGGCATTCTGGGCTTTTTCTGTCAAGTAACTCAAAATTCTTCCAGCCTTTCCCTATTACCCATTTCCAAAGCCACTTGCACAGTTTTGGGAATTAGTTTTACAGTATTACCCCACTCTGGCTACTAAAATTTGTGTCAGTCAGGGTTCTTGCAAGCAGCAGAACCAGTAGGTTCTGTGTATTTCAAGGAACTGGCTTAACGTGACTGTAGGTGCCAGCGAATTGGAAGTTTGTAGTGCAGGACAGCAGGCTCAGGTAGAAACTGATGTTACAGTATTGAGGCGGAATTTTTTTTTCTTCTGGGGAACTTCAGTTTTTGCTCTGAAGGCCTTTCAGCTCATTGCATGAGGGCTGCCCACATTATCAAGGATAATCTCCTTTACTGAGAATCGACTGACTATAGATGTTAACCATAACCAGAAAATATCTTCACCGCAGCACCCAGATTAGTGGTTGATTAAATAGCTGCGTATGATAGCCTAGCCAAACTGACACATAAAACCAGCCATCAACAGAGGGATAATGTGGGACAGGGTGGGTTTTGTTGTTATTTTACATGGAGTGGTCAGGAAATATGTGACATTTGATCAGAGAAGTTAGCTAAAATGTATTATCTTTTTGGTAAAGTTGTCTTCAAATTGTGTTCCTTGGCAATTTAACAAATGGGTAATCATTTTAATTTCTTTTGTTCTTGTTTGATCTTTACTACCAGCTGTCCTTTTTATATCTTACCCATTTTGGTGTGTAGTAGAATCATTTTGTTATATAGCATACTTAAACTTAATGAACAATTTACTAGCTAAACTAATAGAAAGAATGTCACTTAAATGATGATAAAAGTAACAATACTAGTTACTTTTGTAATGAGTACAGATCTTATGTACTCAGATTTGGTTTATAGGCCAGAACTATTCTACAGGGAAAATTCTTTTTGCCTGAGAATTAAATAGGGACTATTTTAATTAGTGCAGTATCTAGATAAATGGAGCCTTTAAAAATGTACCAGTTTGCATAGTGTTTCCATTATGTAAGTGGTTATTTCTAGGTTGCATAACGTAATCTATGTGAATTCCAACTTGTGCTTAACTTAAACTCTTAACAAGGAAAGGAGGAAGATTATTGTTTTTATACTGTTTGTGTTACTACCCTGTACAGTAACCTACAATGGTCTACTGTTGTGTATCATGTAAAAATTGAGTTTTTTTCAGTCCTAATTTTCAGACTATTCAGTAGGCCATCCATTTATCTCATCTCATTTTTTTTTTTTTCTATACCATGGTTTTACTTTTTAATTTAGGCAGCTTGTTTGCCCCTGTTTAAATATGACTTGCTTGCCCAGCTTTTCTTACCTGGGATGGTTTCTCCTTTACATCTGCTGTATTGCTTCTGAGAGAAAACATTTTGTAGTTGGATGAGGGGCCCATGTTCTCTGCCTCTAATGTTCTGTGACTTTAGCAAATTGAATATATTCTATTATCTCTGCATTCTTACAGTGCTGCCCCTTCTTTTGTATTTGTTTTCATCTTCTGTTCTAAAGTGTTCTCATATGTTAATGAATGTGTTATTTTTTTTAGGGTATTTTGGGTTTTTTGTTTTGTTTTACTGTGAGATAAAAACAAAATGGTTTAAAAACCAGCAGACTTTTTTTCCTTTGTGAAAATCAATTTGTGACATTATATTCCTCCCATAAAATCCTTTTCTCCTTTCTTTCCATCCCACATTCCCTATGCGATTTGGAGCTTTTTTGTTGATTTTTATAGAACTCCTCAGAGCCTCTGAACATTCAGCGTGATGTCAAACTCATTATTTTTCCTCTTACAGAATGTTTGATGTGGGAGGACAGAGATCTGAGAGGAAGAAGTGGATTCATTGCTTTGAAGGAGTGACCGCCATCATCTTCTGTGTGGCACTGAGTGACTATGACCTGGTTCTAGCTGAAGATGAAGAAATGGCAAGTAGAACCACTTTTAAAGATTGAGCATGGCATATGAAGGGCTGGAGATGTTGCCAAGAATTTTTCTGTGAAAAATTCTTGAAGATTTCTTACTAATGCCTAAATTAATTGAAAGTTCAGGCTGTTTTCTCTAACTTTTGTTTAGTATATTTCCCTTTTAGAATACAAAGAACAGATGGATCCTGGAAAAAGGGAAGACACAAAAAGTTAATCTCACCTCAACCCTAGTTGCTTAACTAGGCATTTATGAGATCTGGTATCCACATACTAAATGAAAATAAAGTTAGTTCCATTATAGTCCAAGGCTTATTTTTCTTAACTTATTACTTCTGCCAGCTCAGTAATCCTTGATCTCTGTTATACTTTGCTACTGTCATGTAATTTTCAGATGTGTTTCAGTGTACCATTAATCTGGGGAAAATATTTTTAATTAGAAAAAAGCTATGTGTCAGTTTCTTTTATTAAAATAAGTTATATACAATTATCATGCAGTAGGTGTAGTGCACATGTTCATTTCTGTCATTCTGGCACTATAAAATATATTAGTGCCCTTTTTGAAACCACAGATACTGGAAGGGCAGGAAACAGGAATTGGAGGTTTCCTTCCCTAATATACCATTATATTTAGGGTACTGGGCTAATTGTGTTTCAGCTTTTTCAGTTTACTTTATTAATCTTTAAAAAACTCTACTTTTAATGGAAACTTCAATTCACTCTGTAATAATGAGGTCTCCTTTGAAACGTTTGCACTTTGCATTTCTAGATCGCAGGGTCCTGCAGCACAGTGACACGCTGCCGGCGCTCAGCAAGTACTGGTTGAATACAAAAAAGTGATGAGTGATGTAGACACTCATCTTCCCTAAAATCAAAGTGTGTGCTTGTTCTTAAATGGCAAAAATATGTTTTTGTGGGATGTTACCTATTTTTCAGCTAAGTTCTATTGTATTACCATACTTTTTTTTTTCCACGCTCATTTTTTAAAAGTAATATTTCTTAAAATCCTTGCCATTATGACAAACTGGCTGTATTCTATTACAGAACCGAATGCATGAAAGCATGAAGTTGTTCGACAGCATATGTAACAACAAATGGTTTACAGATACATCTATTATACTTTTTCTAAACAAGAAGGATCTCTTCGAAGAAAAAATCAAAAAGAGCCCTCTCACTATATGCTATCCAGAATATGCAGGTATTTTACTTTCTGTAGATAACTTGTCAGCTCGTATATTTCTAAGTGAACGTTCCCCTAAGGCAAGATTTCAGTTGTTGATTTGAATCTTTTGGCTTAGTAATTCTTAACCTTTAAGAGAAATTATTTATCAAACTGCATTCAAGCACAAGTAGTTCCTTGAGTTGTGGGTGAGATGATTGGAAATAACATTCATTTTAGGGAAAAGTTTTTAGATAATTTTCTATGATGACTCCAAGTCTTCATAAACTTACGGTATTGATTGGTTCATCCAGTTAACAGATCTTATGTCAGGTATTGTGTGATGCACAATAAATAAAATGTGTCTCTGGTCACTGACTTAATGTCAAAGACAGAGGTACTCCTAAACAAACAGATACCCAGTAGCAGTGCAGCACACGAGTACAAAGGAACATGGATAGTAATTGGAAGGGGGAAAAAATTAGAAAGGAGTCTGTGAGTTAGCTAACTCCTCAGGGGAGTCAGGAAAGGTTTCACAAGAAATCCAGGCTTTGGTAATGAGACTGTTAGTGGTACTTTAATTTTACTACTGTGTAAAATGGTCTGCAGTGAGAAAAGGAGACCTGAGATGCAGTCCTGGCTTTTCCATAATTAGCTCTTTGATCTTGAACAAGGCAGTTAATGGGGTCTCACTACCCCATCTGTGAAATCAGAAGTTGGGCTAAAACATTGGTTAAGTTTAGTTCCTTGGAACATTTCCCTGGCTGCTATTGAAAGTGGGTGCAAGGAACAGTGATACCCCCCGCCCCCTGCCCCCCTCCACACTCAACTTCTCCCTCCCTAAGGCAGAGTAATTTAGCTTTCATCTGTTTTGCATATTGGGTTTCTGAATAAGGCTTTATTTTATTTTAATGAAGAAAGTTCGATGCCTAAAAAAAATGTTTGACTACCAATAGTTTATCTCATCTCTAAATCTAAACATTATGAAGCTTGGTTAATTTAGCTAATTGATACAAGTTACCCTCACTCCATCCTCATTGTTAAAAAAAAAAGGTCTCAAGAATTTTTTTGGTTGAAAAATGTGAAAGTGAAATATTACATTTATTGCATTATTTTTTTAACATCCTTATTGGAGTATAATTGCTTTACAATGCTGTTAGTTGCTGCTGTATAACAAAGTGAATCAGCTATACGTATACATCTATCCCCATATCCCCTCCCTCTTGCGTCTCCCTCCCACCCTCCCTATCCCACTCCTCTAGGTGGTCACAAAGCACCGAGCTGATCTCCCTGTGCTATGCGGCTGCTTCCCACTAGCTAGCTATTTTACATTTGGTAGTGTATATATGTCCATGCCACTCTCTCACTTCGTCCCAACTTACCCCTCCCCCTCCCTGTGTCCTCAAGTCCATTTTCTACAGCTGCATCTTTATTCCTGTCCTGTTCCCAGGTTCTTCAAAACCACTTTTTTTTGTTTAGTTTTTTAGATTCCATACATATGTGTTAGCATACAATATTTGTATTTCACTTTCTGACTTACTTCACTCTGTATGACAGACTATAGGTCCATCCACCTCATTACAGACAACTCAGTTTCATTTCTTTTTATGGCTGAGTAATATTCCATTGTGTGTGTATATATATATATATATATATATATATATATATGTGCCATATATATATATATATATATATATATGTGCCACATCTTCTTTATCCATTCATCTGTTGATGGACACTTAGGTTGCTTCCATGTCTTGGCTATTGTAAGTAGAGCCACAGTGAACATTGTGGTACATGACTCTTTTTGAATTATGGTTTTCTCAGGGTATATGCTGGGTAGTGGGATTGCTGGATCGTATGGTAGTCCTATTTTTAGTTCTTTAAGGAACCTCCATACTGTTCTCCATAGTGGCTGCACCAACTTACATTCCCACCAACAGTGCAAGAGGGTTCCCTTTTCTCCACACCCTCTCCAGCATTTATTGTTTGTAGATTTTTTGATGATGGCCATTCTGACTGGTGTGAGGTGATACCTCCTTGTAGTTTCGATTTGCGTTTCTCTAATGATTAATGATGTTGAGCACCCTTTCATGTGTTTGTTGGCAATCTGTATGTCTTCTTTGGAGAAATGTCTGTTTAGGTCTTCTGCCCATTTTTGGATTGGGTTGTTTGTTTTTCTGATACTGAGCTGCTTGTAAATTTTAGAGATTAATCCTTTGTGAGTTGCTTCATTTGCAAATATTTTCTCCCATTCTGAGGGTTGTCTTTTCATCTTGTTTATGGTTTCCTTTGCTGTGCAAAAGCTTTTAAGTTTCATTAGGTCCCATTTGTTTATTTTTATTTTTATTTCCAGTACTCTAGGAGGTGGGTCAAAAAGGATCTTGCTGTGATTTATAGCATAAATAGAGTGTTCTGCCTGTGCTTTCCTCTAAGAGTTTTATAGTGTCTAGCCTTACATTTAGGTAAGGGGTTTCTCTGGATCTTTTGTGTTTCCATACAAATTGTGAAATTTTTTGTTCTACTTCTGTGAAAAATGCCGTTGGTAGTTTGATAGGGATTGTACTGAATCTGTAGATTGCCGTGGGTAGCGTAGTCATTTTCACAGTGTTGATTCTTGCAATCCAAGAACGTGGTATATCTCTCATAGCTCTCCGTCTGTTCGTATCATCTTTAATTTCTTTCATCAGTGTCTTACAATTTTCTGCATACAGGTCTTTTGTCTCCTTAGGTAGGTTTATTCCTAGGTATTTTATTCTTTTTGTTGCAATGGTAAATGGGAGTGTTTCCTTAATTTCTCTTTCACATTTTTCATCATGAGTGTATAGGAATGCAAGAGATTTCTGTGCATTAATTTTGTATCCTGGTACTTTACGAAATACATTGATTAGCTCTAGTAGTTTTCTGGTAGCATTTTTAGGATTCTCTATGTATAGTGTCATGTCATCTGCAAACAGTGACAGTTTAACTTCTTTTCTGATCTGGATTCCTTTTATTTCTTTTTCTTTTCTGATTGCTGCAGCTAAAACTTCCAAAACTAGGTTGAATAATAGTGGTGAGAGTGGACAACCTTGTCTTTTTCCTGATCTTAGAGGAAATGGTTTCAGTTTTTCACCATTGAGAACGATGTTGGCTGTGGGTTTGTCATATATGGCTTTTATTATGTTGAGGTAGGTTCCCACTATGCCTACTTTCTGGAGAGTTTTTATCATAAATTTGTGTTGAATTTTTTCACAAGCTTTTTCTGCATCTATTGAGATGATACATATGGTTTTTCTCCTTCAATTTGTTAATATGGTGTATCACATTGATTGACTTGCGTATATTGAAGAATCCTTGCATCTCTGGGATAAATCCCACTTGATCATGGTGTATGATCCTTTTAATGTGCTGCTGGATTCTGTTTGCTAGTATTTCGTTGAGGATTTTTGCATCTATGTTCATCACTGATATTGGCCTCTAGTTTTCTTTTTTCATGACACCTTTGTCTGGTTTTGGTATCAGGGTGATGGTGGCCTCATAGAATGAGTTTGGGAGTGTTCCTCCCTTTGCTATATTTTGGAAGAGTTTGAGAGGATAGGTGTTAGCTCTTCTCTAAATGTTTGATAGAATTTGCCTGTGAAGCCATCTGATCCTGGGCTTTTGTTTGTTGGAAGATTTTTAATCACAGTTTCAATTTCAGTGCTTGTGATTGGTCTGTTTTTATTTTCTGTTTCTTTCTGGTTGTCTCAGAAGGTTGTGCTCTTCTAAGAATGTGTCCATTTCTTCTAGGTTGTCTCTTTTATTGGCATAGAGTTGCTTGTAGTAATCTCTCATGATCCTTTGTATTTCTGCAGTGTCAGTTGTTACTTCTCCTTTTTCATTTCTAATTCTGTTGATTTGAGTCTTCTTTTTTTTCTTGATGAGTCTGGCTAATGGTCTATCAATTTTGTTTTTCTTCTCAAAGAACCAGCTTTTAGTTTTATTGATCTTTCTGTTTCATTTCTTTTTCATTTAAATCTGATCTTTATTATTTCTTTCCTTCTGCTAACTTTGGGGGTGTTTTGCTCTTCTTTCTCTAATTGCCTTAGGTATAAGGTTAGGTTGTTTATTTGAGATGTTTATTGTTTCTTGAGGTAGGATTGTATTGCTATAAACTTCTCTCTTAGAACTGCTTTTGCTGCATCCCATAGGTTTTGGGTCATCGTGTTTTCATTGCCATTTGTTTCTAGGTTTTTCTTTTTTTGCAGTACGCGGGCCTCTCACTGCTGCGGCCCCTCCTGTTGCGGAGCACAGGCTCCGGACGTGCAGGCTCAGCGGCCATGGCTCACGGGCCCAGCCGCTCCGCAGCATGTGGGATCCTCCCAGACCAGGGCACGAACCTGTGTCCCCTGCATTGGCAGGCAGACTCCCAACCACTGCGCCACCAGGGAAGCCCTCTAGGTGTTTTTTGATTTCAGTGATCTCTTGGTTATTTAGTATTGTACTGTTTAGCCTCCATGTATTTGTATTTTTTACCGATTTTTTCCTGTAATTGATATCTAGTCTCATAGCATTGTGGTTGGAAAAGATACTTGATACGATTTCAATTTTCTTAAATTTACCAAGGCTTGATTTGTGACCCAGGATATGATCTATCCTGGAGAATGTTCCATGAGCACTTGAGAAGAAAATGTATTCTGTTGTTTCTGGATGGAATGTCCTAGAAATATCAATTAAGTCCCTCTTGTTTAATGGACCATTTAAAGCTTGTGTTTCCTTATTCATTTTCATTTTGGATGATCTGTCCATTGGTGAAAGTGGGGTCTTAAGGTCCCCTACTATGAACGTGTTACTGTCGATTTCCCCTTTTATGGCTGTTAGCATTTGCCTTTTGTATTAAGGTGCTCTTCTGTGTTGGGTGCATAAATATTTACCATTGTTGTATCTTCTTCTTGGATTGATCCCTTGATCATTATGTAGTGTCCTTCTTTGTCTCTTGTAATAGTCTTTATTTTAAAGTCTATTTTGTCTGATATGAGAATTGCTACTCCAGCTTTCTTTTGATTCCCATTTGCGTGGAATATCTTTTTCAGTCTGTATGTATCCCTGGGTCTGAAGTGGGTCTCTTGTAGACAACATATATACGGGTCTTGTTTTTGTATCCATTCAGCCAGTCTGTGCCTTTTGGTTGGAGCATTTAATCTGCTTACACTTAAGGTAATTATTGACATGTATGTTCCTATTTGTTTTGGGTTTGTTATCGTAGATGTTTTCCTCGTGTTTCCTGCCTAGAGAAGTTCCTTTAGCATTTGTTTTAAAGCTGGTTTGGTTGTGCTGAATTCTCTTAGCTTTTGCTTGTCTGTAAAGGTTTTAATTTCTCTGAATGAGATCCTTGCTGGCTAGAGTAATCTTGGTTGTAGGTTTTTCCCTTTCATCCCTTTCAATATGTCTTGCCACTCCCTTCTGGCTTGCAGAGTTTCTGCTGAAAGATCAGCTGTTAACCTTATGGGGATTCCCTTGTGTGTTACTTGTTGTTTTTCCCTTGCTGCTTTTAATATGTTTTCTTTGTATTTAATTTTTGACAGTTTGATTAACATGTGTCTCGGCATATTTCTGCTTGGATTTATCCTGTATGGGACTCTGTGTGCTTCCTGGACTTGATTGACTATTTCCTTTCCCACGTTAGGGAAGTTTTCAACTATCATCTCTTCAAATATTTTCTCAGACCCTTTCTTTTTCTCTTCTTCTGGGACCCCTGTAATTCGAATGTTGGTGTGTTTAATGTTGTCCCAGACGTCTCTGAGATTGTCCTCAATTCTCTTCATTCATTCTGCTCTGCAATAGTTATTTCCACTATGTTATCTTCCAGGTCACTTATCTGTTCTTCTGCCTCAATTATTCTGCTATCGATTCCTTCTGGAGTATTTTTAATTTCAGTAATTGTGTTGTTCATCACTGTTTGTGCGCTCTTTAGTTCCTCTAGATCCTTGTTAAATGTTTCTTGTATTTTCTCCATTCTATTTCCAAGATTTTGGATCATCTTTCCTATCATTACTCTGAATTCTTTTTCAGGTAGACTGCCTGTTTCCTCTTCATTTGTTTAGTCTGGTGGGTTTTTACCTTGCTGCTTCATCTGCTGTGTGTTTCTCTGTCTTCTCATTTTGTTTAACTGACCGTGTTTGGGGTCTCCTTTTCGCAGGCTGCAGGTTCGTAGTTCCCGTTGTTTTTGGTGTCTGCCCCCACTGGGTGAGGTTGGTTCAGTGGGTCGTGTAGGCTTCCTGGTGGAGGGGACTCGTGCCTGTGTTCTGGTGGGAGGGGCGGCGCACGGTGGTGTGTTTTTGGGTATCTGTGAACTCAGTAGATTTCAGGCAGCCTGTCTGCTAACGGGTGGGGTGGTGTTCCTGTCTTGCTAGCTGATTGGCATGGGTCATCCAGCACTGGAACTTGCTGGCCTTTGGGTGGAGTTGAGATGGAGATCTCTGGCTTGCTGGCTGTTGGGTGGATGTGGGTCTTAGCATTGAGACGGAGATCTTTGGGAGACCTCTCACTGATTGATATATTACATGGGGCCAGGAGGTCTCTGTGGTCCAATGTCCTGAACTCGGCTCTCCCACCTCAGCGGCCCAGGCCTGCCTCCAGGCCCAGGCACCAAGTCCCTGTCAGCCACACGGAGACAAATGGCATCTTGATGCTGCAATGCTGAGTGTAGTTCCAGGGGAAGGAGCTTGCTGGTGCTACTCTTGCTGCTCCGGGTGACCGCTGCCTCTGTTAACAGCTCCACTAAGCCTGAGGGTCTACAAGCTGCAGGAAGATGAGACCACCCGGGGCAGCCTTCAAGCCGTGATTCTTGCCATGATCCCTGCTGTTGCTGTCACGGAATCTGGCTTCCCCCACTGCTGCCCAAGTGTCAGGAATTTGTTTCATTATAAACAAAATTTGTCAATTTTGTGTTCAGTAAATTGTACTGCCTTTTCACAAGCAGTGTTAAAACAACGATATGATATCAGTGCTTTCACATCCCACTTATGTAGGTGAGAGCACTGTGATTTAATGAAGCAATAGAGTCCAAATCCAGACCCAAGTCTGTTGCACTCCTGCATCCAGGACATTAACAACCAGAATACATTTAATTATATATTTTCAATGGAGGCAAAGCAGGAGGGTCTCCCATCAGTATGATCCTCCTCTCATTACTACAGCCCTTTCTATGTATCGCAAAGTTACACTTTGAAATAATTGCACAGAATTAACTTAGTTTTGTTTTCTTTTTGAAAGTCAGTGTCCTAAGTCACCTTATTCAGAAACATTTTTAGTGCTTTATAGGAATAAAATTATTTATAGTTCTAATTGCAAGATTGAAGTTACCCAGAATCAAGGTGGCTCCGTTTGGCCTTTACTTTCCTCTGTCTTTCGGTTCATGTTTGTCATTTTCTATTGTGAAGTAGCCCTTTTGTGCTAATATTATCAGAGGACCCCAATCAATCCTCACATATTACATACTTGCAGGGATTTTTAGAGCAGCCAAGAAGATAGTTGTTAGCTCTTTTTTTGTCAGGTATGCATTGTGTTCAAAATGTTTCTCGTATGTTGTCGAGTTAATAAGAATCACTGATCTCAGGCTCTGTGAGCAAGGAGAGTATTACATAATTCTTTCATAGTCCCAGTGTTAAGACTATAATTAAAAACTTCATTGCACACGCTAAGTATTGATGCTGTCACCTCTTGTTGCACCCTCAACTCTTAATCCCTGTGGCTATGTTTGCTATAGGAGAACCCATTGTAGCCTCCAAGCTACTCACTTGATTTATCCCCTACCTCTCTCTGCTCCTGTCTTCTCTTTTTATCTATTTACATTTTGGCATTTCACCAGATTCCGTCTGTAGTCTTATAATCTTCTAGCACTCCATTCTTTCATAGTCATATTTATTCTCAGCATGATAAATTCAGTTGTCAACTCTAATTTCTCTGTTGAGACTCAGGCTTGCATTTCCAACTGCTTGTTGAATCTGTCCATGTTTTTTAGCACCTGAGACTCCAACTGAATTCATGTTATTTTTTTTTATTCAAATCTCCTTTATCTCCCTTTGAATTATATCACCAGGCACCCAATTCTCCAGTATTGAACCAGATTATCATCTGTACTTAACCTTTATTCAAGACAGTTCTATCACGTTAGAAAATATCTGTCACCTTCCCCCTAGTCATTCTTTTCCAAAACTTAAAATCAAGTTGAGGAATGTATCTTGTAGTTCTAGGGATTCAGTAATCTAACCAGCTGCCCACAATAGATACAGCAAATTGAGCCATGCACTCAGGGCAAGCTGTTTTCTCAAAACATGTTTTTAATTTAGAGGTTGTATTAGCTTCTGTGAATCAAGAAGACATTGTTTATTGCTTTAGAATTTCAGAGTACCAACCTTATTATGATTTAATAAGTTAAAATTTGATTTGTAGAGTATATGGTTGTCTGCTAGCAACTTAAGAGATAAAATTTAAACTTATTTTGACAACTTGGAAAAATTCATAGAAACCAACATACAACCTACCAAGTTTGAATCATGAAGAAATAGAAAATCTGAACAGCCTATGTTAGTAAGGAGATTGAATCAGTAATCAGAAACCTCCCAATAAACAAAGTTCATGACCAGATGACTTTACTGGTGAATTCTGCTAAACACAAAAGAATTAATTGTTAGCAGTCCTTCTTAAACTCTTCCAAAATTGGAAGCATTCTCTCCTTTTCCATAACTCATTTTACCAGGCCACCATTATTACCCTGTTACCAAAACCAGGCAAGTATGCCACAAGAAAAGAAAATTACAGGCCAATATCCCTGATAAACATAAATGCAAAAATCTTCAACAAAATGTTAGCAAACTGAATTCAGCAATAAATTAAAAGGATCATTACACCACAACTATGTGAGATTTACTCCGAGGATGCAAGCATATAGTTCACTGTCTGCAAAACAAAATGAAGGATAAAAATCACAAGATCATCTCAACAGATGCAAAAAAAAAAAGCATTTGACAAAATTCAACATCCATTTAGGATAAAAACTCAACAAAATGGGTACAGAGGGAATGTACCTCAATATAATAAAGGCCTATAGCTGATATCATACTCAACAGTAAAAAGTTGAAAGCTTTTCCTCTAAGATCGGGAATAAGACAAGGTTTCCCAGTCTCACCACTTTCATTCAACATAGTATTTACAAGTCCTATCACTGCAGTTTAAGCAAGAAAAAGAAAAGGCATCCAAATCAGAAAGCAAGAAGTAAAACTGCCACTATTTGCACAAGACATGGTATTATACATAGAAAATCTCAGATTCACAAAAAAACTTAAAACGCATAATCAGTGAATTTAGTAAAGTTGCATGATACAAAAATCTGTAACACTAGTAATGAACTATAAGAAAAACTGAAACAGTCAGATTTACAGTTGCATTAAAAGAAGAAAATTTCTAGGAATAAATTTAACCAAGGAGAGGAGAGGCCTGTACACTGAAAACTAAAACATAGATGAAAGAAATTGAAGAAGATACACATAAATGGAAAGATATTCCATGCCCATGGATTGGAGGAATATTAATATTGTTAAAAAGGTCCGTACTACCTAAAGTTGTCTAACAGTGTCAGTGCAATCCCTTTCAAAATTCTAATGGCATTTTTCACAGAAAGAGAATAGTCCTAAAATTCTGAATCACAAAAGACTCCAAAAGCTAAAGCAATCTTGAGAAAGAAGAACAAAGCTGGAGGCACTGTGCACCCTAATTTCCAACTATATTACACAGCTACAGTAATGAAAACAGTGTGGTACTGGCATAAAAAACAGACACATATATCTGAGGAACAGAATAGAGAGCCCAGAAGTAAACCCATGTATACATGATCAAGTAATTTATGACAGATGACCCAAGAATATACAACGGGGAAAGAAGTCTCTTCATTAAATGGTGTCAGGAAAACTGGACAGCCACATGCTAAAGAATGAAACTGGACTGCTTTCTCCACCATACACAAAAATAAACCCAAACAGATTAAAGACTCGAACGTGAGACCTCAAACCCTTGAACGTAAGACCTGAAACCATAAAACTCCTAGAAGAAAACACAGGCAGTAAGCTTGACAGTCGTGATTTTTTTTTTTTAAGTTTGACACCAAAAGCAAAGGCAACAAAAGCAAAAATAAACAAGTTGGGTGATATCATCAAACTAAAAAGCTTCTGCACAGCAAAGGAAACCATCAACAAAATAAAAATGCAGCCTAAGGAATGGGAGAAAATATTTGCAAAACATTTATCTGATAAGGGGTTCATATCCAAAATGTACAGTCATCCCTCAGTATCCTTGGGAGATTGGTTTCAGGACCTGCCATAGATACCAAAATCTATGGATGCTCAAGTCCCTTACATAAAATGGCATAGGACAGTTGGTCCTCCATATTTGCTGGTTATAAACCCACAGATGCAGAGGGCCAGCTGTATAAAGAACCCATACAAGTCAGTAACAAAAACACAATTTCACTATTAAAATGGGCAGAGGATCTGAATAGACATTTTTCCAAAGAAGACATACCAGTGGCCGACATGTCCGTGAAAAGGTGCTCAACATCACTAACAATCAGGGAAACGCAAATCAAAACCACAATGAGCTACCACCTCACACCCATTAGAATGGCCGTTATCATAAAGAAAAGAAATGCCAGACGTTGGTAAAGACGTAGAAAAACAGGAACCCTTGTACCCTATTGCTGGGAATGTAAATTGGTGCAGCCATTATGGAAAACAATATGGAGATTCCTCAATAAATTAAAAATAGAACTACCATATGATTCAGCCATTCCACTTCTGGGTATTTATTTGAAGAAAATGAAAACACTTTCTGGAAAAGATACATGCACGTCTCTGTTCATTGCAGCATTACTTGGAGTAGCCAAGCTATGAAAACAGCTGGTGAAGTGCAGGGGAGGGAAAGCACTGCAGTAACACAGGTGGTACTTTGAATACAGGTTTCCTCCTGACATGGAGAGAGCCTCAGATGTGGAACAGAGGGTCTTAGAATGGCTTTACCAAGCAGGCTGGGTAACAGAGGACCTTGAAGTCCAGGCATATAATTTTGTGTTGTTACTGCAAGAGACAGAATTAACAGTTTTTTTCAAAGGAACATTTTATTGAAGTATCATATGTATACATATATGAACTATATAGATAAAGTATATAGATACTCACATACTTAGCACAAATGTGAAACTTACTGAATTTTAAAAAGTGAAAACACTGATAATATGCACCATTCAGGTCAAGAAATAGAACATTTCCAGGTCCCCAGAAACCCTGTCATGCCCCTCCCCAGTCTTAACTGATCAACTTCCATCCACCCACCTACTCACACAAAGAGTTAACCACTATTATGACTTCTGTCTTCATCGATTAATTTTGATTGTTTCCAAACCTGTTTTCTAAACATTAGTTGTTTACAGTATATACTGTTTTGTGTCTGCCTTCATTTGTTCAACAGTATGTTTATGAAGCTCATCTATAGTATTGTGTGCAGCAGTAGTTCTTTTATTCTCATTTCTCTATGGCAGCTCATTGTGTGAATATATACCAGGATTTAGTAGCCCGTCTGCAGTTAATGAACTTTTGGGTTGTTTCCTAAAGTAGAAGTTCTGCTGTTAACAGTCTTTATGTGTCTTCTAGTGAACATATCTATATAGTTCTGTCAAGGACACACCTGGAAAACTGAACTCTTGGGTCACAGAGTATGTGTGATTATCTTTAGATACTGCCAAGTATCAAAGTGTTGTACTCGGGAGTCTTCAGTCACCTGAAAGCAGAAGTGTGTCATTCACCTTTTTGTAACCTCATAGGCATAAACCACATTGTAGACCCTTGTACAGTTTTTGAATACACAAATTGAGAAATGCTAATTAATGTATACATAGGAAGGGGAATAAAAAGTACCAATCAGCATCGGCCAACATTTCTTGATCCAGCCACTAGGCTTACAAGTGAAATAGTGTGCTGCCACCATGTTAGGATGTAGAGTATAAGGGGTTAGAAAAAAAGGGACTCTGACAGTTGGAGATTGAGGCAGGAACAGAGATCATGGGGAACGTGGAATACCGTGCTTTTTTGTTTTTAAGGGTAACTTATAGTCATTACAGGGTGATTAACATTGGGTATGTTTCACTTAGAAGAAATAGTTTATCTTAGTCTCGAAGGGCAAAGACGATTATAGAGTCCACATATTTTACACATAAGAAACTGATTTCAGTATTTTAAGGTCCATGTTGCTTAGTGGTATACTCATTTTAACTTCGCCTTATGTTTCTTTCCTTTTCCCATATCAGGCTCAAACACATATGAAGAGGCAGCTGCATATATTCAATGTCAGTTTGAAGACCTCAATAAAAGAAAGGACACGAAGGAAATATACACCCACTTCACATGTGCCACAGATACCAAGAATGTGCAGTTTGTCTTTGATGCTGTAACAGATGTCATCATAAAAAATAATCTAAAAGATTGTGGTCTCTTCTGAGTTTTGCAGTAAATGGTAAAATGCATTTTCAAACCAAATGAGTACTTATTTGTGGATCTCTCTACACTAGAGTCTTGCAGCAACACAGAATGTAGTATATGGGAAATGCATCTGGGACCTGACCAAAATTGGTTTTTTGTTGGTTTTTTTTTTTTAACTGGAAGTAATGGAAGGTCCTTTCTTAAATGTGAGAGGTGGTCCTGCAGTGTGAAACTAAGGGCAGTGTTAAAGCTGGACTCTAGTGTACTGATGACTTCTGTGTAAGTGTAAATATGCAAATGTATGTATACATGTATTTATGACTTTAGTTTTCCACATTACTTTTAGGTATTAAGAGTGGCAACTTACGATTTTAGCGTGATGGCTTGGGAAATAACAGAAATATTAAGTACTTTGTACTGAAAGACCATTATGTTTGCCAGTTTTAAACAGCTTTATTTATGTTCATATCCTGTAAATGTTTAAGTACAGTCATTAATATTAGGACACATTGCAGCCCTTGTCTTGATTATATGTATACTTGTAATCATAAAAATGTTATTTGTACAAACATTGCACAGACTATTTTAATAACATGATTTGTTCTTTAAATTTAATGTGTTTCATTGAAACGTTCTTGAAGTGGAGGAGTATACCTGCCTTTGGATCAGTTAAACATTGTATGCATTTCAGTTTTTCTTTTAAGAATGCATGCTAATCTGATTCTACATTAGATTTGGTTTGAAAACAAATTTCAGATTTTTGAGGATATACTTACAGACTTATTATAAATTCTTAATTTTTATTCGGTTGGTTTGTTTTCACTTTGAATTTTAATATTTGGATGGTATTCATGCATTGCCTTAAAGGTGATGCCAGATTTTTATACACTTTAAATAACTACATTTTTATTTATAACTAAGTTTAGGTGGGTGTGAGAGCATTTTTGTGGGTAAAAAATAAGTTAGCATAATGAATTTTGAGACATTCATTTGCGTATTTCCTTTGGGAAATCCCTTGTACCTACTATACATGATAGCTCCTTGTTTAGAAGATAACAGGAAAGATCTTTGAATATTCTGCTGATGATAAAATGCAAGCTTTAAATTCATATATGTAAGTAACTAGTTTCAAATTTAATTATCACGCTATGTTAAAATTACTTTTTTCCCTTAGATTATTCAAATTGCCTCCACTTGCCTGAGTTTGTATTATTTCTTTTTAAACTGTGCTATTATTTCTGAGAATGAAATGGGCAATTACACTTAGAAAATGAGTAGCAGGATTTAATTAAGTCAGTGATTGTGTGTATCCTCAAGTAAGTGTTACATTTCTGCTAGATACTGAATTTTGATAGTCATTTTTAATTATTCATGGTGTGTCTCTATGACCTTGTTTCAGCAAAGTGAATAGCATTCCATACCCTACTTCTCTTTTTTACTCATCTTGAAAAAGTTAGTCTTTCAGTAAGCTTCATGGGTAAGTAGTTTCTAAATTTAGTTGTGTGCTGTCATTCTGTTGAAGTCTCTTTGTGGTTTGTGTGTGTGTGTGTGTGTGTGCGCGCGCGTGTGTGTATAACCGTTTCATTTTGGGGATTTGTTTTTCTTCTTTGTAATGTAGAGAAATTCAAAAATTTCTTAACAAAATTCTTCAAATGTGTTAGTTTAGATTCTTTATGTGCCTTTGATGAAAGATATGTTTTCATTAATTTTATGGATGGAAGACCTGTTGTATTCATATTATGAAGCTATGTATGAAGTTCAACTATCCTGTAAATCAATTTGAATCATGAGAAATAAGTTTAAAACGCCACAGGAAGCACATATTGGTGACCATAATTGATGAATTCCTGAACTTTAGTCTGTGTAATTGTGTTACTAATAAAACCTAATAAATTTGAATTTTTAAAATTTTACAAACCTGTTGGCTAATACATGTTTTGCATTACCATTTAAGTATCAGCCTGTTGTGTGTTCATTTCTTCTTTCTCTGTGTTGTCCTTCTGCAACTTCATCTACTCCAGAAGCTTGAGTTTTCCCTGCCCCAAGTTTCCTCATGAGATGTGGTGCCACATTTGGAATTGCCTGCTTGATATCCCCTTCTGAGAAGTGACTGCCTGCTCCAATTCAGTATGTGCAAACCAAATTCATCACTTTCCCTGTCAACAAGTTCTCACCCTCTGACTTTGTCATGCACTTTGTCATTCATTTAATCCCTCAGTGGGGAATTTTTCAGCCGTATAAGTCACCATTTGCTCACAAGCCTACTTTCCCAGTGCCTCACATGTGTTTTTTGTTTGTTTTCTCTTTTCCATTCCCACTACCACCTACTGAATTCAGGTCTTTGCTTAACTTCCACTTAAAATGTCTTATTACATTCCCCACTTCCAGTTTCTCCCTTCTTCAATCCAGGTTACTTATCCTAATCTAGAACTCTGGCTGCGTTTTCTGTGCATTGGCTCTGACTTGTCAATAAAGTGAAATCTAACTTGGCCTTCCATTCCAGGCTCTTCATCATCTGAGCCCACTTCACTACGTCCCCTCTCTCTCCCTCACATTCTAATAATACTTTGTGCATAGCCTGGGTTTTCCTTCAAGTATTGTACTACATACTACCTGAAATATGCTCAGAACAATACCTGGAACATGGGAAATGTTCATTCAGGTCTGTTAATGTTGTTATTTTTACTTCTTAGCACTTTTGTTTGTGGTCTCTTTTTTATTTTTTTATTTTTATTTTTTTTGAGGTACACGGGCCTCTCACTGTTGTGGCCTCTCCCATTGCGGAGCACAGGCTCCGGACGCGCAGGCTCAGCGGCCATGGCTCACGGGCCCAGCCACTCCGCGGCATGTGGGATCTTCCCGGACCGGGGCACGAACCCGTGTCCCCTGCATCGGCAGGCGGACTCTCAACCACTGCGCCACCAGGGAAGCCCTGTGGTCTCTTTTTTAGATCAACTGGCATCTGTTCTTCAGCCCGCCCTCCTGGGAAGGGCATGGTTCTGATAGGGCTGCCAATCACAGTGCTTACCTCCCTGGACTGGGGAATCACTGGGCGAGCACCCCAGCTGAACCAATCACACAGTCCTAGTTCCCATTCCCAAAGTTCCTAAAGCTCTTCTGGTTTCTAAAATCCCCTTCCATCTATTTCAGTACCCTTCTTAAAAATACTTTCATGCTTCATCTCATTCATTCAGTTTCAATCTTTTCCCCCCCAAAATCCATACTATAAAATGCATATGTTCTTACTGAATGCCAACAGTAACTGTGAGATATATCAAAAAAGGCTCAGAGGGGTTAATTAACGAGCAAGATGAAGGTTTCAAACCTATGACTTCTGACTTTATGCCTATCAGAGAACTCCAAATAATGCTACCTTATTTCCAGAAAATGGCTAAGTAGTCTTAACCATTCCCACTCTCGCCTTCTGAGTTTATCTGAATCATAATATTTTTAGAATAAAAATACTTAAGATAGAACAAAGCTGTACACATCATTCTCCATAATTTGAAACTATATTAGAAAACTAGAGTAAAGCAGTGTTCTTCTGGCATAAAAACATACACATAGATCTGAGAAACAGAATAGAGAGCCCAAAGATAAACCCGGGCATATGTGGTCAATTAATTTATGGCAAAGGAGCCAAGAATACACAATGGGGAAAGGACAGTCACTTCAATAAATGGTGTTGGGAGAACTGGACAGCACATGCAAAAGAATGAAACTGGATCATTATCTTACACCACACACAAAAATAAAACCCAAAATGGATTAGGGGCTTGAATGTAAGACCTGAAACCATAAAACTCCTAGAAGAAAACATAGGCAGTAAGCTCCTTGACATTGGTCTTGGTGATAATTTTTTAGATTTGACACCAAAACCAAAGGCAATAAAAGCAAAAATAAGTGGGACCTCATCAAACTGAGAAGCTGCTTCTGCACAGCAAAGGAATCCATCAACAAACTGAAAAAGCAGCCTGGGGAATGGGAGAAAAAAACTGCAAATCATGTATCTTATGTGGGGTTAGTTAATATCCAAAATATACAACTCAATAGCAAAAAAACCTGATTACAAAATGGCCTGAGAATATGAAGTTATTTTTTCCATAAAAGACATAAAGACGGCCAAGACGTTCATAATAAATTGCCCAACATCACTAAGTATCAGGGAACTGCAAACTAAAACCAGAGTGAGCTATCACCTCACACCTGTTAGAATGGCTATTCTCAAAAGACCAGTAACAAGTGTTGGGAAGGATGTGGAGAAACAGGAACCCTTGTGCCCTATTGGTGAGAATGTAAATTGGGGCAGTCACTATGGAAAACAGGATGAAGGTTCTCCAAAATATTAAAAATAGAACTACCATATGATTCAGAAATTGTACTTCTGGGTATTTATCCAAAGAAAGTAAAAACACTGACTTAAGAAGACATGAACCCTCATGTTCATGGCCGCATTATTTACAATAACCAAGACAGAGAGACAACCTAAGTGTCTATCCATGGATGAATGGATAAAGAAAACATGATACACACATATACAGAGGAATATCAGCCATAAAACAAAATGAAATCTTGCCATTTTCGGCAACACGGATGGACCTTGAAGAGGACATTATGCTAGGTGAAACAGAGGAAGAAAAATATCGTGTGATACCACCTGTATATGAATAAAAAAAAAAAAAATTCAGCTCATGGATGCAGAGAACAGATTGGTGGTTGCCAGAGGCGGTGTGTGGGTGGGCAAAATGGGTGAAGAAAGTCAAAACTACAAAATTCCAGCTATGAAATAAGTCATGGGTGACTATAGTTAATAACTATAGTCAGTATGGTGACTATAGTTAATAACACTGGGTAGCATATTTGGGAGTTGCTAAGAGTAAATTTTAAAAGTTCTCATCCATCACAAGAAAAATAATATGTAACTATATGGTAATGGATGTTAACTAGACTTATTGTGACCATTCTGCCATATATACAAATAGCAAATCATTATGTTGTACACATGAACTAATATAATGTTATATAATCAATAAAAATACATAAAAACGTCAAACAATATATATGATACTTATTATATCTTGTATCAAAGCTATTTATGTTATCAACACCCATTAGATTTGAAGGCACTTAAGGGGACAAACAGTGATGGGCATTTTTACATCACTTATTGTCTACAGAACCACCCATGGTGCCTTGTGTAAAGGAGTTTAATAATCTATATTACAGATGTTAGCACTGTCATTGCTTAATGTGTTATTTTAGAGAGAAGTTGAAAGTAGTGGGGGTGGCCTAGGCCCTGGCATTCAGTCTGAGTTCAAACCCTGGCTCTATCTCTTATTAATTGGGTAAACCTGGGCAAGTTATTTAATTTTTCTTGGCTTCCTTTTTATCATCTGAAAAAATAGAGATTAAATAATCAGACCATTAAAATTAAGTTCACATGCATGTTCAGTACTTGGAAGTGAGCCTGGCATGTGGTAAACACTCAGGAAGTATTATTGCTATTTGACTATAAAAACTATTTAATTTGGGGGTGCCTTTAAAGTCACAATCAGTGCTTAACCAGCAGCTGTTGATATGAGCTTTGAATGAAATGTCTCCAAACAAGATAACTATCATAATTCATCTTTATAGTTAAAACTTCAGAGTGTCTCACATTGGTAATGATATCGGAAAAATGTGAGAAGAAAAAAAATGCATCTCCTTAACTTCAGGACACTTCTGTTATCTTTATTTTTTTTTATTATTTGCGTTATTTATTATGATGTTATTTAACGTAACCAAAAATATGCGAGATTTATGTTATTTTAAAGTTGATTTGGGAAATTTTCTCTTGCTTCTGAAAACCCCCATCTTAATAATTAAAATGGCATTTATATCAAAACTTTTATGTTTTACAACTCCATTGGCCTGTTTCCTAGGCATTTTCCCCTTAACCAATAACTGCTTGCTTTGGTGTCTGTTGTGATGTGTTCTATTATTTACTTGGATTTTTTAGTTACTTTAAAAGTTATGAAACACATTTCATCAAGTCCAGAAACACCCAAATATGCACAGGCAGGAATCTGCTGCAATCTAGCAGGCCAGGGCTGAGGAGGCCTGAACTGGGACAGGCCTACCGTGTTATAAATCTTGAGCACCATATATAAGGTCAAATATTTTCAACTTCTTTGATTCACTGGCCATCTTCCTGGGTCTCCATACCAACGAACTGAATGGAAACATTGCCAAGGGTTAGTTGTTCAAATTAAGAATGCACTGTAACTGATTAAAAATGAGATGCTAGTATTTAGCAAACGATGCATAGACGATCAGTCAAAGCAGATTTTAACTATTATTTCAGCAGGCGGTAGTGCCATTTTTAGCAAAAGAAGGTACCACATCCTTCTGAATTGCATAGTGCCTCACCTGAAAGTAAGTACATGGAGTAGAACTCTTGAGAACCTAAGAATCCAAACCAAAGAAATTCCTTTTCCAACACAGGTGTACGATTTTGCAGTTAATTTTTACTAAATTGACATATTTGTACAATTTCATTGTAAAGCTAGTCTTACAAATAAGCCACTATGAAGACTGGATATTACCTGGAATTTTCTGTCATGCCCTCTTGAATTTTATTTTCTGTGAAAATATCACAGTAATTTCAACTTTGATCCTTTTCCTTACTTTTGAAAATCAAAACTGAGTGAAGTCAAAGCTGCTTCTAAACAATTCTGTCTTTAATTTTCATTGAATGAAATAATCCTGGGTTCTGGTTCAAGAGGGTAGTATAGGAAGATCCTGAACTTGCCGCCTCACATGGACACACTGAATTTACAGCTCCATGTGGAAAAATTTCTTCTGGAAAAAAACCGAAAAACTAGCTGAGCAACTCCTACACACTGGGCAAATGAGAAAAAAAACCACATCGAACCAGGTAAGGGAAACTGAGACACAATCTTCTCATAAAACCCAGCCACGGCATGGCAACCCACCATCAGAACAGAACTCAAAACCCCAGGCTTCTCCCTGACGAGCAACGGGTTTGAACCCCACATTGGGCACCCCAACGCTTAAGGCCTGCACCTCAGAGATGAGCACCCAAAACATCTAGATTTGAAGCTAGTGGGCTCACGTCCATGAGACCCACAAGATTATAGCAAACAGAAACACTTCTCAGAGGGATGGAGCACAGACGCACCAATGCCACGGCCCATCCACAGGGGCAGCCGACTGAAAAGCACCCAAACTTTCTGTGAAAGAGGCTTTTATGCTTATCTTAAAGCATGGACCTGAGAGACAGGCATCTAACGTAACACACATCTAGGGACCTATTGAAATACTCTCCAGGGACAGAGGACAGTGGGCTCCGTCTGCCTTGTTCCAGGTCACATGTTATCTCCTGGAAAGGAAACTTCACCCTCATCTGGTACCCCAATTTTTGCAGCTGCTGCCCAGGGGACACCTCTAGAATGCCTGGCTCTGGTGGCCAGTGGGGCTTACACTCACCATTCCCAAGAGACTGTCACAAACAGAGAAAGAGTTCTTAACGGGCTACCATCCCCAGGGCCCAGCAAGAGACCAGAGACTTCTGTGCCCTGTCTTTCTGTGAAAGTGCTACATTAGCTCATCTTCATAGCTGCAGCCTGAGGGGCAGGCTGCTTATTAAACACACATCTAAGGGCCAACTCTAATCCTCTCCAGACACTTCAGAAGGCTGGCACTCTCTTTTCACTCTCCCTCTGCTGAGCTCCTGAGTGACAGTACCTGCCAGAGGGGAGCTTGTACACACGTCTGGTGGCCCAGTTTTTCTGTCTGTCAACCAGGGGATGCCCCTTGACTGCCTGTCTCTGGTAGCAAATGGGGCTTTCATCCATGGGTTTCATGGGACTGTAACAAATGGAGAGAGAGTTCTTAGCTGGTTACCACCACCAGGGAACAGTGCAGACAGCAGATTGAAACACACCCCCAGTCTTTATGGGAAAGAGGCCTATTTGCTTGTCCTGAAGCTGCAACCTATGGGGCGGGCTTCTGACTTCGCATATATCTACAGGTCTACTGAAGTGTAGGGGAGGGAGGCCAAGCAGACACCATCTGTGTGCTTCCCTCTGCCTCACTCCAGGTTGCCAGTGTCTCCTGGAAAGGGGCTTGCACACTCATCTCATGCCCCAATTTTTGCAACTGCTTTCCAGAAGATGGCTTCAGATCACCCGGCTCTGATGGCCAGTAGGATTTATGCTTGTAGTCCCACAGGACTATATATATTTTCATATTTTAAAAGCTGCTGCCTATTAGAATAAGCAAATTTAGTAAAGTTGCAGGATATAAAGTCAATATAAATGTCAACAAAAATCTGTTGCCTTTCTATCACTAATAACAAACAATCAGAAAGAGAAATTAACAAAAAAGAATAAAATACCTAGGAATAAATTTAACCAAAAAGGTGTACACTAAAAACTATAAGACACTGATAAAACAAATTGAAGAAGACACAAATAAATGGAAAGATATTCCATGCTCATGGATTGGAAGACTTAATATTGTTCAAGTATCCATACAACACAATCTAAAGATTCAATACAATCCCTATCAAAATTCCAATGGCGTCTTTCACAGAAATAGAACAAACAATCCTAAATTTTGTATGGAACCACAAAAGACCTCAGACAGCTAAAGCTATCTTGAGCAAGAACAAACCTGGAGGCACACTCCCTGATTTCAAACTATAGTACAAAGCTATAGTAATCAAAAAGTATGATATTGGCATTAAAAGCAGACACATAGATCTGAGGAAAAATAGAGAGTCCAGAAATAAATCTACATATCGATTAATTTATGACAGAGGATCCCAGAATATATAGTGACAAAAGGACAGACTGTTCAATTAATGGTGTTGGGAAAACTGAACAGCCACATGCAAAAGAATGAAACTAGACCACTACCTTACACCATACAAAAGAATTAACTACAAATAGATTAAAGACTTGAACGTAAGACTGAAACCATAAAACTCTTAGAAAAAAACATATGCAGTAAGCTACGTGACAGCTGTCTTGGTGGTGATATTTTAGAATTGACACCAAAAGCAAAGGCAACAAAACAAAAATAGACAAGTGGGACTACATCAAACTAAAAAAGATTCTGCATGGCAAAGGAAACCATAAACAAACTGGAAAGGCAACCTACAGAATGGGAGAAAATTTTGTAAGCCATGTATCTGATAAGGTGATAATATCCAAATACATAAAGACCAAATATATAAAGAACTCATTACAATTCAGCAAAAAATACACACAATCTGATTTAAAAATGGGCAGAGGATCTGAGTAGACATTTTTCAAAAGAAAACATATAGATGGACAACACGTCCATGAAAAGGTGCTCAAAGTCATTAATCATCAGGGAAATTCAAGTCAAAACCAGAATGAGCTATCACCTCATACCTGTTGAATGGGTATTATAAAAAAGACAAGAAATAACAAGCATTGGTAAGGACGTGGAGAACAGGGAATCCTTGTGCACTGTTGGTAGAAATGTAAATAAGTGCAGCCACTGTGGAAAACAATGTCAATTATATCTAAATAAAAATAAGTAGAATAAGGAATAAACGCCTGATGTCCTTCCACCTTTAAAATTCTATTTGTCTGTGAATAAAAATGTACTCATTCAAGGAAAAAAAATATTGGGTTGGCCAAAAAGGTTCATTTGTTTTTTTCCGTAAGATGGCTCTAGTAGCACTTAGTTGTCTTTAGCTTCATTCGAAACAATTTTGTTAGACTGTATGCGACAGCTGTCATATCAGCGTGCATGTAAAAACACACATTAAAATTGGTGAATTTTTGTGTAGCCATTTTAATACTGAAGATGGAAGAAAAAAAGCAACACTTTCGGCATATTATGCTTTATTATTTCAAGAAATGTAAAAGAATGCAACCAAAATGCAAAAAAAGATTTGTGCAGTGTATGGAGAAGGTGCTGTGACTGATCGAACATGTCAAAAGTGGTTTGTGAAGTTATGTGCTGGAGATTTCTTGCTGGAAGATGCTCCACGGTCAGGTAGACCAGTTGAAGTTGATAGTGATCAAACTGAGACATTAACTGAGAACAATCAGCATGATACCACACGGGAGATAGCCGACATACTCAAAGTACCCAAATCAAGTGTTGAAAATCATTTGCACCAGCTTGGTTATATTCATCGCTTTGATATTTGGGTTCCACATAAGTTAAGCAAAAACACCTTCTTGACCATATTTCCATATGCGATTCTCTACTTAAATGTAATGAAAACATTCCATTTTTAAAACAAATTGTGACAGGAAATGAAAAGGGGATACTGTACAATAATGCGGAACAGAAGAGATCATGGGGCAAGTGAAATGAACCGCCACCAACAGCACCCAAGGCCAGTCTCCATCCAAAGAAGGTAATGTGTATATGGTGGGATTAGAAGGGAGTCCTCTATTATGAGCTCCTCCCTAAGTTCTGATTCATCCGCCATATTCACCAGACATTGCACCTTTGGATTTCCATTTATTTCGGTCTTTACAAAATTCTCTTAATGGAAAAAATTTCCATTCCCTGCAAGACTGTAAAAGGCTGTAAAAGGCAACTGGAACAGTTCTTTGCTCAAAAAGATAAAAAGTTTTGGGAAGATGGAATTATGAAGTTGCCTGTAAAATGGCAGAAGGTAGTGGAACAAAAGGGTGAATACATTGTTCAATAAAGTTCTTGATGAAAATGAAAACTGTCTTTTATTTTTACTTAAAAACCGAAGGCACTTTTTGGCCAACCCGATAGTACTGAATTGTTGATTCTGTAGCTTGTGGAATGTGGACCATCCCAGCAGCAAATTCTTTTATCTAATTTGTGGTGCTCATCATGCAGCATTCCACTAGAATATAACGTGTTTCCCTTTTTCACAAACATAAGTAACCTGTTAATATAAGTGACCATTTCTCATAGCAATCTACTTCACAAGGCAGTTAACCTCTAATTAATGGAACTTTTTTGCAGGCTTGGGAATATATTTTACTCCATTCTTAAATTCCCTATTATTTTAGATTACCAATTAGTTTTAACTGTGTATATTTTTTGTCAAAAGGAAACTCATCTAACATCTAATGATTAAAGAGTTCTTCTGGACAAAGGTAGAGGGGAAAGCATGGAACCAATATAAAGTGTCCTTTCTTCTCTCTGAGACCCCACCTCTGATCTCTTACACCTAAGGCTTCTAAGTGCAGATTTGAAACAACAAAGTTCTTTGTCTATTTTATGTATAGTAGAGAAGGAACTATATTCAATATCTTGTAATAACCTGTAATGGAAAAGAATCCGAAAAAGAATATAGATAGTTGGATGGATGGATAGATATACATATATACGTGTGTGTGTGTGTGTGTGTGTGTAACTGAATAACTCTGCTGTACACCTGAAACTGACACAACATTGTAAATCAACTGTACTTCAGCTTAAATATATATATTTATTTATTTATTTATTTATATAGGAAAAAACCCCAACATAGTTCTAAATTGAGTCCCTTGAAAAGTTTTACTAATATAATAAGGATTCCTTCAACACGATAAGCTTATACATAAGTTTCTAATATATTACACATAACCTGTCCCTTCTAATATCATAACTATACATAGAAAATGCATACGTAATACATTTCCTTGGTATCTGCTGTGTCCCAGGACTTCTCACGGTGCTTTACGAATGCTCCCATTTAGTCATCAGAGAAGTCCTGCAATGTCATTGGTCAAAGTTCCATTTTTCAGATAAGGAGACAAATTAAGAAAGGCTAAGTATCTGGTGTAAGGCTGAATCCCTGGCAAATGGCAGAGTGGGAGTAAAATCCAGGGCTGAAAGTCATTTGTTAGCCATGGCTTCAGAATCCAGTCGCATCAAGAGGTTTTTTTCCCTAAGAGTGCCGCAGGGTGTTGTGCAGTGTGTCCCAAATAGTGTTGCCTAAGCAGATGTGAAGTGTGCCTGGTGTACATTAGCGTGTCAATGGCCATGAAAAGTCCTTCAGTAAAGAAGCCCCTGTGTGTACTAACCCGCTGATTTACAAACCTAGAGCTGTGCTAACACAGCAGTCACCATCCATATGTGACTCCAGGGCACTTGAAATGTAGCTGGTCCAAACTGAGGTGTGGCATGAGGGCAAAGGCACACAGGAATTCCAAGATTTATGCGAACAAAGAATGTACATGTTAAATTAATATTTTGGATATACCGAGTTAAATTAAATATATCTTTAAAATTCCACCTGTTCCTCCTTACTTGGTTAATGTGCCTCATGGAATATATAAAATACTCAAGCATCTTGCATTATCTTTCTACTTGGAAGTGAAACACTGATGTTTTTCTTCCACAACAACTCTATTTGCATTCCATGGAACAGTTCCCAAGTTTAAGAGAAGCAGATACCATGGATAAAAAGCTAAGACTTGAAGACTACTCCAGTTATAAAATGCTATGGTTTGGTTTGGTGTAATATGGCTTTTACCTTCAGGGGAAGGGGGTTGGCTATCTCATTCTCACTTCAAATATGTCAGCTGTAATAAAAGAGAGCAATACACATTTTAAATCCATACTCTAAAACTAAAACTGAGTTTTTCAAATAGCTGTATCTTTATTTTTAGTTCCAATAAGTGGAATAGGAGTAGATGCATCAGGGCACTGGAAAATTACTAAATCCTGGTTTACAAACCCATCTCTTTAGCATTCTTAAGCCAAATCACAATATTAGTGTTCTTTTTAATGTTGTTACTGTGTTGTGTTTTGTTTTTTAATATTTTTCAACTCCCCCAGCCAAATTCCTTTCTTCCTCCACACCTCCCACAGGACTGGGCTGAGTACAGTCATGCATTAAAAAAGCTTCTGAACTTTTTTCAGAAAGAGTAGCTCCCTGGAGGTGTGGAGGAGGACAGGAATCTGATATTCTGCAGGGCTTAAATCAAGATAGGACACCAAATATTCCAAGGTCTTAGATGCATGCTTTGTATTTCTCATCAAGACAGAAGACAGCAATAAAATCACATCTCTTCTAAGTTTCCATAAAATCACATCTGTTTCTCTGTATAATTGAAGCTTTCTAGATTCTCAAACTTCCCTCAGGATTTGAGTTCATTAATTGAACAGTATCAATCTGAGAAAGATTATTTTACATATATGCATATTTTAGCCATACTTCTAATGAGAGTATACATACATAAATAATTCCATGAGAAATATAATGTTTTCTACTCAGTACAACATGTACCAAATAAAACTATACTGGGATATGTGAATAATTTCATTGGTAAATAGTTGAAATTATCAAGACACATTTTAGAAATGTTTAGTTTGGGGTTTTTTAAAGTTTGGAATAGCCTAAATGATTAAAGCTGATTTAAGTTGCTCTAACAATTATAGGAAGAAAAAGAATAGGTTTTATAGCCACTTAATTATCATTTAATTAAATGATTATGTATCCATTAAAGGCATTAATATTCAAGTAAATTTATATTCATTTTTTATATCAAACAATCTAATGTTTGAAAGAATCCATCTTTAGGAAATCAAATCATGCTCATACACAAGTCCTATCTTCATTCTGGTAAGTCTGTTTCTACCCTCCGTATCAGTAAATGAGTAGACTGCATTTACCTTTACTTAAATACATCATTGTTCACATTGGAACCATTATTTTCCATAGGAAAAAAGCAGCATCATTCCTCTACCTAATTTCTTAAGAGTCCAACTTTATTTTTTAGGCCTGTGATTTTTGTTGGCATTAGTGTGTGGATAATCAAAATCAATGGTTATTCTGTTTACTAAGCAGTAGAAGACGTCACACATTTGGCTGGCAGTTCCAGGCCACAGCTCTTTCTCAACATGACTTGCCGCAAATTTGGCAAGAGTTCATCTAATAAGCCATATAAAAGTACCATATTTTCTAATTACATGTTACCTCTTTTCCTTGAACCTTTGTCAAAAATGTCCTTTCTGTTTAGTTATTGTCAAGGACAGCTGGAAAGCATTTGACCTGTTAAACCAGCTCCACTTAGAGACACTATGGTTAATTGCTAATCAAAAAGCAACTTAAAAATGCAGGAATGATGTCACCAAGATGGCAACATATGTCCTTCCTGATTTTGCTCCCTCTCATGAGAAAAACAACTGACAACTATTCATGGACAAGACACCACTGAGAAAACCCTAGAACACAGGGGTGAGACTGAAGCACACCCTTGCAACACAGAGACCAGGACAGACTGCATTCGAAGAGTAAGAGGAGCCGCTACATGCTGACCGCATTGCCCCTCCCCTAGGCCGCCCAGCACCCCTGAGCCTACAGTTCCTGCAGTGGGAAAAGAGAGCCCAGGGTGGGTGGACATCCACCAGCACTGTGGGTTATTTCTTGGGAGCCCCAACTCCAGTCTCGCCCCCTGGAAATTAACTGGTGGATCTTCCGGGCTTGACCACTTAGAATGTGACTGTGATGGAGAAGGGAGGAGGGGTTTGCAACAAACCAGTACTCGGATCTTGACAGACTGACTGACCCAACCAGCAGCCTTGCTCATCTGCAGAACCAAGATGGTGGTGCAGTCAGACCAGGGAACTTGGTGGGATGCAGGTCTGCCTGATTCAGGTACTCAGATAAGGACCTTGCTGGCTCTGGAGCCTGGTCTGCCCCTACCCAGGCTGGGGGTGGGGAAGTGAGGGTCTGAGTCGTAGCCCAGTGCACTGCTAAGTATAGTTCCCAACCCTGCCTGACTAGAAAGCCTGGTTGTAGCAACTGGAAATTTTCACAGCCCAGCAACACGTGAGCAGAGAGTCTGTCAGGCAGAGCTGATTGTTTGCAAAGCCAAGTCAGTGGCCTGTTTCAGGCAGAAAACTTGGTGCATGGGTGAGCTTGAGTCAAGACCACAAACAGAAAGCCTTTCCAATCTTGGAGCCAATTTTCCCACTCTACCTGGGAAGGGAAACTAATTCATGGCTCCACCCCTTGCTGAAGATAGCTTTCAGCTCATCTGATCAGGCTTAACTAGAGCACATGGGAAGCTGCACAGCCCATCCAACATCCCTGCTTACAGTGGCACCTGAACAGAGTGTCCAGCCCAGGGCTTTCTCCCTTTGCAGAGCAAAACTGGTGTTCTCGTCTAGCTAGGGAACTCAGGGCATAGTCTTGCTTGATTTAGGTCCCTAAACAATGAGCCATGCAGGCCCTGGGGCCCCTTCCGCTCTCCTACCAGGGCAGGGAAGCTAATTCATAGACCCACCTACTACTGAGTATAGGACTCTGTCCCAACCATCTAGTATGCCTGACCAGAGGACCCACGCAACTGCAGAACCCATCCTTCAGACTTGCTTGGGCAGGGAACCAAGAAAGCAGTCACAGTCGTGGGACCAGCTCTTCTCAGCCAACAACACACCCTCCCCAACCTCATAGCTTGGGCAGTGGCCTCACCCGAAAACAGACCCTGATAGCAAGCTCCATCTGCCCAAGGATGTTACAAGTGGACACATTTAGAAGCTCAAACTGAGCTGACTGGTGAAGAACTATCTGCCAAAGTGAAGCTGTAAAGTCTGAAAGGAGAGACCACTTACTCAGATGTGCTGATACCAATGAAAGAAATCAAGAATCACAAAAAATCAGGTAAACATGACAGCACCAAAGGAAACTAACAAAGCTCCAATAAGTGACGCTCAAGAAATGGAGATCTAGGAACTGTCACACGAAAAATTCAGAATAATTCTCTTAAAGAAGTTTAGTGAACTATAAGAACACACAGACAACTAAACAAATTTCAGAAAATAATACATGAACAAAAGAAGTTAAACAAATGCCTAGAGCTGAAAAATAAAATGACTGACCTGAAGAACTGAATAGAGAGCTTCAAAAGCAGACTTGACCACTCAGAAGAAATATGTAATATGGTAGTGGTGGTGATAATTCACTTACAATTCTAAAAGTTAAGAAACAAATGTGGCAAAGTAACCATAACTATAATAATCTGTTATTGGATATACAATATTAAAATATGTAAACTATAACATCAATAACCTAAAATGTGAGTGTGAGGAGAAGTAAAAATGTAAAGTTTAGGAATGCTATCAAAGTTAGGTTGTTATCGTTTAAAATAGGGTGTTATAATTTTGAAATATTTATATAAGCTCCATGGTAACCACAGGGAAAACCTGTAGTAATTACACAAGAGAACATGATAAAGTAGGCAAAGCATACTGATACTAAAAGACATGAAATACAAAAAAAGGCAGCAGGATAAGAAAAAAGAAAAATGGATCTATAAAACAGTCAGAAAAAAATTAACAAAATGGCAATAGTAAGTCCTTACCTATTAATAATTACTTTAAATGTAAATAGATTAAATTCTCCAAAGACTTAGAATGTTTGAATGGATAAAAAACAAGATCCAATGATATGCTGCCTACAAAAGAGTCACTTTAGCCTTAAAGACACACATAGACTGAGAGTGAAGGGATGAAGAAAGATATTTCAAGCAAATGGTAACCCCAGCCCCCAAAGCAGGCATTGCTACACTTACATCAGACAAAATAGACTTTAAACTGAAACTGGTAAAAAGAAACAAAGAAGATCATTACATAATGATAAAGGGGACAATCCCTCAAGAAGATTTAACAATTGTAAATATTTATGTACCCAACATCAGAGTGCCTAATTATAAAAAGCAAAAACTAACAGAGTTGAAAAGAGAACTAAACACCAATACAGTAATAGTTGGGGACTTTGATACCCAACTCTCAGCAATGAATAGATTATCCAGACAGAAAATCAACAAGGAAATAGATTTGAATAGCACTCTATACAAAATGGATCTGGCAGACATACAAAACATTCTATTCAACAATGGCAGAACACGCATTCTTCATAAGCACACATGAGACATTCTATATGACAGACCATAATGCTAGGCCACAAAACAAGTCTTAGTAAATTCAAGAAGACTGAAATCATACAACGTAACTTCTCTAACTACCATGGTATGAAACTAGAGGTCATTAACAGGAGGAAAACTAGAAAACTCACAAATACATGGAAATTAAATAACACTCTCCTGAACAACCAATGAATCAAAGAAGAAATTAAAGAGGAAACTGAAAAGTATCTTGAGACAAATGAAATTGAAAACACACATACCAAAACTTATGGGATGCAGAAAAAGCAGTTCTAAGATGGAAGCTCATAGCAATAAACACTTACATTAAAAAAAAGATCTCAAATAACCTAACTCTATGTCTCAAGGAACTAGGGGAAAAAAACAACAACAACTGAGCCAAAGTTAGCAGAAGGAAGAAAATGATAAATTTGGGCAGAAATAAGTGAAACCAAGAACAGGAAAACAATGTAAAAGATTAACATAACTAAGAGTTGGTTCTCTGAAAAGATGAATGAAATCAACAAACCTTTAGCTAGACTAACCAAGAAAAAATGGACCCAAATCAACAAAATGATAAAGAAAAAGGAGACATTACAACTGATATCACAGAAATACAAAGGATCATAAGAGGCTACTATGAACAACTAAATGCCAACAAACTGGACAACCTAGAAGAAATGGACACTTCTTCAAAATATAAAATGCAAGACTGAATCAGGAAGACACAGAAAATACAAACAGGCCAATTACTATTGAGGAGATTGAATCAGTAATCAAACATCCCTCAGTGAAGAAAAGCCCAGGACTAGAAGACTTCATTGTTGAATTTCACCAAACATTTAAAGAAGAATTAATGCCAATTCTTCTCAAACTCTTCCGAAAAATCAGACAGGAGGAAGTACTCCTAAACTCATTTTAGGAGGCAAGCATTACCATGTTACCAAAGCCAGAAAAGGACTCTCAAGAAAAGAAAATTACAAGCTAGTATCACTGATGAATACATATGCAAAAATCCTCAATAAAATACTAGCAAACTGAATGCAGCAGCACATTTAAAGGATCATTTACCATGATCAAGTGGGATTTACCCCTGAGATGCAAGGACAGTTCAACATACACAAATCAATAAATGTGATACATCACCTTAATAGAATCAAAGAAAAATAATATATGATCATCTTAATAAAGAAAAAGCTTTGAAAAAAATCAATATCCATTCATGACAAAAACTCTTGACAAATTAGGTATAGAAGGAATATATGACACACCCACAGCTAACATCATACTCAACGGTGAAAGTCTGAGAAGTTTTCTTCTAAGATCAGGAACAAGACAAAGGTGTGTGCTTCTACCACTCCTATTCAGTGTAGTAGTAAAAGACCTGGCCGAAGCAATTAAGCAAGAGAAAGAAAAAGGGGGGGGGGAAGGGAAGGAAGAGAGGTAGAGAGAGAGAGGGAGGGAGAAAGGAAGAAAAAGAGGAAGGAAGAAAGGAAGAAAAAGCATCAGAATTGCAAAGTAGGCAGTAAAATTGTCTCTATTTGCAGATGACATGATTTGATATACGGAAAATCCTAAAGTCAGCACCAAAAAACCCCGTTAGATCTAATCAACAAATTCAGTGAAGTTGCAGAATACAAAATAAACATACAAAAACTAGTAGTATTTATACACAGTAACAATGAATTATCTAAGAAATAAAGAAAATGATCACATTTACAGTAGCATAAATCAATAAAATATCAATACTTAGGAGTAAATTTAACCAAGGAGGTAAAAGATCTCTACACTGAAAACTACAAGATATTGATGAAAGAAATTGAAGACACAAATAAATAGAAAGTTACTCTGTTTTCATTGAAGAGAAGAATTAATATTGGTAAAATGTTCATACTACTCAAAGCCATCTATAGATTCAATGTAATTCCTATCAAGACTCCAGTAGCATTTTTTTAAACAGAAGTATAAAAAACAATCCTAAAATTTATATGGAACCACAAAACCCAAATAGCCAAAGCAATCTTGAGAAAGAAGAACAGAGTGGGGGACGTCACACTTCCTGGTTTCAAGCTATATTATAAAGCTATAGTAATCAAAATACAGTACTGGCATAAAAACAGACACACACATCAATGGAATAGAATAAACCCATATATATACAGTCAACTAATATTTGACAAGGGAGCCAAGAAAACTCCACAGAGAAAAGACAGTCTCTTCAATAAACAGAGCTGGGAAAATTGGATATTTGTATGTAAAAGAATGAAATGATCACCTATCTTACACCACTAACAAAAATCAACTCAAAATGAATTAAAGACTTAAATGAAGACTGGAAAGCATAAAGGCCCTAGAAGAAAACATAGGCAAGACGGCATCAGTCTTAGCAATGATTATTTTTGGATACGACACCTAAGCATAGCAACAGAATCAAAAGTAAACAAGGAGGACTGTAACAAACTAAAAAGCTTCTGCACAGCAAAAGAAGCAATGAGCAAAATGAAAAGACAATGTACAGAATGGGAAAAATATTCGTAAACCATATAACAGATAAGAGACTAACAACAAAAATATATGAAGAACTCATATGACTGAATAGCAAATAAAACAATGCAATATAAAAATGGACAAAGAACTGAATAGACATTTTTCCAAAGAAGATGTACGAATGACCAACAGGTACATGAAAAGGTGCTCAACATCACTAACCATCAGGGAAATGAAAATCAAAAACCACAATGAGATAACACCTAAGGCCTGTTAGAATGGCTATCATCCAAAAGACAAGAGATAAATACTGGAGGGGATGTGGAGAAAAAGTAGTCCTTGTGCACTGCTGGTAGGATTGTAAATTGGTACAGCCACTATGGAAAACAGTATGGAGTTTCCTCAAAAAATTAAAACTTTAACTACCATATGATCCAGCAATTCTACTTCTAGGAATATATTTGAAGGAAATGAAAACACTATGTGGAAGAGATATCTGCACTTCCAAGTTCATAGCAAGCGTTATTTACAATAGTTTGGAAGAAAGCAACCTAAGTGTCCATTGATGGATAAATGGATAAAGAAAATGTGATATGTAAACACACAAAATAGAATATTATTCAGCCATAAAAAGAAGGCAATCCTGCCACTTGAGACCTTTGACGTTAACTGTGGTAAATGAAATAAGTTAAGCAGAGAAAGACAAAATCTGTATTATCTCACTTATTTGGAGAATCTAAAAACAAACCAACACTACCCCCACCCCCTGCCACCAAACCCTAACCAAACTCAGAAAAAGAGATGAGATTTGTGGTAACCAGAAGTGGGGGGAGCAGGGTGGGGGAATTGGATAGAGGTGATCAAAAGGTATAAATTACCAGTTATAAGATGAATGAATACTGAGGATGTAATGTACAACGTGATGACTATAGTAAACCCTGCTGTGTGGTATATTTGATAGTTATTAAGAGAGTAGATCCCAAGAGTTCTCATCACAAGCAAAAAACCCTTTTTCTTTTTCTTTCAGTATGAGATGATGGATGTTAACTAAACTTATTGTAGTGATCATTTCACGATATATGTAAGTCAAATCATTATGCCATATGCCTTAAACATAGTACTGTATGTCAATTATATATAACTCAACAAAACTGGAAAATAAACAAAAGTGTGTATGTTCCTTCCAATAACTCTCACTTCCCCAAATCAATTCTAATAATTTATTAGAAGACCAGGGGCAACATTTTGTGTGCATACCTGTTTTGTTTTTTAATATTTGCAATAGATAGAACACAAATTATTATACTGAAATTACTGTTTATTTCCTAAATGCTTTTTTCTATTAAAATTCAGAATTAGGGGTATAAGCATGTGAATCTACGTGTCCCTTACTTTTCAAATGACTATTTACACCTTCTCTATGAGAAGTCCTATTTGGGGGCAATAGTGATAAAGAAACCAAACTGTCTGCAACTGAATCCTGGTCCTGCCACCTCCTATTGTGTGACCCTGAGCATGTGAGCCTCTCCAAGCCTCAAACAATTTCCTTCTAAAATGAGGATAACATAGTGCCATCCTTCTATAGTTGTTGCAAGGATTAACTGAGTTATTACACGTAATGTGACTATGTACAGGAGATATAGTAAGTATGATGGAAGATTCAACTACTATAACGACCATGATAGTGATGGTGATGATGGCGATGATGATGCAGGCAATAATGATGATGGATATGTTATGGAGAATACAGGTGAGGAGTAAAACTTCTCTTACCTCTGGCAGAAGGAGGAAGGAGATGTGAAGAAAGCCAAGAATTTACTGGTAATTTAAATACGAGACAAAATGAGTACTGCAGTGGAAATATACATAGGGCGACCATATGTCCCAGCACTGTTCCAGTTTGTCCCTGTTGTAGCATAATTATTAATTTCATCCCATTGCACCTTCAGAATTGACCTATGGTCACTGTAAATAAAAGCAACCTGATAGGAGAGGCCAGGGGATAGATTTAAGGCCTCAAGGAGGAAAAGACTTTCGAACTGACCCATAAAAGGAATGGTTAGAAAAGGAAAGCCATTTCTCTGTTCCTTGCCAAACTTCCCCTAAAAGGGAAACGGGCAGGGGAAGGTGAAGTTTGCAGAAAGCATGAAAATTTCAGATGAGACTGTATCGGTTTCCTCTTGCTGCTGTAGCAAATGACCACCAAATTAGTGCCTTAAAGCAATGCAGATAATCTCTCCTACAATTCAGGAGGTCAGAAGTCTAAAATGGGTCCACAGGCCTGCGTCATCAGGAGGCTCCCGGCTCTGTTTCTTTGCCTTTTCCAGCTTCTAGAGATTGCCTGCATCCCTTGCCCCGTGGCCCCTTCCTCCACCTTCAACACCTGAAGCCTAATCTCTTCTCTCTGAACTCAGCTTCCACCCTTACATTTTCTATAAATGTTCTGACCCTCCTGCCTCCCTCTCCTAAGGACCTTTGTGATTACATGGGGCCCCACCTGGATAATACAGGATCCTCTCCTGCATTTTAAGATCCTTAATGTAATTACATCTGCAAAGTTCTTTTTATCATGTAAAATAACATACCCACAGGTTCCAAGGATTAGAACATAGACATCTTTGGGGAGCCAATATTCAGCCTATAGAGACTTGCTGTTTTCATTGCTCTGGTGTCAAAAGCATAGCACTTGGAACCAAATATTGTCCTATTAAAGATGAAAGATTCAATATTTTAACAATCTCAGGCACATGGCTAAGTCAGCTAACTACAATTTCCAACACCAGAATAAGGAACTCATTTACTGAGAAAACAGGGCTCCAAACTTCAATGTGACTTTTAAAATGAATACCTTTAAGATAGGGGGGAAACCCATAATAAATAGTGATAAACAAGGTTGACTGGATGTTTTCTTGACAGATGAAGTGGAAAACTCTAAAAATACACATGTTTAACAAAATTTAGATTACATTTCAATTGTGCTCTAATTTGTTGAACAAAGAGTAAAGCAAAAGAGTTGACTCTTTCGGTATAGAATTTTACAAAAAAATGTGTAAGAGTATAACTGCCTTTATATTTGGTTTTTGTGGAATGATCTTAAAGAATCCTTTCTAAAAACATATTTGAGAGCATACCAAATTTCTCCAGCAACTGTCTTAATAATTCACCCCTGAATAATCTATTTTGTTATTCTTATAAATATTTCCCTTTATTTGCTAACAATTCTTACTCTGACAGATTTTCTTTATGGGATTTCTCTATAGTATTTTTCCAACATTATTTTCATCAATCGCATTAAATCTTAGAGTCTCAATGACATTGGTAATTTTATTTCATAGCTTGAATGGTATTTGCATAGAACATCAGGTCATAAAACACAAATACAAAATTAAAATCTTGGATGGGTAAAGACATTGCTGTCATGGGGGATCAATGTAGTGCTATTAACAGAAGAGGGGTGTTTGAGCTCAGAGTGAATCAAAAGCTCTAAATGAAATTTTCATCTTATGATGACTTTTCCTTCCCTATGCAATATTTTTTACTATGGGGAATTCAAATATGTAATGAACACCCAGGTAACTAATTCAGGCTTTTACCTGCATAGAGTTGTAATAATTTGGAAAAAATATACTTGGGACAAAAAATTACACTCAAGTTGCCTTTAAAAATTTTGTTCCTTATTTTACTATTATATTAAGTGCATTTAATAGAGGGGTGATTAATTTCTAACAATTTTTTTCTTACATGTAAATTCCATGAGATCAGTAATTATGTCTATAGTTTACTATTATGTCCCTAGCACTAAGATTCTAATATAGAGTGGGGACTCATTCAGTAGTGGGGGAGAAAGCATGATATAAAATTTTTTAAAAGGTGATTATGTTGAGAAAGTACTCACTAAACTGTAATATTTACCATCAAGAATTTGTATTATCCATATCAACAAAGAATCCATTGTAGAAAGTAGGAGAATCCAATTAAAGTATTTTGTGACCAATAGGTAATGTTGAAAAAGTATGTTTAACTCCTCTTTTTCTGTGAGAACATTCTTTGTCATAATTCAAACTCCATATTTCCCATAATTTTCCCACTGAACACAGTATTATCCAAGATAGGCATGTGAAAAACAGGGAAATGTTTTGTCAAACAAATTTGGAAATAAACATACTATAATCTTCCTCTTAGATTTTCAAAGACTCTGATATGTCCTGCTAGAAAACAACACATTTTTGTTGTGAAGCAGAAACTAACACACCATTGTAAAGCAATTATACTCCAATAAAGATGTTAAAAAAAAAAAAAGAAAACAACACATTTTTTATAATATCTGCTATACTTAATAAGGGAAGCTCCACCCCCCTCAAATACCTACAGGGACACAATGAGTATATTTAGAACTTCTTTGGAAGTACTTCTTTCTCTTTTTCTCTTCTTCCTACCTAATCTTTCTTTATTACTTTGAGCTTTAAGATTTCGCAAGTAGAGAATAAAGTTAAAAAAAATCAGGGAAGTAGGTGAAGAAAGGAAGAGAGAAGGAAAAAAGAAGTTGGAAGAGGTAAACAAGAGGCATGGTTGCCTGGAGAGGAGACACTTGAAGATAAAACTGTGGGAAGATGTGGGGGTCCCGTCATCCACAGGAAGCCTTTCACGTGAGGAAGTTCTCCGAGCATCTGATGACACAGTTACAAATATCTGTGGTTGTTTGTAGAGAACATTTAGGGAGGAGGTGATATTTTGGTCTTTCCTCTCTCAGAAAGCCCCTGAGATCCTTATGCAAAAAGTTCTTCATCTCCCTACTTAAATGATTTTTTGAAAATTTTTTAATTATGAAATTATATGTGTTTGTAGATGGGTGTGGGCAAAACATAAAATGCCTATGTTTGGTTTAAAGAAGAATAAAACAAACACTTTTTTCTCTACATTACATAAAGTTAACAATATCTTTGGAGCCTCCCATATGCCTGTCTCTGATCACAGTTCTCTCCATCCTCTCAAGTGCTAACTAGGACCCTGAAGTCTGTGTTTATTATTCCCTTGTGTTTATTAATTTACCACACATGTACATATCCTTTAGCCATATATTGTTCAGTTTTTCACATTTTTGAAATGATGTATATGGCCTCAAACTCCATGTGTTCTTCTATGACTTGCCTTTGTTGTTGTTCAACACTGCTTGTGAGATTTATCCATGCTGGCATGTGTAGCTCTTTGTCATTTATTTTCACTGCTGAATTTTAATCCATTGCATGACTGTATCAAAATTTATATAGTCATTCTCCATTGCAGGACATTTCGACCATTTCCCCTTCTTCTGCCAATACCGCCATGAACATGCTCTTCTTGGGCATATATTTAGGAAGTGGAATTAGTGAGTACAAGCAAATTCACATCTTGAACTTTACTAGATGTGAAATTGTTTTTCAAGGTGAGTGTGTAAGCAATTTGTACTCCTACCAGCATTCTCTAAAGCTTACAGATTACTCACATCCTCAAGAGCACTTGGTATTGTTAAACTTGAAGCCAATTTGCAGCAGGGCAGCAAAGTTTACTCCATGATCAGCTGCCAGGAGGCAGAGCCTGTGGAATTTTGAGTTCACCCTCTAAGAACATCTCTGCGGTCTTGCTCCCTTGTGAGTCAGCATGAGTTCAGACCCAGCCACTGTGGTATGGTGTCCTGTTTTAGGAAACAATGTCTGAGAAAATATTTATCTAAGATATGTATCCTTGAAGCTGAAAGATGGTCACAACTCTATCCTGATCAGTTATCAGAAGTGACAAGGGCACCCCTGCAGGAGGGGAGAAAGATCATCTGACTCTGTGAAACGCCCATGAGCAAACCAATGGTGGATGTGGGTTAATCTGACTGTACCATCCTCTCTTCCTCTCTGGTGTCTGGAAACAGAACTAATCTCACTTGTATTGGGTAAGCCCCTTGGTTCTTAGAAAATTCAGTGAGGGGTGGGGCAGGAATGTAGGGGGACATCTTAAAAAAAGAAACAGAGGACCTTATTCTATATAAGGAAGCTTGAGAACTCAAACAACTAACTGGAAAATAAGAAGTGTGATTTTACTTAGATTGCAAGCAAGTCAAACAGGTGATGGTAAATTCATATCACTAGTGATATAAAACCCCTCCTCTTACCTCCTATTTCATACTAAACCCAATTTAAACTTCTCTGACAAGCTGCACCCTAACCCAGCCTTTTTGTAATTAGCTAGCCTTATTTCTTACAACCTTGTCCAAAATTTCACCTTGTCTTGTCAGTTTGGTCTTCTCAAAACCTTACGAGATATTAAGGGGGAGGGGGTGGAGTCAAGATGGCCTACTAGGAGGATGTGGAATTCGCCTCTCCTCACAACTAGGGCACCTACCAGGCACTGGTGGGGGACCACGGACACCTGAGGGGACGGGAGGAACCCCCAGCAACTGGGTAGGATGTGGGGCATGGGGGAAGTGAAGCGGGAGAAGTGGAGGTGGGACGGGACTGGCACCCCTGAAGGGCAGCAGGGGGAGGGGAAGGGATCCCATGCCCGAAGGGGGATACTGGGGAACCACTGGGAGGGCAGAGGATCAAAAGGGAGTATGGCCAGGTTTTCCCTGTCCACTTGGACCCCAGGAACCTGTTGAGACCCCAGGCCTGACACTCTGCCCACCTAGGCCCCCTCCAGCCAGCGGGTCCTGAGGGAGTGGGAGGGAAGGGGGAGCAAAAGTAAAGGCCGGACCTCTGGGACCAGCACCACTGAGGGGTGGCTGGGGGAGGGAAGGAGTTCCTACACCCAGTGGGACACACCCATGATTAGAGGTCCAGCGGCGATGGGGGAGACCCTGGAGGAGACAAAGAGAGAGGGGTACAAAGGAATGGAAGGGAACGGGGCCAGCGCTTTCCCTGTCCACTTAGGCACCAGGGAGCCTGTTGGGCTCCCAGGCCTAATCCTCTATCCTCGGAGCCACCCTCCTGCTGGGCAGAGCCCAAGCTCCGCCCCTACACCCGCACCCAGGGCCCTACCTCTACACTCAGAGACCCCTTCTGAGATCCCCTCTAACGAGCTGGGCCTAAACCCCACCCACACACCCTCACTCAGGGCCCTACCTGCAAACTCCAGAACCCCACACTCCAGAGGCCCTCCTTTCCCCTTCTGCGCAGGTCCTAAGCAGAGGCCCTGCCCCACACTCAAACATCAACCCACGTAGGTCCGGCCCTACCCTAAAACCTGCCCCTGCCTAAGTTCCATCCCCTGCCTAAACTTGGCCCCCAGAGCCAAGGTTTTCTTTTTTTTTTTTTTTTTCTTTTTTCCTCTTATAGATTAGGGCTCTGTTTTACCTTGTTGATTCACTGTTGTTGATTCTTTTATATTTTTATTTTTCCTGAAAAAACTTTTATTTTTCTAATTTTATTTTATACTTTGTTA
Organism: Delphinapterus leucas; assembly: GCF_059928025.1. Lineage (NCBI taxonomy): Eukaryota > Metazoa > Chordata > Mammalia > Artiodactyla > Monodontidae > Delphinapterus > Delphinapterus leucas. The sequence continues at coordinate 82,948,545 of NC_143137.1, read as the reverse complement.
GTGATCTCTCCTTTTGGCTTGTTCCCCACCTCCCCCCCTCCCCCTTTTTCTGCTGTGGTTTTATTTTACCTTGTTTCAGTTGTTTCAATTATAGTTTTATTTTTCCTAATATATATATATATATATATTTTTTTTTTTTTCTTTTAAAGAAGATGTTGGGGGTAGGAGTTTATTAATTAATTAATTTATTTTTGCTGTGCTGCGTCTTCATTTCTGTGTGAGGGCTTTCTCTAGTTGTGGCAAGTGGGGGCCACTCTTCATCGCGGTGTGCGGGCCTCTCACCGTCGTGGCCTCTCTTGTTGCAGAGCACAGGCTCCAGATGTGCAGGCTCAGTAGTTGTGGCGCACGGGCCTAGTTGCTCCGCGGCATGTGGGATCCTCCCAGACCAAGGCTCAAACCCATGTACCCTGCACTAACAGGCAGACTCTCAACCACTGTGCCACCAGGGAAGCCCCCTAATATATTTTTTATCTTTCTAATTTTATTTTGTTTCCTGTTCTTTTATATTGTACTGCTCCTTTTCTTTCTTTCTTTCTTCATTTTTTTTTTTCCATGCCAAGGAGCTTGCGGGAACTTGGTTCCCAGGCTGGAGGTTGGGCCCGAGCTCCTGTGGTGGGAGCTCTGAGTCCAAACTGCTGGACTAACAGAGAACCTCAGATGCGAGGGAATATCAGTAGGAATGAGGCCTACTGGAGGTCCTCATCTGAGCACCAAGACCCAGCTCTATCCAACTGCCTGCAAACTCCAGTGCTGGACGTATCAGGCCAAACAACCAGTGAGACAAGAATATAGCACCACCCACCAAACAAAACAAAACAAAAAAAATGAAATGACAAAAAAATTACTTACAGACGAAGGAGCAAGGTAAAAAGCTATAAGACCATAAAAATGAAGATGAAATAGGTAATCTACCTGAAAAAGAATTCAGAGTAATGATAGTAAAGATGATCCAAAATCTTGGAAACAGAATGGAGAAAATACAAGAAACATTTAACAAGGATATAAAAGAACTAAAGAGGAAACAACAGTGATGAACAATACAATAAATGAAATTAAAAATACTCTAGAAGAAATGAATAACAGAATAACTGAGGCAGAAGAACAGATAAGTGAGCTGGAAGATAAAAGGGTGGACATAACTGCCAGGGAGCAGAATAAAGGAAACAGAATGAAGAGAATTGAGGACAGTCTCAGAGACCTCTGGGACAATATTAAACGCACCAACATTCAAATTATAGAGGTAGCAGAAGAAGAAGAGAAAAAGAAAGGGTCTGAGAAAATATTTGAAGAGACTATAGTTGAAAATTTCCCTAACATGTGAAAGGAAACAGTCAATCAAGTCCAGGAAGCAGACTCCCATACAGGATAAATCCAAAGAGAAACACATCAAGACACATATTAATCAAACTATCAAAAATTAAATACAAAGGAAAAATATTGAAAGCAGCAAGGGAAAAGCAACAAATAATATACAAGGAAATCCCCATAAGGTTAACGGCTGATCCTTCAGCAGAAACTCTGCAAGACAGAAGGGAGTGTCAAGACATATTTAAAGAGATGAAAGGGAAAAACCTACAACCAAGATTACTCTACCCAGCAAGGATCTCATTCACATTCGATGGAGAAATTAAAACCTTAACAGATAAGCAAAAGTTAAGAGAATTCAGCACCACAAAACCAGCCTTACAACAAACGCTAAAGGAACTTTTCTAGGCAGGAAACACAAGAGAAGAAGACCTAACAAACCTAAAACAATTAAGAAAATGGTAATAGGAACATATATATCGATAATTACATTAAATGTAGATGGATTAAATGCTCCAAACAAAAGACATAGACTGGCTGAATGGATACAAAAACAGGACATGTATATATGCTGTCTACAAGAGACCCACTTCAGACCTAGGAACACATAAAGACTGAAAGTAAGAGGGTGGAAAAAGATATTCCATGCAAATGGAAATCAAAAGAAAGTTGGAGCAGTAATTCTCATATCAGACAAAATAGACTTTAAAATAAAGACCATTAAAAGAGACATAGAAGGACACTACATAATGATCAAGGGATCAATCCAAGAAGAAGATATAACAATAGTAAATATTTATGCACCCAACATAGGAGCACCTCAATACATAAGGCAACGACTAAGAGCTATAAAAGAGGAAATTGACAGTAACACAATAATAGTGAGGAAATTTAACACCTCACTTACACCAATGGACAGATCATCCAGACAGAAAATTAATAGGGAAAGACAAGCTTTAAAAGACACAACAGACCGGACAGACTTAACTGATATTTATAGGACATCCCATCCAAAAACAGGAGATTACACTTTCTTCTCAAGTGCACATGGAACATTCTCCAGGACAGATCACATTTGGGTCACAAATCAAGCTTCAGTAAATTTAAGAAAATTGAAATCATATCAAGCATCTTTTTTGACCACAACGCTATGAGATTAGAAATCAATTACAGGGAAAAAAATGTAGAAAACACCACCAACACATGGAGGCTAAACAATACGTTACTGAATAACCTAGAGATCACTGAAGAAACCAAAGAGGAAATCAAAGAATACCTAGAGACAAATGACAATGAAACCACGATGATCCAAAACTTATGGGATGCAGCAAAAGCAGTTCTAAGAGGGAACTTTAAAGCTATACAAGCCTACCTCAAGAAACAAGAAAAATCTCAAATAAACAATCTAACCTTACATCTAAAGGCACTAGAGAAAGAAAAACAAACAAAACCCAAAGTTAGCAGAAGGAAAGAAATCATAAAGATCAGAGCAGAAATAAATGAAATAGAAACAAAGAAAACAATAGCAAAGATCAATAAAACTCAAAGCTGGTTTTTTGAGAAGACAAACAAAATTGATAAACCATTAGCCAGACTCATCACGAAAAAGAGGGAGAGGACTCAAATCCATAAAACTAGAAATGAAAAAGGAGAAGTTACAACAGACACTGCAGAAATACAAAGGATCAGAAAAGATTACTACAAGCAACTCTATGCCAGTAAAATGGACAACCTGGAAGAAATGGAGAAATTCTTACAAACGTATAAGCTTCCAAGACTGAACCATGAAGAAATAGAAAATATGAACAGACCAATCACACGTAATGAAATTGAAACTGTGATTAAAAATCTTCCAATAAAAAAAGTTGAGGACCAGATGGCTTTGCAGGTGAATTCTATCAAAAATTTAGAGAAGAGCTAATACCCATCATTTTCAAACTCTTCCAAAAAATTGCAGAGGAAGGAACACTCCCAAATTCACTCTATGAGGCCACCATCACCCTGATACCTAAACCAGACAAAGATACTACAAAAAAAGAAAATTAAAGACCAATATCACTGATGAATATAGATGTAAAAATCCTTAACAAAATACTAGCAAACAGAATCCAACAACACATTAAAAGGATGATACAGCATGATCAACTGGGATTTATCCCACGGATGCAAGGATTCTTCAATATACCCAAATCAGTCAATGTGATACAGCATATTACAAATGGAAGAAGAAAAACTACACAATCATCTCAATAGATGCAGAAAAAGCTTTTGACAAAATTCAACATCCATTTATGATAAAAACTCTCCAGAAAGTGGGCATAGAGGGAACCTACCTCAACATAAGAAAGGCCATATATGACAAACCCACAGCAAATATCATTCTCAATGGTGAAAACCTGAAAGCATTTCCTCTATGATCAGGAACAAGACAAGGATGTCCACTCAAACCACGTTTATTAAACATAGTTTTGGAAGACCTAGCCATGGCAATCAGAGAAGAAAAAGAAATAAAAGGAATACAAATTGAAAAAGAAGAAGTAAAAGTGTCACTGTTTGCAGATGACATGATACTATACATAGAGAATCCTAAAGATGCCACCTGAAAACTACTAGAGCTAATCAATGAATTCGGTAAAGTTTCAGGATACAAAATTAATGCACAGAAATCTCTTGCATCCCTATACACTAATGATGAAAAATCTGAAAGAGAAATAAAGGAAACACTCCCATTTACCACTGCAACAAAAAGAATAAAATACCTAGGAATAAACCTACCTAGGGAGACAAAAGACCTGTATGCAGAATACTATAAGACACTGATGAAAGAAATTAAAGGTGATACCAACAAATGGAGAGATACACCATGTTCTTGGATTGGAAGAATCAACACTGTGAAAATGACTATACTACCCAAAGCAATCTACAGATTCAATGCAATCCATTTCAAATTACCAATGGCATTTTTTACAGAACTAGAACAAAAAATATTAAAATTTGTATGGAGACACAAAAGACCCCGAATAGCCAAAGCAGTCTTGAGGGAATGAAACGGAGCTGGAGGAATCAGACTCCCTGACTTCAGACTCTGCTACAAAGCTACAGTAATCAAGACGATATGGTACTGGCACAAGAACAGAAATATAGATCAGTGGAACAAGATAGAAAGCCCAGGGGTAAATCCACGCACCTATGGTCAACTAACCAATGACAAACGAGGCAAGGATATACAATGGAGAAAAGACACTCTCTTCAATAAGTGGTGCTGCGAAGACTGTACAGCTACATGTAAAAGAATGAAATTAGAACACTCCCTAACACCATACACAAAAACAAACTCAAAATGGATTAGAGACCTAAATGTAAGACCAGACACTATAAAACTCTTAGAGAAAACATAGGAAGAATAACTCTTTGACATAAATCACAGCAAGATCTTTTTTGATCCACCTCCTAAAGTAATGGAAATAAAAACAAAAGTAAACAAATAGGACCTAATGAAACTTCAAAGCTTTTGCACAGCAAATGAAACCAAAAACAAGACAAAAAGACAACCTTCAGAATGGGAGAAAATATTTGCAAATGAAGCAACTGACAAAGGATTAATCTCCAAAATTCACAAGCAGCTCATGCAGCTCAATATTAAAAAAACAAACAACCCAATCGAAAAATGGGCACAAGACCTAAATAGACATTTCTCCGAAGAAGACATACAGATGGCCAAGAAGCACATGAAAAGCTGCTCAACATCACTAATTATTAGAGAAATACAAATCAAAACTACAGTGAGGTATGACTTCACACCTATTAAAATGGGCATCATCAGAAAATCTACAAACAACAAATGCTAGAAAGGGTGTGGAGAAAAGGGAACTCTCTTGCACTGTGGTGGAAATGTAAATTGATACAGCCACTATGGAGAACAGCATGGAGGTTCCTTAAAAAACTAAAAATAGAATTACCATATGATCCAGCCATCCCACTACTGGGCATATACCCAGAGAAAACCATAATTCAAAAAGACACATGCATCCCAATGTTCATTGCAGCACTATTTACAATAGCCAGGTCATGGAAGCAACCTAAATGCCCAACAACAGATGAATGGATAAAGAAGAAGTGGTACATATATACAGTGGCATATTGCTCGGCCATAAAAAGGAACAAATCGGGTCATTTGTTGAGACATGGATGGATCTAGAGACTGTCATACAGAGTGAAGTAAGTCAGAAAGAGAAAAACAAATATCGTATATTAACACATATATGTGGAACCTAGAAAATTGGTACAGATGAACCGGTTTGCAGGGCAGAAATTGAGACACAGATGTAGAGAACAAACGTATGCAAACCAAGGGGGATAAGCTGCGGGGTGGTGGTGGTGGTGGCATGATGAATTGGGTGACTGGGATTGACATGTATACACTGGTGTGTATAAAACTGATGACTAATAAGAAAAATAATGTAAACCTTATATACTTTTTATACAATTTAAATAAAAACTCTGATTTGTAAAGGAAAAAAAAAAACAAGACCTGTATAAATGCTGTCTACAAGAGACGCACTTCAGATTCAGGGACACATACAGACTGAAAGTGTGGGTATGGAGAAAGTTATTCTGTGCAAATGGAAATCAAAAGAAAGCTAGAGTAGCAATACTCATATCAGACAAAATAGACTTTAAAATAAAGACTATTACAAAAGCCAAAGAAGGACACTACATAATGATCAAGGCATCAGTTCAAGAAGAAGATATAACAATTGTAAATATATATTTAGCCAACATAGGAGCACCTCGATATTAAGGCAAATGCTAACAGCCATAAAAGGAGAAATCTGCATTAACACGATAATAGTGGGGGACTTAGCAGCCCACTTTCATCAATGGACAGATCATCCAGACTGAAGACCAAAAGAAACACAGATCTTAAAAGACACATTAGCCCAGATAGACTTAATTGATATTTATAGAGCATTCCATCCAAAAGCAGCAGAATGTACATTCTTTTCAAGTGCACATGGAACATTCTCCAGGACTTATCACAGGGTGGGCCACAAATCAAGCTGTGGTAAATTTAAGAAAACTGAAATCATATCAAGCATCTTTTCTGACTACACGCTATGAAATTAAAAATCAACTACCAGAAAATACTGTAAAAAAAAGTAGAAACAGGTGGAGGCTAAACAACATGGTATTAAAAAACCAATGGATCACTGAAGAAATCAAAAAATACCTAGAGACAAATGAAAATGAAAGTATGATGACCCAAAACCTATGGGACAGAGCAAAAGCAGTTCTAAAAGGGAAGTTTATAGCAATAAAATCTTACCTCAGGAAACAAAAATCTCAAATAAACAATCTAACCTTACATCTAAAGCAACTAGAGAAAGAAGAACAAACAAAATCCAAAATTAGTAGAAGAAATCATAAAGACCAGAGCAGAAATAAATGAAATACAGATGAAAGGAACAATAGAAAAGATTAATGAAACTAAAAGCTGGTACTTTAAAAAGATAAACAAAATTGATAAACCTTTAGCCAGACTCATCAAGGAAAAAAGGGAGAGGGTTCAAATCAATAAAATTGGATATGAAAAAGAAGTTACAATGGACACCACAAAAATACAAAGGATCATAAGAGACTACTAGAAGCAACTATATGCCAATAAAATGGATAACCTAGGAGAAATGGACAAATGCTTACAAAGATTCAATCTCCCAAGACTGAACTGTGAAGAAATAGAGAATATGAACAGAACAATCACAAGTACTGAAATTGAAATTGTGATTAAAAAACTCCAAACAAACAAAAGTCCAGGACCAGATGGCTTCACAAGCAAATTCTATCAAACATCTAGAGAAGAGTTAACGCCCATCCTTCTGAAACTGCTCCAAAAAATTGCAAAGGAATGAAAACTCCCAAACTCATTCTATGAGGCCACCATCACCCTGATACCAAAAGCAGACAAAGACACCACAGGAAAAGAATATTAAAGGCCAAAATCACTGATGAACATAGACTCAAAAATCCTCAACAAAATACTAGCAACTCAAATCCAACATTAAAAGGATCATACACCATGATCAAGTCGGATTTATCCCAGGCATGCAAGGATTCTTCAACACCCGCAAATCAATCAGTGCGATATACCGCATCACCAAAGTGAAGAATAAATACCATATGATCATCTCAATAGATGCAGAGAAAGCTTTTGACAAAATTCAACACCCATTTATGATTAAAAAAAAAAAAAACTCCCCAGAAAGTGGGCACAGAGGGAACATACCTCAACATAATAAAGGTCGTATATGACAAAACTACAACTAACATCATACTTGATGTTGAAAAGCTGAAATCATTTCCTCTAAGATCAGGAACAAGACAAGGATGTCCACTCTCACCACGTTTATTCAACATAGTTTTGGGAGTCCTAGCCACAGCAATCAGAGAAGAAAAAAAACCAAAAGGAATCCAAATTGGAAAAGAAGAAGTAAAAGTGTCACTGTTTGCAGATGACATGATACTATACATAGAAAATTCTAAAGATGCTACCAGAAAACTACTAGAGCTCATCAATGAATTCTGTAAAGTTGTAGGATAAAAAATTAATACACAGAAATCTCTTGCATTCCTATACACTAACAATGAAAGATCAGAAACAATCCCATTTACCACTGCAACAAAATGAATAAAATACCTAGGAATAAAACTACTTAAGGAGACAAAAGACCTGTACTCTGAAAACTATGAGACACTAATGAAAGAAATTGAAGATGACACAAACAGATGGAAAGATATACCATGATCTTGGACTGAAAGAATCAATCTTGTCAAAATGACTATACTACCCAAGGAAATCTACAGATTCAATGCAATCCCTATCAAATTACCAATGGCATTTTTCACAGAACTCAAACAAAAAAAATCTCAGAATTTTTATGGAGACACAGAAGACCCCAAATAGCCAAAGCAATCTTGAGAAAGAATAACAGAGCTGGAGGAATTAGGCTCCCTGACTTCAGACCATACTACAAAGCTACAGTCATCAAAACAGTATGGCACTGGCACAAAAACAGAAATGTAGATTAATGGAACAGGATAGAAAGCCCAGAAAAAATCCCATGCACCTATGGTCAATTAATCTACAACAAACAAAGTGAGACTATACAATGGAGGAAAGACAGTCTCTTCAATAAATGGTGCTGGGAAAACTGGACAGCTACATGCAAAAGGATGAAATTAGAACAGTCTTTAACACCATACAGAAAAATAAACTCAAAATGGATTCGAGACCTAAATGTAAGACTGGATACTATGAAACTCTTAGAGGAAAACATAGGAAGAACACTCTTTGACATAAATTGCACCAATACCTTTTTTGATCCATCTCCCAGAGTAACAGAAATAGAAACAAAAATAAACAAATGGGACTTAATTAAACTTAAAAGCTTTTGCACAGCAAAGGAAACCATAAACAAAACAAAAAGACAACCCACAGAATGGGAGAAAATATTTGCAAACCATGTGACCAACAAGGGATTAATCTCCAGTATTTACAAACAGCTCATGCAGCTCAATATCCAAAAAAAAATCCCCAAAAACAACCCAATCAAAAAATGGGCAAAAGACCTAAATAAACATTTCTGCAAAGAAGACATACAGATGGCCAAGAGGCACATGAAAAGCTGCTCAACATCACTAATCATTAGAGAAATGCAAATCAAAACTACAATGAGCTATCACCTCACACCAGTCAGAATAGCCATCATCAAAAAGTCTACAAATAATAAATGCTGGAGAGGGTGTGGAGAGGAGGGAACCCTCCTACACTGTTGGTGGGAAGGTAAACTGGTACAGCCACTATGGAGAACAATATGGAGGTTCCTTAAAAAACTAAGAGTAGAGCTACCATATGATCCAGAAATCCCACTCCTGGGCATATATCCAGAGAAAATCATCATGATTCGAAAGGATACATGCACCTTAACGTTCATTGAAGTGGTGTTTACAATAGCCAAGACATGGAAGCAACCTAAATGTCCATCAACAGAGGAATTCATAAAGAAGATGTGGCACATATATACAATGGAATATTACTTAGCCATTAAAATGAAATAATGCTATTTGCAGCAACTAAGCAAAGTAAGAAAGAGAAGGACAAAAACCATATGATATCACTTATATGTGGAATCTAAAATATGACACAAATGAACATATCTATGAAACAGACTCAGAGACATAGAGAACAGACTTGGGGTTGCCAAGGTGGGGTGGGTGAGGGAAAGTCTGGGAGTTTGGGATTAGCGGATGCAAACTGTTATATATAGGATGGATAAAGGGCAAGCTCCTACTGTACATCACAGGGAACTATATTCAGTATCCTGTGATAAACCATACTGGAAAAGTATATGAAAAATAATGTATATATATATGTATAATAATCACTTTGCTGTACAGCAGAAATTAACACAACATTGTACACCAACTATACTTCAATAAAATTTAAAAATATATATAGACTGTAGTTTTACAAAAAAGAATATTTGATTAAAAGTAGACATTGAGTTAAAATTGAATGTTTTTGGATTTTTTTTCAGTTTTTGCCACGCCATGAGGCATGTGGGATCTGAGTTCCCTGACCAGGGATGGAAGCAGCGCCCCCTGCAGCGGAAGCGAGGCGTCTTAACCACTGGACCACCAGGGAAGTCCCAATTATTGACTTCCTGATGTTTTAAGAATTTAATGTTTTCATTTGGAAGTAAAATCTAAATCAGTCATCTTGTAAGACTGTTCAAGAATGTGATCATCATTTCGAATATTTTTAGAAAAAAAGGAGTAACAAATTTGTAAGAAATGGATCAAACTATGAATGAAATATTTATAGCACTCCTCTCTCTTTCCCCTTTGTTTTGCACCAAAAGGGGTGATGAAGTTGAGACATTTGCCTCTAGCTAATGCAGTAAATGATGTGGTCAAGCAGGAGGCCCAAGGAAAACCATGTAAAATTATCTATGGTTCTTGGAAGTGTCTATGTGGATAGGTTGATAAATACACAATTTCATCACAGAACTTTAGAAGAGGAAGAGAAATTAGAGAATCTGTTTCCACACCCTCATCTACCCATGAAGAAACTGAAGCCCAGAGCTAATAACAGGACTCTTTGTAGGTATCCTTTTCTCATATTTGCTTGTAGTATACATAGCACATCTGGTGTTACTTTCTCGTGTGGTCTAGTATAAACTAGGGGAAAAATTGCTTGGTGGCTCTTAAAATTTCAGGGTGCTGGTGTTTGCTGAACGTGCCCTGCATTCAGAGATTCAATTAAGTCTAAATGAAGCCTGGGTGTCTGCAATTTCAACAGTGATTGTGAAGAAAATATCTTTGGTTAGTTAGTCATTCTAAGAAATATAGAACCTAGGATGCAAAAGTTTTAAAAAGGGATGTTTTTCCTTTCCAAACAAGTGAGTGAGCACACTTTCCAAACAAGTCATAGCTTTTTCATTAAAATATAACTGTTTTTCCCTTCCTTTGCAACTATAACAAAAAGGGAATGCTGTTTAAACAAGAAAGTGGGGAAACCACAGAAGCAATACTTGACCAAATTCCCACAAAAGCAGAATCACCTGGGACACTTGTAAGAATACAGATTCATTGGGCCCTTTTCCTGGAGAGTCTTATTTATAGGGAGATACTGATGGGACCCAGAAATCTGTAGTTTTCAGAATCATTCCTGGTAATTCTGAAAACAAACGCACTTTGAAAACTACACCGTGATCTGTTGTATTAAAACAGGCTTCAGCGGTTCTCAACTCTGGTTTACACAATAAGCCAGGAGACTCAGGAAAACACTTACCTCTAGAGCTTCTGAGCGGGTAGGTCTGGAGTAAGTCCAAGAATTTGCACTGTTTCAGGTTCCCGGGTGACGCTGACACATTGCAAACCGCTGGGCGAGACCGTGCTGTGCAAACTGAGGCAGCAGAGTCACGGGAAAATGGCCAGAGGCTGCGGCAATTTCTCTGCTGAAACTCGTACCTCCACCTCCCGCTGCCCGAAGAACGAGACAATGGCGTCCGCGGCTTTTTCAAACCTCAAGCAGGTGCTTCTGATTAGTGGAACCTAAATTGGAACCTCCTGGGAGAGAATCTGGCCCAGGTAGTTCCCAGGCATCTAGCTGTTACACTGGATGGGGACAGCCCGGGGCTGCCGTGGAGAGGGGCGGGGGTGGGAAGTAGACGAGGGGAAATCGTGCTGACTCCCAACATGTAAGGTACCGCAAATGTCAGGTAAGTTTTTTTTTTTTAACAACTTTTATTAGAGTATAATTGCTTTACAATGGTGTGTTAGTTCCTGCTTCATAACAAAGTGACTCAGCTATACATATACATATATCCCCATATCTCCTCCCTCTTGTGTCTCCCTCCCACCCTCCCTATCCCACCCCTCTAGGTGGTCACAAAGCACTGAGCTGATCTCCCCGTGCTGTGCAGCTGCTTCCCACTAGCTATCCATTTTACATTTGGTAGTGTATATAAGTCTGCAGGTAAATTTTAATAGTAGTTTTTCCCAAACCGTGGAAGTCAGTTAATCTCTGAACATATTCAGAATTTGAAAGGTTAGTAGGGTCTGAGGGCCTAGGAAAAGGAAAAAAGTAAGACACCTAAAAGAGAAAAAAATTTGAAGGTTTAGGTGATCAGATGAGACCAGACTGCTCAATGCAGAGAAGATCATTGCTGTTTTGGCAATGCACCCGAATGTAGAATCCCACATTGACATCTGAAAACTATCCTTATATGTGCAAGTGATCGATAGAAAGAATAGGCTTTGGAAGCAAAAGCAAAGAGGTCATGAGGAGAGCCACAAATATGTGTTGGGAAAATAGAGGCTTACAGAGAATAAGGCATGCTTCAAATGAAAATGCTAGGGAGAAAAAAAAACGCTAAAATCTGTTCTAATTATACAAAGGTAAGTCTCACACTCACCAGGCAGCTGAATGCACTTATACGCAATGATAAAAATAAGAAGGAAAAAAAAAAACCTTTAGGGACAGAGAAATAAATGAATGTTAAAGGTATAACCGTAGGGGAAAGCAGTAGCTAAAGCAAGAAGCATTGTGTTAAAAATTAGAGTTCAGAGAAGGGAAAGACGCAAGTTATTAAGACTGTAGTTAACTTGAATGCCTTCTGCCAGGTCTGCATTTGTACAGACGCCACTGTAAAATCAGGCACTGAAACAGAGAATATCCTTGGTATAAAAGATTCAGTTTTACAAAATGACACTAAACAGGGATGTTGAAGCTGTCACAGATTTTGGGTGGCTCAAGATAATCAGATAATCACATTAGCACAGAAGCAGACTTTAAACAATATGTTCTTTTCAATTTCCTCTTGAATCCTTATTTTAGGGAGATGAAAAAGTAATATTCTTTGCTCTCCGTAGATTAAATACCCCACATTGCTGCAATATCTAGATACATTTTAGGTTCCATTTACACATTTAGAAATGCTTAAATAGAAGAACTCATACAGATAATAAACCAAGATTAAATTAAACATAATTTAATTTGAAAAAATTAAAACCTCTTTATGTAAAAAAAAGTATATTGTAAATAGAGTGCCTAAGATATATTATTGAATGAACAAAAAATTGCAGTGTAATATGCATGCTTATAAGCACATCTTATAAAATTAAAAAATGAATAGGAAGAGAAATACAGTAAAGTAGCAAAGTGGGAACATCTGATATACATTCAACTGGTAAAGTAGGAGTGAGGAAGGAAAGGGAAAAAAGGGAACATATATTTTTTATTCAAAACTCAAATACACTCAAAAATGGTAATAAACCTTCTGTTTTATAAACATAAAAGATTTAGCATTTAAATAGTAAAATACTGGATTTAGAAAAATTGATTACTTGCACATTTTCTTGACTCCCCTGGCCTCAGAGATCTTCTCAGCAGCATTTTATACCAGAAATCAACAAAGTGATATCTGCTGAGTTGTGAGAAAAAAGTTTGTTTCACAAAAATATAATAATAATTTAAGATGTCAGAAAGACATTCTCCAATGAGCAAGTGCCCAAGAATAAATTCATGTCCTTCTAAGTACATACATGCATATATATATAAACTCATTAATCAGAAGTCACTGTGTAAAAGACCAGTTATGAATATGTAATCCATTGAAACACAGAATTAATGCTAAAATAATGTGGAATATGATGGCAGACAAGAACATAAATCTTGCAATTCTTGAAATAAAAGCTGCACGACAAAACTAAAAATCTCTCTATAAAAGACCAAAACAAAAATTCTGCAGTATATGCCCTAAATGGAAAAGTAGAGATTGGGGGATTCATATACGCAAAAATGTCCTCGTCCTTCATGGAAGTTGTGTAGTGAATTCTGTAACGTGATACCCAGATCCCCCTTCAGGACGGGTACACTTACTTCCTCGCTGCTGGTGAGGGTGCCGGAAGCACCGTCTGGTCAACAGCCCTCAGCGCTCAGCTCCCTTCAGGAGCTGCATCATTTGATGTGAGTCACCTGGCCTAAGCCCCTGCCCCCTTCAGGAACAGCCAGCAACCAGTGACTGGACATCCGGGGTCCCTGCCAAAACTCTGAAGGATCCTGTAAGCTTTAGAGCCCCACGTGGGTTACAAAGGAATATTTTGATTGCATAACAATCCACCTTCTCTATTAGCTGCCCAATCTTGTTTCCTTCTATTCCCTCTCACAGGTATTGACTCTAAGAGCACTACTCCCAAATCCTCCTGCACTCAATTGTTAATCTCAGAGGATAGTATGGCAGGTTCTAGCTAATAAGGTTAACAAGAAATAAATTAGATATAAATTGTTGAAAAAAGAAAAATTGCTATCTGAAAAGAACCCTAAAGAAAACGAAATGCAAAAACTCGTAAAAATTCCATAAAGGAACTAATAAAATATCAATACAATAAAATCTGTAACATTCCTCACCTCAACAAACACAAATTTGAAAATACAATGTAAAAATTCTGACTAGCAACAAAAAGATAAAATATCCTGGAAATAAACATAAAAAGCAAATTAAAGCTTGTGATATATATGAAATAAATTTTGAAATATTTGAAAAGGTGGGCACTGAGGAGGAAGGTTTGTCCTACCATTTATCAAAATGTTGTATAAACTACAGTAATTGTATCAATTTAATATTAGATGAGGAATAAAGTTATGAAATAGGAGTCTAAAACCAGGCTTATGAATATATGAAGATTTATTTTGTGATAAAAGTAGCAATTTGTATAAGTGGGAAAAGAATGAATTAGTCAAAAATAGTGTTGAAATGAGTGACTATTTGCAAAATCTTAAGTCAGATTTATGTCATACTGTACAGTAAAAGAAGGTTAATTCTTTTTTTTAATTTTTTCATTGGAAAAAAAATTTTTTTTATACAGCAGGTTCTTATTAGTCATCAATTTTATACACATCAGTACATATATGTCAATCCCAATCACTGAATTCAGCACAGCCCCACCCACCCACCCCCCGCCGCTTTCCCTGCTTGGTGTCCATACGTTTGTTCTCTACATCTGTGTCTCAATTTCTGCCCTGCAAACCGGTTCATCTGTACCATTTTTCTAGGTTCCAAATACATGCATTAATATACGATATTTGTTCTTCTCTTTCTGACTTACTTCACTCTGGAAGACAGTCTCCAGATCCATCCACCTCTCAAAAAATGACCCAATTTCGTTCCTTTTTATGGCTGAGTAATATTCCATTCTATACACGTACCGCTTCTTCTTTATCCATGCATCTGTCCATGGGCATTTAGGTTGCTTCCATGACCTGCTACTGTAAATAGTGCTGCAATGAACTTTGGGGTGCATGTGTGTTTTTGAATTATGGTTTTCTCTGGGTATATGCCCAGTAGTGGGATTGCTGGATCATATGGTAATTCTATTTTTAGTTTTTTAAGGAACCTCCATACTGTTCTCCATAGTGGCTGTATCAATTTACATTCCCACAAACAGTGCAAGAGGGTTCCCTTTTCTCCACACCCTCTCCAGCATTTCCTGTTTGTAGATAATCTGATGATGCCCATTCTAACTGGTATGAGGTGATACCTCATTGTAGTTTTGACTTGCATTTCTCTAATAATAGTGATGTTGAGCAGCTTTTCATGTGCTTCTTGGCCATCTGTATGTCTTCTTTGGAGAAATGTCTACTTAGGTCTTCTGCCCATTTTTGGACTGGGTTGTTTGTTATTTTAATATTGAGCTGCATGAGCTGTTTATATATTTTGGAGATTAATCCTTTTTCCATTGATTCATTTGCAAATATTTTCTCCCATTCTGAGGGCTGTCTTTTCATCTTGTTTATGGTTTCCTTTGCTGTGCAAAAGCTTTGAAGTTTCATTAGGTCCCATTTGTTTATTTTTGTTTTTATTTCCATTACTCTAAGAAGTGGACCACAAAAGATCTTCCTGTGATTTATGTCAAAGAGTGTTCTTCCTGTGTTTTCCTCTAAGAGTTTTATAGTGTCTGGTCCTACATTTAGGTCTCTAATACATTTTGAGTTTATTTTTGAGTATGGTGTTAGGGAGTGTTCTAATTTCCTTCTTTTACATGTATCTGTCCAGTTTTCCCAGCACCACTTATTGAAGAGACTGTCTTTTCTCCACTGTATATCCTTACCTACTTTGGCATAAATTAGGTGCATGGGTTTATCTCTGGGCTTTCTACCTTGTTCCACTGATCTATGTTTCTGTTTTTGTGCCA
Organism: Delphinapterus leucas; assembly: GCF_059928025.1. Taxonomy (NCBI): domain Eukaryota; kingdom Metazoa; phylum Chordata; class Mammalia; order Artiodactyla; family Monodontidae; genus Delphinapterus; species Delphinapterus leucas. Next base: position 82,932,486 of record NC_143137.1, on the reverse strand, counting down.
GTACCATATTGCCTTGATTACTGTAACTTTGTAGTATAGTCTGAAGTCAGGGAGTCTGATTCCTCCAGCTCCGTTTTATTCCCTCAAGACTGCTTTGGCTATTTGGTGTCTTTTGTGTCTCCATACAAATTTTAAGATTTTTTGTTCTAGTTCTGTAAAAAATGCCATTGGTAATTTGAAATGGATTGCATTGAACCTCTAGATTACTTAGGGTAGTATAGTCATTTTTACAATATTGATTCTTCCAATCCAAGAACATGGTATATCTCTCCGTCTGTTGGTATCATCTTTAATTTCTTTCATCAGTGTCTTATAGTTTTCTGCATACAGGTCTTTTATTTCCCTAAGTAGGTTTATTCCTAGGTATTTTATTCTTTTTGTTGCAGTGGTAAATGGGAGTGTTTCCTTAATTTCTCTTTCAGATTTTTCATCATTAGTGTATAGGAATGCAAGAGATTTCTGTGCATTAATTTTGTATCCTGAAACTTTACCAAATTCATTGATTAGCTCTAATAGTTTTCTGGTGGCATCTTTAGGATTCTCTATGTATAGTATCATGTCATCTGCAAACAGTGACACTTTTACTTCTTCTTTTCCAATTTGTATTCCTTTTATTTCTTTTTCTTCTCTGATTGCCATGGCTAGGACTTCCAAAACTATGTTGAATAAACGTGGTGAGAGTGGACATCCTTGTCTTGTTCCTGATCATAGAGGAAATGCTTTCAGATTTTCACCATTGAGAATGATGTTTGCTTTGGGTTTGTTGTATATGGCCTTTATTATGTTGAGGTAGGTTCCCTCTATGCCCACTTTCTGGAGAGTTTTTATCATAAATGGGTGTTGAATTTCGTCAAAAGCTTTTTCTGCATCTACTGAGATGATCGTATGGTTTTTCTTCTTCCATTTGTAATATGCTGCATCACATTGATTTAATTGCATATATTGAAGAATCCTTGCATCTCTGGGATAAATCCCACTTGATCATGGTGTATGATCCTTTTAATGTTTTGTTGGATTCTGTTTGCTAGTATTTTGTTGAGGATTTTTGCATCTATATTCATCAGTGATATTGCTCTGTAATTTTCTTTTTTTGTAGTATCTTTGTCTGGTTTTGGTATCAGGGTGATTGTGGCCTCATAGAATGAGTATTGGAGGTTCCTTCCTCTGCAATTTTTGGAAGAGTTTGAGAAGGATGGGTGTTAGCTCTTCTCTAAATATTTGATAGAATTCACCTGTGAAGCCATCTGGTCCTGGACTTTGTTGGAATATTTTTAATCACAGTTTCAATGTCATTACTTGTGATTGGTCTGTTCATATTTTCTATTTCTTTGTGGTTCAGTCTTGGAAGGTTATACCTTTCTGAGAATTTGTCCATTTCTTCCAGGTTATCCATTTTATTGGCATCGAATTGCTTGTAGCAGTCTCTTAGGATGCTTTGTATTTCTGTGGTGTCTGTTGTAATTTCTCCTTTTTCATTTCTAATTTTATGGATTTGAGTCCTCTCCCTCTTTTTCTTGATGAGTCTGGCTAATGGTTTATCAATTTTCTTTATCTTCTCAAAGAACCAGCTTTTAGTTTTATTGATCTTTGCTCTTGTTTTCTTTGTTTCTCTTTCATTTATTTCTTCTCTGATCTTTATGATTTCTTTCCTTCTGCTAACTTTGGGTTTTGTTTGTTCTTCTTTCTCTAGTTCCTTTAGGTGTAAGGTTAGATTGTTAATTTGAGATTTTTCTTGTTTCTTGAGGTAGGCTTGTATAGCTATAAAGTTCCCTCTTAGAACTGCTTTTGCTGCATCCCATAGGTTTTTGATCATCGTGGTTTCATTGTCATTTGTCTCTAGGTATTTTTTGATTTCCTCCTTGATTTCTTCAGTGATCTCTTGGTTTTTTAGTAATGTATTGTTTAGCCTCCATGTGTTGGTGGTGTTTTCTACATTTTTTTCCCTGTAATTGATTTCTAATCTCATAACGTTGTGGTCAAAAAAGATGCTTGATATGATTTCAGTTTTCTTAAATTTACTGAGGCTTGATTTGTGACCCAAGATGTGATCTATCCTGGAGAATCTTCCATGTGCACTTGAGACGAAAGTGTAATCTCCTGTTTTTGGATGGAATGTCCTATAAATCTCAATGAAATCTATCTGGTCTGTTGTGTCATTTAAAGCTTCTGTTTCCTTATTTATTTTCATTTTGGATGATCTGTCCATTGGTGTAAGTGAGGTGTTAAAGTCCCCCACTATTATTGTGTTACTGTTGATTTCCTCTTTTAGAGCTGTTAGCAGTTGCCTTATGTATTAAGGTGCTCCTATGTTGGGTGCATATATATTTATAATTGTTATATCTTCTTTTTGGATTGATCCCTTGATCATTATGTAGTGTCCTTCCTTGTCTCTTATAACATTTTTTATTTTAAAGTCTATTTTAACTGATATGAGTAGTGCTACTCCAGCTTTCTTCTGATTTCCATTTGCATGGAATATCTTTTTCCATACCCTCACTTCAGTCAGTATGTGTCCCTAGGTCTGAAGTGGGTCTCTTGTAGACAACATATATATGGGTCTTGTCCATTCAGCAAGCCTGTGTCTTTTGGTTGGAACATTTAATCCATTCACGTTTAAGGTAATTATCGATATGTGTGTTCCTATGACCATTTTCTTAATTGTTTTGGGTTTGTTTTTCTAGGTCCTTTTCTTCTCTTTTGTTTCCCACTTAGAGAAATTTCTTTAGCATTTGTTGTAGAGCTGGTTTGGTGCTGCTGAATTCTCTTAGCTTTTGCTTGTCTCTAAAGCTTTTGATTTCTCCATCGAATCTGAATGAGATCCTTGCCGGGTAGGGTAACCTTGGTTGTAGGTTCTGCCCTTTCATCAGTTTAAGTATATCATGCCACTCCATTCTGGCTTGTAGAGTTTCTGTTGATAAATCAGCTCTTATTCTTATGCGAGTTCTCTTTTATGTTATTTGTCATTTTTCCCTTGTTGCTTTCAATAACTTTTCTTTGTCTTTAGTTTTTGCCAATTTGATTACTATGTGTCTCGGCATGTTTCTCCTTGGGTTTATCTTGTATGGGGCTCTGTGTGCTTCCTAGACTTGGGTGGCTATTTCCTTTCCCATGTTAGGGAAGTTTTCGACTATGATCTCTTCAAATATTTTCTCTGGTCCTCTCTCTCTCTTCTCCTTCTGGGACCCCAAAAATGCGACTGTTATTGCATTTAATATTGTCTCAGAGGTCTCTTAGCCTGTCTTAATTTCTTTTCAGTATTTTTTCTTTCTTCTGTTCCACAGCAGTGAATTCTACCATTCTGTCTTCCAGGTCACTTATCCGTTTTTCTGCCTCAGCTATTCTGCTGTTGATTCCTTCTAGTGTCATTTTCATTTCAGTTACTGTATTGTTCATCTCTGTTTGTTTGTTCTTTAATTCTTCTAGGTCTTTGTTAAACATTTCTTGCATCTTCTCAATCTTTGCCTCCATTCTTTTTCTGACATCCTGGATCATCTTCACTATCATTATTCTGAATTCTTTTTCTGGAAGGTTGCCTATCTCCACTTCATTTAGTTGTTTTTCTGGGGATTTATCTTGTTCCTTCATCTGGTACATAGCCCCCTGCCTTTTCATCTTGTCTATCTTTCTGTGAATGTGGTTTTTGTTCCACAGGCTGCAGGATTGTAGTTCTTCTTGCTTCTGCGTCTGCCCTCTGGTGGATGAGGCTATCTAAGAGGCTTGTGTAAGTTTTCCTGATGGGAGGGACTGGTGGTGGGTAGAGCTGACTGTTTCTCTGGTGGACAGAACTCAGTAAAAGTTTAATCCGCTTGACTGCTGATGGGTGGGGCTGGGTTTCCTCCCTGTTGGTTGTTTGGCCTGAGGCAACCCAACACTGGAGCCTACATGGGCTCTTTGGTGGGGCTAATGACAGACTCTGGTAGGGCTCACACCAAGAAGTACTTCCCAGAACTTCTGCTGCAAGTGTCCTTGTCCCCACGCTGAGCCACAGCCACCCCCGCCCTCTGCAGGAGACCCTCCAACACTAGCAGGTAGGTCTAGTTCAGTCTCCCCTGGGGTCACTGCTCCTTCCCCTGGGTCTGGATGTGCACACTACTTTGTGTGTGCCCTCCAAGAGTGGAGTCTCTGGTTCCCCCAGTCCTGTTGAAGTCCTGCAATCAAATCCCACTAGCCTCCAAAGTCTGATTCTCTAGGAATTCCTCCTCCCGTTGCCAGACCCCCAGGTTGGGAAGCCTGACGTGGGGCTCAGAACCTTCCCTCCAGTGGGTGGACTTCTGTGGTGTAAGTGTTCTCCAGTCTGTGAGTCACCCACCCACCAGTTATGGGATTTGATTTTACTGTGATTGTGCCCCTCCTACCATCTCATTGTGGCTTCTCCTTTGTCTTTGGATGTGAGGTATGTTTTTAGGTGAGTTCCAGTGTCTTCCTGTCAATGATTGTCCAGCAGCTAGTTGTGATTCTGGTGTTCTCACAAGAGGGAGTGAGAGCACGTCCTTATCCTCCGCCATCTTGGTTCAGGCCCTCCAGGTTAACTCTTAACTTGCCACTTAAGCCTTTGATACCCATCCTTCCTTTCACCTCCACAAATTCATTCTGTTGATTTTCCTCATCTCTTATTATATATTCCTCCTCTTCCTCTCTGTTCTGTCAACAATGAAGGATACTTAAGTCTTTCCTGTCTTAAACAAATAGCCAGTAACATCAAAAGAAAAACTCTCAACCCCACCGGTTTCTTGGAGCTACCACCATGTTTCTTTCCTCTTGATTGAAAGTGCTGCCCCTGGTACTGTCTGTGCTTCGGCCTCTCCCGCTTCCCCTCCTACAGCAGCCTGCCTTCGGACCCAGGCCTCACAATGGGTCTCTGGAAACAGAGTCTGGGATCAGAGAATTCTGGACTAAAGGGGTTTGCGGACATTCTGTCAGGTGATACACTAGTAAGGAAGTGAAGGGGCAGGATTAAGCAGCTGGAGAAAGTGACCTACAGAGTAGTTCCTGCTGAGGCCCCAGTTGATCCTGAGGGGAACACAGGAATCCTTCCAACTGAAACAAGGGGGCTGGGCCTTTAACCCCCACATCAGACAGTCACTGGCCTGGGCTGCCTGTGCATGGCAGTGCCCTGCAACTGAGGACAACTGCCTATGGGGATGGTGACTCTTGGCTGAGGATGGAGTAACTGGCCCTACAGAAGCGATCTGGGTGGAGCCACAACATCTGCTACATCTCTGCTCTGAGGGCCTCACAACCACTTGCTTCTTAGGCTATTTCTCCCCATCAGGGAAAAGCTTTGCCAGGATTCTGGTTGACCTTGTTTCCTGGAGGGAATTTGTTTTTTCCACCCATACCGTTGTAGATTCCACAGATCTAGAGACTCTGGCTCCCCGTAACAGTAGCAATGACATTTAGACTCCTGCTGCCACCTAGTCTTCCAGGATCCTCATGCCACGAGGCCAGCACGAAGAAGAGGAGCCGCCATCCCAGCAGCAGTGATGGAGCCCATCTTCAGGAGGAGGCAGGGCAAGGGCAGCTGCTACCCAGTGTGGGGAGGGATAAACATGTTTGGTCCTCAGGTGATCCACTGGGTTGTCCAGGGCACAGAAAGTCAGGCCAACCAGAATCCTGGCCAAGCCTTTCCCTGATGGGGAGAAACTGGCTAAGAAGCAAGTGGTTGTGAGGCCCTCAGAGAAGAGATGTAGCAGATATTGTGGCTCCACCCAGATCGCTTCTGTAGGGCCAGTTCCTCCATCCTCAGCCAAGAGTCGCCATCCCCATAGGCAGCTGTCCTCAGCTGCAGGGCACCGCCACACAGGCAGCCCAGGCCAGTGACTACTGGTTACGGTCCACCCTTGTGGGAGCACATAATTCTCAGAAGGGCAGTTCCCTGTGGCTGAGTGCAATTGCCACTGAGGGGCACAACTGAGAACTGATAACCAGAGATATTCGGAGCAGGTGGGAATGGATGTTTTGGCCTTGGAAGGGGATCTGGGTGGAGAACGTTACTCCTCTTCACTGGTTTCACTAAATCTATGCCTGTCTTGTCCAAATCAATGAACACTTTTTAGACTTTAACGTGACTTTATTTCACCATTAGATTCTTTGGTCACCACTCCCTTCTTGAAACACTCTTTCTCTGGCTTCCTTGAGGTTATTCCCCTGACACAAGAATCTCTTCTTTTCCCTGTTTGGCCACTGCTCAGTCTCTACTGCAGGTTCTCTGGTTCTCTTTCTCTTCCCATCCTTTAGAAGTTGGTTTTCCTCAGGGTTCTGCCCAAGGACTTTCTCATCCCCAGCCGGCATCACACAATAGTGTAGGATCAATTACAGTCCATGTAATGATAGTTTATTAATATAAGTCATATCTGTATGCTGATTTTCTCCTAAATTTTTGGATATTTGGAATGGCCACATCTAAGCTCGACAAAAAAGGAAACTATGTTCTCTTCTTAAAAATGGGCTTCTCTTGGGCTTCCCTGGTGGCGCAGTGGTTGAGAGTCCGCCTGCCGATGCAGGGGACACGGGTTCGTGCCCCGGTCCGGGAAGATCCCACGTGCCGCGGAGCAGATAGGCCCGTGAACCATGGCCGCTGAGCCTGCGCGTCCGGAGCCTGTGCTCCACGACGGGAGAGGCCACAACAGTGAGAGGCCCGCGTACTGCAAAAAAAGAAAAAAAGGGCTTCTCCTCTCAGGTTTCCTATCTCGGAGAATGACATCACCTTTCAACAGAGTCAGAACCTAGTAGACTCCTTTCTCTTTCTCATGTTCAGTATTCGATGTCACCAACTGCAGTTGACTTTACCTCAAATTCATCTACTTTACCTCTTTTGCCCCATTTTTGATCACCATATCAACAGTCTTCTAATGGTTTCCCATTGCTATCATGCTGAAACGCAAACTTCTTGTAGGATTCACCTGTCCCTTTATTATCCAACCACTCCTTCTCCTTGCAGGCTCATTTTTCACCACTCCTCAAATTCTATCTTTTCTATTGGCACTTGGCCTTGGACTAGATAATCTCTTTGCAGCTCCAATATCTTGGCTGATACAAACTATTGAGGAAGTGCTATCAAACATAATGAAATAATCTAGTATATTGTTTAACAGAGTATGTTCCGAAGCCGGACTCCCATAGGTCTGCGTGTTGGCTGTGAATCCTTGGACAAATTACTAAATCTGTTTGTGCTTCAGTTTCCTCCCCTGTAAAATGGGTACAAGTTTTTTCTTCATAGTTTTGTGGTGAGAATTAAATGAGATAACACACATAAAGTATTTAGAATATATGAGACACAAAACACTGAATAGATATTAACTATTTAAAAAATTTCCTGAGTTCTATAATTACTCCTACCAGACATCGCATATGGTATTGCAATCACCTATTTTTTCCCTTACATACTTCTCTAGATTATAAACTCCTTGGGAGCATGATATATTCTCTGTTCTATCACAGAATCTAGTAATGATTACACAAAGTTTGTGCAGAACACAATGGCAATGATATGAGGGTGTATAAATCATTCTGTGGGGTTAGGGCGTGTTCAGGAAAGGAAGAAGGGACAACTTGAACTCAGTCCTGAAGAATAAACAGGAGAGATCCAAGTGAACAAGGAAGAAAAGGGCAATTCCTGTAGAGAAGACAGGATTGGCGAAGGTTTAGACTCAGTAACCGGCATCACAGCAAGTAGCTGCTAAGATTGCTGCAAAAGGGCGAGCAGGGAAGTAGTGGGAGGCGAGGCCAACGACTGGTAGTGAAGAGATGATTACACAAGTAAAGCCCTTGTTTCCCAGGTACCGTAAACTTCCTCAGTTCACTGTGACCCTGGGAATCAGGGAGCCCTTAGGAAAGCAAAGATTGGATTTCCCAACATCCTGGTAGTTGGAGACTTAGAATTGTATGTACTCATCCTTGAGGCTATCTTACACCCAGTAGTTTGTACCTTCTCCTCCCCACTGGTAACCACTAGTTAGTTCTCTATATCTGTGAATATGCTTCTTTTTTGTTATATGCACTAGTTTGTTGTATTTTTTAGATTCCACATAAGTGATAAACAGTATTTGTCTTTCTCTGACTTATTTCACTTAGTACAGTGTCCTACAAGTCCATCCACGTTGCTGCAAACGGCAAAATTTCATTATTTTTTATGGCCGATTAGTATTCCATTACATATATACCACATCTTCTTTATCCACTAATCTGTTGATGGACACAGGTTGTTTCCATGTCTTGGCAATTGTAAATAATGCTGCTATGAATATCGGGGTGCATGTATCTTTTTGAATTAGTGTTTTTGGGTTTTTTTGGATATATGCCCAGGAACGGAATTTCTGGGTCATGTGGTGGTTCTATTTTTCGTATTTTGAGGAGCCTCCATACTGTTCTCCATAGTGGCTGCACAAATTTACATTCCCACCAACAGTGCAGAGGATTCCCTTTTCTCCACATCCTCTCCAGCATTTGTTGTTTGTGTTCTTTTTGATGATGGCCCTCTGACAGGTGTATTATTCTTACTGACAGAAAATAAGAAATGTCACCTTTTTTCCATGTGTGTGTGTCTAGGCATAAAGTCACACCTGAGTGTTTCAGTGAAGTATTATTAGCTACATTTTCTTGGGTTCTAGATTAAACTTAAGTTGACCTAGTGATGATAATAGCCAATACTACTTCTTCAGGAAGGTATATAGTAAAATACAGAAGAGAGATAAGCAATTGACTAAGGATTAAGATGGGGTGAAGGGCAAGCTTTTTTCTTTAAGAAGGCCGGGTCCTGTCAGTGTTTGTATGTTGCACAAAGAGGAGACTAGAGATCACTGACGAATCACAGTTTCTGATGAGCACAAAGCAATAAATCTAAAGAACAGGAGGAAGAGTTAGACTTGATCTGAAAGCGAGCAACACTTCTTCCATTAAGAGGGAAGCAAAGAAGGAAGTGTACAAATTCAATTAATTTTTTACCTGGGGTAGAGGAAATTTAAGCACCTGAGAGAAGGAGGTGGATGGTAGTGGAGGGAGGGTGTTCACGAAGAAGAGAGAAACCTGGAAAATCACCTGCAGGGAAAAGAGAAATGAGTGGACTGGGGATATTTAGAATTATACCTAGGTGGCCTTGAGGGTAGGCAATATATTAGCACAGCACACATCTTAGAGAGAGAGATCTTTTTTGAGAGTGGGAGAGTGATGATCTTAAACCGGAGCGGAAGGCAAAAAATCATGGTGTCAATTATTATTCCCTTTAACCTCATTACATTAACATTACCTACTTATTTTCTGTCCTCCTTAATGGCCAGGCTGTAAAACCTACAGAGATAATGACCATGTCTTTTCATATTTTTGTGTGCTCAGCACCAGAGCAGTGTCTTCCACATAGTAAATGGTGAAAGGAACTGACCTTTTGGGAGCTCTGCCTGGGACGGGGGGATTGGCATTGAGGACAGTTCAGTAGGACAAGGGCAAGAAGCAAAGTGGGTTGACGCTACCTCAAGCTGAAATGCAGGCCTCAAGTTGTTCCCATAATAAAGCAGTTAAAGACTCTTGGGCTCTTTAATGCTAGATTGTGTGTTTTGTTTGGGGCCCAATCAGGAATGTGCAGGCTTTGCTTAGGGGTACAAACAGAATAGTGGGGAAAATTTTTAACTGATCTCTCAGTGTATAAACCATTATCCTAGATTATAGTGCGTTTATTGAATTCTGAGTACTTCAGTGTCATCTCTGTGTGTACACTCCCCGTCTTTGACTTTTTCTTTTCCCTTTTCCCTGTCATTCTCTCCCCCATCCCTTTTTTCTGTTGTACCTCTCTCTTGTATTTCCTTGCTTTATTATCAACCCTTTCTTTTCCTCTCCCTAAACATTTCTCATTTGTGAGGAAGGGGTAATGTTTATCAAATGGGAGTTAAAACAGAAAAATCAAGATGAAGGAAAGAGAGGGAAGTACATTGAGCATGTCTTCCTCTTCCCTGTTGTAGAGAAAAATGTTGTGTTTGATTACGCATCATTTGTCCAAGGTGAACAGTGGGCAGGAATGTAGGTATTTCAGGGTCAAGGGCAGTACTGAGCCTAACACAAACACACTTGGCCTTTCATTCTAGCTTTGCCATTTATGATCTGTGTCATTTATGGCAAGTTCTTTATCCTTTCTAAGTCTCAACTTTCTTGTTTCTAAAATGGGAAAGTTATCATCTAACTGTGGTGAGCAGAAATGTAGCCCTCATGATTTTTGCTCCCTGGTGTTACACCCTTTTACATGACAAAAGGGACTTTGTGGGTATAATTAAGGTGACTAATACGTTGAGTTCAAGATTGGGAGATTGTCCTGAATCATCTAGGTTGGGCCACTGTACCCACGTGGAGCCTTAAAAGAAAAAGGCAAAAGAGTGAGTCAGAGGGATTTGAAGCCTGAGAACTGTTTGATGTGCTGTTGCTGGCTTGAAGATGGAGGGGCCACATGGAAAACAAGAGAAGGAATGAGTTCCGGCAGTGATCAGTTATCTTTCTAGAGGACCTGGAGTGCAAGTTGAGGACTGTAGCCCCAGTCAATACTTTGATTTCAGCCACTGAGACGCTGAGCAGAAAATCCAGCCACATCATGCTATGCTTCTGATCTACAGAAACGATGAGCTAATCACTTTGTGTTGTTGAAAGGTGCTGCGTTTGTGGTAATTTGTTATAACAGCAACGAAAACTAACACGAATACCAATAACATTGCAAGAGTTAAAGGAGCTGACACAGGGATTAGGGCTGTAGGGAGTCCATAAATCACATCCCTTTCATCTCTAAATATAGAAACGACTGAGAAATAAGACATGAAAGACAAATGGAAAGCGAAATGCTAGTATTATTACTGATAAAGGCTGAATTGGATGATATGAACTCAATGTGTGGCCGCCATGGGCTTTCTAATACTTCACTCAGGAAATAAATTCACACTTTTAGTTATCCACTCAGTAGAATGATCTTAGCCCTACCCACCCACCCCCGCTTTGTAGGCACAGACCATTTAACCACGCAGCTGAGATCAGAGTAGCTCTCTCCAAAAGTAGGTAGACCTGCGAGACAGAGACCCCATGTTTTTTGGGCTGAGCATGATTATTTCCTCCTTACAAGCTTACTAATCCTATAAATCATACTTGTCCAATGGGCAGAAGGAGATTAGAAGGGCTATTCCAACTAAAATACTTCCACACTGAAAGACAGCTCAGGAACATGAGATCCTTGACAAAGAATCTGGCACAAAATAAATGCCTCCTATATAGCTGCCAAAAGTTGGCAATGATTTGGCTTTCCTGACACATCCCATTCCAGGATGGCTCTTCTTCCAGAATCTGACGCTACTCTCTGCACTGAGTCAAGGCCCAGAGGTCTTCATTTTGGTGCCCGGCTGAGGTTGACATCTCTTGCTTGTACGCCGACATGTAACTGCCCAGCTCCTGTTCTGCTGCCCTTTTGCACTGGCTGATTGAATCTCATGATCTTGGGGCCATCAGATTCTCCATGCTTCTGTGAGTATTAACTTATGAAATATATAATGCAGTCACTGTGGATGGGCTTTCAGTAAAGAGAGACAGAGTAGGGCTCTCTTCTCTCCCCATTCCAGATTTCCTGCATCCACCCTGGGAACTCCAAAGATCTCCCACTGAACTTCACTGTTCTTGGAATTAATACAATAGTGGCAGCCTTTTCCTAATTTTAAGAGGCAAATGAAACTGATAAATCAAATTTTATATTTTTAACCCTTTTTCTTAAAACCCTGCTAAGGATATGTCCTAATCTAGTAAGCACAGAATCATTGGACAAAATCATTGCTGTAATTTCATGGTTAATATTAATCAATAATTCATGGTGCTACACAATGAGTGTGATTTCTATGTCTTTTATCAAAACAAATTTGGTAAAAAAAAATGATATAACATAGAAGTGATATTGGTGGGAATTTCAGATTAGGTAAGAAACGGTGTAGGTGCAGTTCTCTGGTGAAGGATTCTGAGGAAGGAGCCTCAAAAATCACAAACTTAAATAGTCACTAACTTTAAATCTAGGCTGGCTCTGACTGTAATACTATTTTATGCTCCTCTTTCCCAGCCAATTAAAATTCCAGCAATTACATGGCATTCCAGTTGGCTATTTTTGCTATCTGTGTAAAGGCAGGCAATCATCTTAGAGTCATAGGATTTGGAAGAGAAGTGAGAATAGTACAAACTCCACTTAGCTAAATCAAATGCATTTTTTTGAGCTTCATAAAAAGAAAAATGTATATTTATGTCATGGCACTATCAAGATGCAGGGTCAATTCCAAAATATTTGTGAATGTTCATTAAAAAAATCTTTTGTTCTTGCCACATGTCTGCAAAATACCTGTAAAAAATTTATGGGATCTTTGACAGGTTATTTAACTTCTCTGTGCCTCAGCTTTCTCATCTGAAAAAGATCAATTTCATAGAGTGTTTTTGGGTATTTAATAAATCTTTCTTTTTCTTTCTCTCCCTACACACACACACACACACACAGCTTAGAATAAAGCCAAATACATAAAACTATATAAACTAGTTGTTTGTCTTGTTATCTCTTAACACTATTTAAATTGAATGTCATATTTTTTTTTTTCTTTTTTTGCGGTACGCTGGCCTCTCACTGTTGTGGCCTCTCCCCTTGCGGAGTACAGGCTCCGGACGCACAGGCTCAGCGGCCGTGGCTCACGGACCTAGCCCCTCCGCGGCATGTGGGATCTTCCTGGACCGGGGCACGAACCCGTGTCCCGTGCATCGGCAGGCGGACTTTCAACCACTGCGCCACCAGGGAAGCCCTGAATGTCATATTTATATAGTATTTATCAGTATTTTCTGTTTGTGAAGTGCTTTTATATTGATAGTTTACAAAATCTAATCTTGTCTTACATAATCAGGCCAGGTAGACTTATACCCATTTAACAGATGAAAAAAATTGAATCCTTAAATTATAAGGATTAAATTATATTTATAATTTAAATTATAAGAGTAAAAAAGTTAGATTCGGGATTAAAACTTATATTTTCAAGCTCCAGCCAGGATTATTGTTATTATATAGCTATAATGAAAACTATATGAATCTTAGAACAAATGTTTTGAGGTTTTTTCCTTCTACACAGAAGTTCTACTCAGAATAGTAAATGTACAATTATTTTCAAAAGAGAAAAATTTAATTTCAATTTGCTCTGAAGATGTTTCCTTCTCAGTAGTCAATATTTTTGATAGAGTAAAAGGAAACACATTTCTGTGTTCTCTGAGACACTGAAGCAGTAAATATTTATTTTTCAACTTAAAACAGGACTCCTTGCCACTTGGTTGCTAACAAAAATGTTTACCAATCCCCAAGCTAAGAGGAAGGATTCTTTTGAGGAGAATTTAAGTTGTCTCAGTAGAGCAGTGATTAGACTGACCTTTGCAAAATGCTCTAAGGTTGATTATAAGAAGCTAGACACTTCAACAAAATAAATAAATAAGCTTTAAATGGTAACAGGAAATTCACACTAAGGCACAGACAAATCAGAGCAAATTGAACACTGAAGGCCAAAGAAATCACATGTTGTTCAAAAAATCAGTCAGTGAGGTAAATATGAAGGAAATATGAAGTACATGATGAGACACGGGACCATCCAGATGTGGCTCTTTTCTTTCAAAGCCAAATAGACACAGATGTGTTCACTAAATAGAATCCTACTTCCTTAGATCTGTTTAACAGGATTCTGTTTAGCTTGTAAAAAAATTGCAAATTCCCGGGCTTCTCCCATGCTTTACTTTTTGGTAAGTGTGGTCTCTGAGACCCCACTTTTCACCTACACAGTATCAGATTCTAAGAATACTAAGTTTAAGAATAGCTGCTCAAAAAAAAAAAAAAAAGAATAGCTGCTCTAACTTTGGCTTCAAATTTCTCTTAATAAGTTTTGTATCCTGAGGGGAGGTTCTGAATCGGAAGAAAAGTGTAAGGCATCTTGGTACTTGGGGCTATGGTTGGGGGGACCGTGCACCTTGGGAAGCCAGCAGAGACTTTCACTGAAGGGGTTAACAGGACTGAGCAGAGTTAGCTTGGAGGGAGTTTGGACACCAAGGAAAAAAGATTAAATATTTCCTGGGTCAGTGGTAATCACATTTCTGGCTTTTGAGTGTTAGAACCAAATTTTGGCTATTCTAAGCAAAAAAAGAAATTTTATTAGAGGGGCGTTGGAGGCTCTAAAAATTCATGAGAGCCTGGAGGATCTGATTTGGGAAATGGGCAAAGACCAAGGGAGCTCTAGAAAGCTAGCTGATGGAAGTAGGACAAGGTTTATGCAGCAGTAAGAGGCTGGTTCCGACTGCCACTTAACGTCAAAGCGGCCAGTCCTAAATCATGTGCTATCTCCCGGCTATGCTGGAATGGAGTGAGATACATCACCCCCTTTGGTACCTATGGGCTGGCACTATCTTACATCAAAGCTGCACAAATGAGGGCTTTGACAACAGGGAGATAAGGTGCTCATAGGAAGTAGAAACTTAAATGCTAGGCAACAACAAGAAAAACAGCATTAAATATCTACCATGAGCTCCAGTGAGACAGTCATTCGAGGCCACCTACATCCCATTGAGCTGAGTTTAATAACCGTTGATGGTAGAGAGCATACTTTTCCCGGCTCTTCCTAATTTACCCCTGCTCCCATTCGCTTTTGGACTCACATATCTCTGATATATTTTTCTAATCAGAACCTTCTCCTTCCTTGTGCTCAATATGTTGCCAAATACAGCCAGTCAGTATTTCCCACTTATTACTTACTAGGATTATATAATTTTCTGAACAGGTTTGAACAGATTGAATGCAACCTGGCTCACTTCTGTTATTGAATACTATATGCTTTTGTTAGCAGTACCTTCTAAGGACAGATATTGTACAAAAATAAATTGTCCAAACTCTCTGTTTTGCTTCCTGGGCTACTGCAATAGCTGTAGTTTTCAGCAGGAGTACACATTCAGCACATAAATGACATAAAACTGGAATATTTTATATTTTGTTAAATGTGAGTCAAATTTGTTTAAGATTGTATGTCCAGCTACCTCATAACAAATGGGTCAATCAAATATTTACCAAATTCCACCTCGGTTGCCTATTAATCTTTTAGACCTTATTCTAAATGAAATTCTAATTTAGTGGTGAGATAAAAATAATTATTACACACATTTTAATAATACAATATTGTACTCTATGATAATCTTTGTAAACACAAGAGAAACCTTCATATAGCAAGTGAGACCTGACTTTAATCTTGAAGAACAAAAGGGATCTATATATATAGGCATGCCTCGGAGATACAGTAGATTTGGTTCCAGACCACCACAATAAAGCAAATATTGCAATATAGTGAGTCACACGAATTTTTTTTTCCCAATGCATTTAAAAGTTATGTTTACACTGTAGTGTAGTCTATTAAGTGTGCAATAGCATTATGTCTATAAAACAATGTACATACCTTAATTAAAAAATACTTCATTGCTAAAAAGTGTTGATCATTATCTGAGCCTTTAGCCAGTCATAATCTTTTTTAAAATTAATTAATTAATTTTTGGCAGCGTTGGGTCTTCATTGCTGCGCATAGGGTTTCTCTAGTTGCGGCGAGCGGGGGCTACTCTTTGTTGCGGTGCACGGGCTTTTCATTGCGGTGGCTTCTCTTGTTGCGGAGCATGGTGCGTGGACTTCAGTAGTTGTGACGTGCAGTCTCAGTAGTTGTGGCTCGCGGGCTTAGTTGCTCCGCGGCATGTGGGACCTTCCCGGACCAGGGCTTGAACTCATGTGCCCTATATTGGCAGGTGGATTCTTAACCACTGCCCCACCAGGGAAGCCCAATCTTTTTGCAACAATAACATCAAATATCACTAATCACAGATCACCATAACAAATATAATAACAGTGAAAAAGTTTGAAATGTTCTAAGAACTACCAAGATGTGACACAGACACACAGAGTGAGCAAGTGCTTTTGGAAAAATGGTGCTGATAGACTTGCTTGATACAGGGTTGCCACAAACCTTCAATTTGTTAACAGCATATTATCTGCAAAAACTGCCCAATAAAGCAAAGCCCAATAAAATGAATTGTGCCTAGTTGCTGAAAGTAGCTGAAAGGGAGTAAATCAGACTTGGGAAAGCTATGCTGTGTTCTTCATATAGAGACAAAATTGCCCTGGTTAATGCATTTGTAATTTAGGCATTGTTTCAGCCTTATTATTTCCTTGTCTAATAAACTGGTCTACCCAGTTGTAATGGAACTTCCTCTTATCCTAGAAGATTTTTCCCTCTGGTCTGTCTCCTTGCACATATACCTTTGGAATGTTTGGTAGTCATTTGATTACCGATGTTGAATGTGGGATACTCTGCAGCCAACACCTTTGGTGCTAAGATGTCAACAGAACAAGGGTCTACCTAGAAACTTCTTGATGATCATTAACAGATATTAAAATCCACTTTATTCCAAAACTCATAATGTTTTTCCAGAACCTACCTCTGAAATAGGAGCAATGGGAGAACTGATATGCTGCCTTCCCCCTTCTCCATGGAGGGAACAGAGTAATCTTGACATGAAAATTGGATGTCAACCCTGTGCTAAAATCCTCTAGTGGCCTCTCATTTTACTTTCAATAAAATGCAAATTCCATACTTCGGTCTACAAGGTCTGGAAGCTTGGTCCCTGCCTCCTTCGAACTTGTGCCATTTTCTCCCTTCCTCACTATGCTGCAACCACACAGTACCCTCTTATTACCCCGATATACCAATATCTTTTCAACCTCATGAGTTTTGTTCTTGTTGGTCCCACTATCTGGAATCCTCTTTCCCGGGCTCCTGAAATGCTGTGTCTTTTTATCAGGCCTCAGCTCACATTGCACAATATCAGAAAATCTGCCCTGATGACTCAGTCTATAGTTGTCTCTCGTTTGTCCAATTTACTGTCAGATCATCCTGTTTGTTTGTTTGTTTGTTTGTTTTTGCAGTTCGCGGGCCTCTCACTGTTGTGGCCTCTCCCGTTGCAGAGCACAGGCTCCGGACGCGCAGGCTCAGCGGCCACGGCTCAAGGGCCCAGCCGCTCCGCGGCATGTGGGATCTTCCCGGACCGGGGCGCGAACCCGCGTCCCCTGCATTAGCAGGCGGACTCTCGACCACTGAGCCACCAGGGAAGCCCAAGATAGCAATATTTATGAAGCATAACCTGTCAGTTATAAATTGGGCAAATTCCAAACAGGAGGAAAGAGAGGTTAGAAGGATACTTAAGATGCACAATTATTGTTTCCATACCTGCCAAGAAGTTAATTGGTTTTACTTTGATAAGTCTACATTTTAATATAGGTTTGAGATCCTTTGCCAGAAGAACATAGATTTTTCTCTCAACTGCATAAATTATTGGGATTTTGTTACTTAGAGAAAAAGCAAAATGATGGCTCTTCACAACTATGTAGAGAGAGAATAGCAGATGTGTTGGTCTGAATTATTTTTTTCTTCTTTTCTTTCCTTCTTTCTCTTTCGCATATTCATCTCCCATCCTCATTGTCTTTCTCTTTAAAAAGACATTTATTTTAGAGAGTTTTTAATGTGTGTTCAACAAGATGCTAGATGCCGTGGGGATACATGAGAAGAAGAAATCTAGACTCAGTTTAGGAATTTGGAGGAGGAAGTGATGAGTGTGGGCAGGAGATAGAAGGAGCCACAAATGTGTGACTGACTACAGGTCAGCTTTGACTCACTCACAGGCGCCTTTCACTTTTTAAAGGCAATGATTTCTCTCATCTCCTCCCAGTCTGAATTTATTAGCCCCAGGAAACTACACCTCAGAATAGTTTAGAAGAGAGAGGAGACAGAATTTACCTACTCAGTTTCCTCCCATCTCTCGATTCCCATTAGTCAAGAGGATACAACGCCCTGCTTTACTGGATGTTATTTTCAGCTCCTTGGTGGTCAATAAGGAACAAATCCCACACCCCATTTTTTTCATTGAGGTTTGCAAATGGACAGGGATTGGTCTGTGGGACTTGAGAGGCGTGAAGGTCTGGGACTTCACCTTGACCTCCAGCCAGTTGAGGAAACTTGGCAAGGGCATTGGCAAAGGCAGCAGCAGTGTAGCCCACAAGGAAGAAAGCATCTCTGTAAGTAAAGAGGTGGCCAAGGGAATTTGAGGAAGCACAGAAGATTTTTGTCTAATGATACAGTAGTGAGTGATTAGGACCCTGGATATATGAGTCTCGTTTAGGAGAGTGATCTGATCTGGAGATAGGTATCTTGGAGTTATCAGCCTATAGATGCTGTTTAAAGCCGTGAGCCATCTGTGATAATTAAGACGGTGAATGTAGCGGAAGAAGAGAGGAGCAGCAGGGGCTGAGCCTGGGGCTACTCCAACCTTACAGGGTCAGGAAAGAGAGAAAACAACAGTGAAGAGTTAGGAGTGAATAGTGACAAAGGAGAAAAAACAATAGAAAGTGATGTCCTTGAAGGCCAATAAACAAGTTACCTTAAGGAAGAGCAACCTTTAAGTGTTTACTTTGACATGCATGAGTAGATCGCTAGAGGAGGTGCCTAGAAACAGAAATACTAAGTTATAGAGCATGCACCTTTCATATTTTAAAAGACAGTCTCAAATTGTCCTGAAAACTGGCTGCCCCATTGTAAACATCAGAACTCTGAGAGTTTATGTTTCCCACAACTTAAGCGATCTTTAAACCATTTTAAGTTTTTTCCTAATTTGATGAGTGAAATATGACACATTTCTGTTCTTTCAAATTGCATTTGTTTAGTGTTTGGGTACTTTTTAATATATTTTTAAGCCAATTTTTTCATTTTTTGAAAAACTGTCTTTTTCCAGTGTCCCACTTAGTTGTTTGTGCCTTTCTTGTTGACTTGTATTCTTTATGCTACATACTAGTCCTTTATTTTGTAATATGTATTTTATATATTTACAATATTTTATTTATATTTATACATAACTATTTCTTCCAGTTTTTCTCCACCTGTTAATTTTGTTGATGCTGCCTTTCGTCAAATGATTATTAGTACTTTGAGATAGCCAGAACATTTGGCAATCTTTTTTTGACTAATTTTACCTTGGAAAAATGTTTAATTAAAAGGCTTCCCTACCTCAGTATCATAGAGACAGTTTTCTTTATTAAAAAGTCATGTTTCTGTTTTTATTTAGGTCTGTTCTCCATCTGGAATTTGTGTTTGAGGTAAGTAATAACATATATACATTCCATTTAAATATATTTCTGTGGAGAACCAGAGCCAATATTAATTAGTTGGTCACTCCAACTGCTAATTTGTCATACAACCTTCAAATATATCAAATTCCCACTTACGCTTGATCTTCTTCAGAATTTTCTATTCTGTTTGTCTTTACTACCTTGAAACTCCCTGATGCCTTCTGTGTTGAGGGTCCACAAGACCACCCTCATGTTTGATGATTTGCTAGAAAGACTCAGAGAACTCAGAAAAGCTGTTATATTCATAGTTACAGTTTATCACACCGAAAGGATACAGAATAAACTCCGTCAAGACAAAAGGTGCAAAGGGCAGGGTCAAGGAGAGATTAGGAGCAAGCTTCCAGCTGTTCTCCTTCCTAGAGTCCTTGAACAGCATTTAATTTCCCAGCAACATATGTGACAAGTCGTATGAAGTATTGCCAAACAGCGAATCTCACATGAGCCTTGGTGTCAAGGTTTCTATTAAGGGTCAGTCAGGTAGGCATGGCTGACTGCCCAAGTGGCTGACCTTGGTTACTCAGTTTCCAGCAACTCCGGAGGTCAAACTGATACAGTGAGGTCCAAGTTCCCACCATAAGTCACTTTATAGCGTGAACTATATCTGGCATGCCCCAAGGCCTCATGTATCAAATATACTCTTAACAGACAGGATATTCTAAAGATTTATCACTCAGGAACTAGTTGAGGGCCACTCCTTTCTCTGGAATGTGAAAGTTTTGAACATTCCAAGCCTGCTGATTAACCCTTTACTGCAATTTTCAAACAGATCCTTTTTTTTTTCATTTTGAATTTTGTCTATATTTTTAAGTTTTCCTTGGTTGGAAGGTTGGTCTGAAGCTATTAGTGAGCAATTGCAGAAGCAGAACTCTTAGCAATTACCCTCAGTAATTTGGAAGTATTGCTCTATTGATGTCATGTATCTAACGAACCTGATAAAATAGCTCATGAAAATTGATTTTTACACTTTATTACATTGTTTTTTCCCCTCTGAGGGCTTTTGAAGTTTTGCTTTATCCTTAACATGTGGAAGTTGCTTTGCAATGTGTTCAGGTGTGAAGTTTTATTTGTTTCTTGCTTTTTAAATTTGTTATGATATTGCTTTGCATTAAGTGGACTTTTGTAATACGTAGAATCATATATTTCCATAATTCTGAGGTATTATTTCCCATTATTTCTTCAAATATTGGCTTTCTTTTATTTTCTCTATTACTTTTTTCTGGAATTAAATTGAAAAAAAAATTTGAACTTCTGGATTTATTCTCCATGCTTCTGAACGTCACTTTGATACTTTCTAGAGTTGACTCTTGGTTTTTTTTTCCTTTAATTTTCTTTATTTTCACACATTAAAAAATGAAACATACTATACAAATGGTTTTTCATAGCAGATTACACGTGGGTCCGTTCAGACCTGCTCTCTAGGTGTTGCTGGCCTCCGAGGTGCCGCCCAGCCAGCAGCTGTTATTCAGGTGGCCAATGGGTTGATTCGGATGCAGAAGCATGCAGCCCTCAGCATGGAAGGTTCCATCCCCTCTGGTCTTAAATTAGGTTAAATGGCATCGGTGTCCGTATTTACAGACTTGAAGTGTGGCGATCCTGAGCAGTTCTGATCGCCCCGAGCCCTCAGTGGGAACCTGGGGGCCAAGCAGGAGGTGCGGGGGGCGTGGCTTCTGCGGTGAACTCGTCTCCATACTTTCCACGGGACGAGGGGCTGCGCCCGCGGTCAAACCCTTCCAGGAGGGTTACGCCAAGTAACTGTAGGTGTCCTGTTCACCATCCACTCGCTCCAAATATTCTTTCGCGATCAGAGTGTCAATGCATTTCTTAATTACTGGGATCCGAGGCTTGAATATTGAGGAGAGCTGAGTCAGTACTTCTCCAAGTAACTGTTGGTGGTTTAGAACCTTCCTCATTTTCATAATTCTCACAAGAGCCGCCTGGATCAGTAGTTTACGATCTGCCCCGATGTCTCGGTGTGTGGTTTCTTGTTCCTGCTTCTGTTCCATTTTCATTGGCACATTGATGTTAACCCTTAATTTCTTGTTTCTATAACCAAGATATAATTTTATTAAGGTATCTTGCTTCAATTCCATCTCATCAACATGTGTATTTTCATCTTCCAAGACCAGTAACTTCAACTTCAATAAGATCTGTAGGACTTGTGCAAAAATGCCAGTTTTGATCTGGGTGCTGTCCGTCAGCTGCTGCACGGCGTAAGCGTCTTCCGTGTTGTACCGGAGCAGGGTGGCCATCTGGAATGTAGATGCCTGCAAGGTGTATCTGTTTTTGAAGCAGTTTGTTACTAATTCTCCTTCAGACAGTTGATATAACCACATCAATTTTCTGCCACTGTAACGGCTGGCGTAAAACGCTGTCAAGCGCTGATAACTCCGTTCCAGCTCCGACGGCAAGGCAAACGTACCGGACTGCTGAGAAGGCCATGATCCGGAGCTCAGAACTTGAATACTGAAATCCAAGCCCAGCGGCTCTGAATTTGTCGGGTGCTTTTTGAACTGCTCATTCAAATATTCGCTTGCACCAATGTCCTGAAACATCCGCTGAAGTTTAGAGGTATACTCAAAACCACAAGCTTGCTTTAACTTAGAGATCATGCTTGCTTCGGCGTCATCGCTCACACTGTTCTTAGGAACAAGGCTTTTTGCCAGCATCTTTGCGTAGAACTTCTGAAACACGTCCTTGTCCTCTATATACTTGAAGACCGCTATCACTTGGTTGAGCGTGTCTTCTAGTTCTGCTTCTTCTGGGTTCTTGGACCTCTTCTTCAACAAGGAGTCACAGTATCCAGCCAGCAACTCGGAAGATTTACTGGACAACTGAGACATTTTGGTAACTGCATTGTTGTTTATGAAGCGACTGCAAGCCTTGTCCAGCACAGCCACGAAGCCAGCATTGTTGTTGAATGCCAACATCACCAGGGCGTTGTATTTTTTATGAACATCCAACACTGTCTGTATATACATTTTGGGGTCATTTAAAGCAGCTTCTCCACACTTTTCAATTGCCGCAATACACTGATTATGAATGTGTGTCTCCAGGAGTGTTTTCAATTCTCCCAGGCCATCCTGGATTCTAGATACAAGATTATACATGCGACCCAAATCTTCACTTTTGTCGGCTTCCAATAAATTCTGAAATTCCCTGTGGAAGATCTCCAAGTGTTTCTCAATGAGCACCTGCCTGCACTTCCTGGCTAGCTCTTCTTGGATGTTCTCATGAAGGTACCGGCCTCTCCGCTGCTCCTCCAGCAGACGAGTCTGCGCCTTCTTCATATATTCAGTAATGGTTCTGCTGCAAGAATTTGGTACTCTCTCTGGTATAAAATCTCTCTGTGTCAGCCAAAAACTGAGACTCAAAGGATTCTTTGTACACCTTTAGCCTAGGGCCCATCGCAAAGGCATCGTCTTCGTTCAGCCCCAGTTCCACGTAAGATTGTACAACTCCACTCATCAGTCTTGTATTGATGGTTTCACCATTTCTTTCCTTTTCAATCAGTTTTAAAACAGCATTTGTTACCTGTTTATGCAATGGCCTGAAAAGACAATCTCTCCAAGTCACCAATGCAAGAGAATAGATTTCGTAGATTCCTTTTCGTCCTCCGTAATATTCGCAGAGAACCCAATATCTATTGAGGTAGGCACAAATGCCATTCAGCACTTTACTTGAAAACCGGTAATCTTCCCATTGTTGAGTGTAGAACTTCAGTACACTCTCATCTAGCAAATCTTCTCCGTCCTTAAGAAGATTTGTCAAGTAATTCTTCAAAAATTCTTTAAGCTGTTTGTACAATTCCAAGCCAACCAGCTGAACTCCCTCCAGCGTCTCCCCCTTTTTTGATTTAGAAGGAGGGACACCAGCCTCTTGAGCTTGGTTTGACTGGTGCACACTCGTGCAGTAGTTATAAACATGAATGTAGAGTTCCATGTATCTGGATTTCACCATACTTTGTCTGGTATACACTTGCTGGATTCCAGCTCTGAGGTCATCCCAGGTCTGGTCAGGGCCAATCTGCTTCAGTCCACGGGGATTCTGGCTTCTGTTGGATGACATTGTGAGTGATATTCTGAAGTCGTCCAACACACCAATCCTTATTCAAGGTACAGCTAATTCTCCATTAGATGAAAATTTAAAATATCATTCCAGATTTATTCACAGCAGCTCAGAAAGGATGTCCTTTAAATTTAGAGAGTGAAATCTCATTGCAGGCAAACCTGGAAAGGGACCTGCAAGTAAAGCAAACACCAAAGTGATTCCAGCACTGAACTGAGTGAGCAGAAACATCTTGCTCAGAAGCAGGCTCACTGCTTCTATTGTCCTTTGTCTTCATAAGGTAATCCACTGCATTATTTGCATTATATATTTCCGTAACATGTTATGGAAAAACCGAAGCGAACTTTTTGGCCAACCCAAAAAATACACGTGCACCGCATTTCGCGGGTGCCTAAATGGCTCCGGCGACGTCTCTACATGGTCGTTGCTCTTGGCCCCGGTTAAACCCCGTTCCACCAAGGTCTTGCAGTGTCCCTCAGCCTCCGGGGCTGCCCTGCCTGGAGTTGCATGCAACACGGCTCCCTCCTCCTCTCTGCCCACTCGCCCAACTCTTGTTATTCTTGGTAGTTATAGTCTATAAAGTCTCTGGGAACCTTGAATGAGCAAATACTGAGCAATTGTTCCTGGGGGGAAAGATGCACGTTTCGTGTATACGAACTATTTTGTTCTTTAGCTAGTTTCAGTTTGTTATTTAACCTGACTATAATGAGTTTCTTTTTTACTAATTTCAAACAAGTTGCCATTTCTATGATCTCTAACTTCTTTTTCCACAGTACATTTTTATTTTATAGCTATTTACTTTTGTGTCATGGCTGTATTTTATTTATCTCTTTGTGAATAGTAACTATATGTATTCCAACTCCTTTTGATATTTTTATGTCATCTCTAAGTTACTGGGTATAAATTCTTTGATTCATGAATTTGTTGCCTCCTTTTCCAGCATTTCTCAGATACCTGATGATTCTTAGTTTTGATTCTACGTCAATTATGACCACCTGTTGACACCATGGCCTTTCCTTGCAGTCACGTTCTTGGTGATGTCATTGGTTTAAGTCTAGGAGTAGTGGCAGCCTTTGTTCATTGCTTCACTGATATCAGAACATTTTATCCCATTTCCCCCTCTTAATATAGTTATATATTAATACTTATTTACTTTTATAAACTTTCTACAGTATCTGTATTAAACATAAACCAGAATGTCAGTTTTGAATAGGAGCCAGAAATTTTGGCGTGCATGTTCAGTCCATCTTGAAACTAGAAGTTCCATTGTGTTGTTAGAACTCGATAGAAGATACAGCCATGGGAATAAATCTCCCTGACAGAACCTAGACCATAAAAAAAGTGCAGGCATAATCAAACAGTATCTCAGAATGGAAGGGGTCAAGGGAATAAATGCTCTGGACTCCTTCCTTCCTCTCATATCCTGCCAGTGCCTTTTTGGACCAGATCCAATCATAAACCAGAGAGTAGGTGAGCACAGGAATGTAATCCATTGAAAATTTTAAAGCAGCAGCTAGAGGAAAAGTTAAATGGAGAAGAACCAGTACATCAAACTAGTTTTAAGGACTAGTTGCCCACATCCTGCCTTAATGCATACAATACAATGTTCAATTGATTATGAATTTATAATTGAGGGCCAACTTATATTAGCCAAAAGTAATGTGCCTGTTATAGTATAATCTATACCTCCAATTATGCTTTTTTCCTTAGTTAAAATTTTCATGAATTTATCAACGTCCATAATTTAGAATATATATTTATATATAAAGATATAAATTTTACACATAAATATATATTTTATTAGAAGTAAACATTAATAAATTACATACATAAATACACAACTATTTTATCTTAGTGTCTTATCTAAGAAGTTATATATATATTGAAATCCACTAGTGATCTGAAAATCAAGAGATTGGGACTGGGGATGCTCTGAACAGAATAATTTAAATTTCTTTTCTTATTAGGCCTTCTTAGTGAGTCACTTATTTCTTTTTAAAGACAGGAAAGCAGAGGATTTAAGGCAAATATTTGCCATGCTCAACAAACAATGTTCTGATGTGTGAATTGATTCTAATCAGGACAGCCAATGTCAGCTAAATTAATACACTATTAGGCAGAAAATAGACGTATCATCAGGAATACAACCTCCTAATTTGCTGATCATGGTTGAACACTAGCCAGTAGGTAGTAACTAATGGCACCACAAACAGATGTTAACTGAACTATATTAAGTAGACGCTGTGCAATTCTTTTTCTTTTCAACTCTATACTTGATGGTAATATATCATCTTTGGGTTTTCTTATTATTACTAAGTTTATAACAAATATTATTATGATAAAAATTACATAAAACATATTTTCCCTGAATCAAATTTGCTCCAAAATCTTTTCATTTTTTAACTATTATGCAATATAAGTGATTCATTTCCTCAAATTAGCTTAATTTCAATTTAGTGAATATTTATAGATGCACCATGTACCAGGCACTGTGGTAGGGACTGGGAAAATGAGGATGAAAAATCACGTTTACTATGCGCTCAAAGAGTCATTATATGCTAGAGGAAGAAGTCATGTAAATGAATAATAATGTGCAGGACAATAGGTAAAGCAAAGTCCATAGATGAAATAGGTGACATAGTAATAAGTCAGAGAGAATGTGATTGTATCTGAGAGGTTTATAGGTCCCTTAGAGAAGCTGGGATCTGAATTGTGTTTTTTTGTGTTTTTTTTTTTTTTGCGGTACACGGGCCTCGCACTGTTGTGGCCTCTCCCGTTGCGGAGCACAGGCTCCGGACGGGCAGGCTCAGCGGCCATGGCTCACGGGCCCAGCCACTCCGCGGCATGTGGGATCTTCCCGGACCGGGGCGCGAATCCATGTCCCCTGCATCGGCAGGCGGACTCTCAACCACTGCGCCACCAGGGAAGCCCCTGAATTGTGTTTTATAGTAGATTCAATAGCCTCCTTCAAGATGTGTACTTCTATCAGTTGGTGGTGGATTGGGGCGTACCAGGGCAAGAAAGGTGTCCCCTTTTACTGAGCATTTCTCTTAATGCAGCATTATATATAAGTTATGGACTATCATTTATACTCTGATTGCTGAATTAAAAATTTTTTAATGGAACAGTTCATAACTCCAAATCCGGGTATTAGAATCAATCGTTTTATTTATTGCATTTATTGCCCTATCAACATCATTGAGGACTGCTCAGTACAAGGTGCCAACTAGACCTACTGGTAGAGGGTACATAGATGAATCCTTCTTTAAAGTACTGACAAGCTAGTAAAAAGGCAATACGTACGTATGCAGGAGGTACACAAAATGGTAACAATATAACGGTGACGCTAATACAACAAATGGTAACTTAAATAATTATAACAAAGTACAACAGAATATGAATGGTATAATTTATGTTTTTGTAGTGTTTAATCACTTATACATGTTTCCCTCATTAATTTCATTTAATGTTCACAAATACTCTCTGAGATTGATATTGGTATTCCTATTTTATTGATGAAGCAAAATAGGTAGAGAGAAGTAACAAATACATAGGAAGTAAATGAAAGAAAAAAATTCAGGGCCAGAGCTGAAAAAGAAAATAGAGTATAAAAGATTGAACTTAAAACTCTTGAGAAGAGGCTGGGGAAGGCATGTGGAGTTAGTGGAAAGGAAAAGACTATGCAGAGACCAGCTTGGCTAGACTATGCATATGAAGAAAAATAGTATATACAAACATGTGAAATCTTTAACATAAAAAATTAGGAAAAAATGTTCGACAATAGAGAAATGATTAAATAAACTATTGTGTGTGTGTGTGTGTGTGTGTGTATATATATATTGTAATTCTAAGAAGTATTAAAAATGATGAAAATGAATAGCTAAAGTCATAGTAATGATGAAAATAATTGACTTTTAGGCAACCAATTTTTAAAAATAATGAATAAATGCATAAGGTAAAAAATCCAGAAAATATGAAAGGGTTTGTAGTGAAAAGTGATCATTCCTTTTCAGTACCCACTTCATCTCCTGTCCAGAGGCAACATGATTATAGATAATTTACGTATCTCTCTAGATAATCTATGCATATAGAAGCATATACACACATAGGCACTATATACACATATTCATTTTAAAATTCTTGGTTTTTAACCCTGTTTTTGAAAATTTAACAATGTGTCTTGGAAATGGTTTCATAGTTTATATAGAACTACCACTGTGTATATGCACTATAATTTATTGATGATGGAAAACTTTTCACATTTAAAAGACATTTATATTTCCTTTTTTTGGTGAATGATTGGTTAATATCCTTGCTTATTTTAATTGGGCTATTGATTTTTTCTGTTAATTTTAGAAGCTCTTTTAAATCTAATTATTCCTATAATTGTCTGTTACAATTTTTGTTTTACAATCTTCTTTTATCCTGACTGTATTTATGATATTTGTGCTCTGTAGTTATATTTTATTTTTGTGTAGTTGAGTTGATCAATCTTTTTTCTAGTTCACTTACATTATTTCATATTTTCTTCCATTACTTTTATCATTTTCATATCCTACATTTACATCTTTGATCCCTTTAGCATTTTAAAAATAATAGAGGCAAGAGGGAGGGATCCTTTTTAGTTATCTTATCATTTGTTGAAAACTTTTGTCATTTCCCCAATTACATGAAATACCTTTATCTTGTAGTAAGTTGACATAATTTTAAATCTATTTCTGACATCTTTTATTCATTGATCTGTGTAAATATTTTTTGCCTGTCCCTATCTAACTTATTTTTAAATGGGTAACTATTTAACTCTCACTCTCACTTATCATCAGTCACTCTAACTATTTGAAAGACTGTATTGGCTGTGACCATCCATTACATTTATTTCTCAAAAGCTTTCTAGGATACATGCAATGATGTAATATGCAAATATTAATGGAACAATGTGCTGTCTCCACTGCTGCAGCTAGTCCAAAAGGTACAAGTAATGTTTATTTTCTCCTTTGTCTATCACCAATTTTATAATTTTCTTACCATTGACTAGAACTTCAGTCTAGATGGCTTGTTTGGAGTTTGAGTTTAAGAGTTTGGAGTTCTCAGGTGCTTTAATATTGCCAGTTTGGGTTTATTGCAATTGCCTATTAGACTCATCAGCAGGCATGAAAATGCCAAGAGATGCTCCAGTGAACTCCTAGGTTCTAGGTACAGTTCTGTCTTCCCACATTGTATTGCAGCAACCGCTCCTTATGGTATTTGGGATCATGTCCGACGATACGGTAATTCTTTTCCTGGCCTACTGTTCCACTGGTATGAGGGAACATTGACCAGCTTCTGCTTTAATGGAACCCTTACAGTGTACACAGGAAGAAGCTTCCCCTTGTTGCTTCCCTTCCCCAGTCCCATTTGGCTTCATGTCCTCTAATCCAGCAGAACCTAAATTTGTGGGGTCAGGAAGTAGAAATTCTGCAAAATGGTCACTGTGAGGAGTGATGCAGTGGGCCAATTCTACTTCTACCCCTCATTTCATGGTCCCAGGTAAGTCTAGAGATTGGGGCCATAGCGTTGCATATCAGGCATTAGTTCAATGCATATTTCTCATCTTAGCAGATACCCAAAGATGATGCTTTACACATTTTAACAGGTGCTTCAAAAATCTATTATGCTAGCTGCTTCCAAGATGGCACCCTGTATGGTAGGACCAGAGAGTGAATTCCAGAGTCAGGCACTCAGTGTCATACCTTCTCTCTTAGAATGGCCCCTTGGTCTGAGGTTATATTATGGAAGATTCTATGTAACTTAATCAGGTATAAGCTTTTGGGCTGTGCTCCTGGCAGAGGCACAAGGCAGAAAAGGCAAACTTGTATCCAGAGATAATTTCAAGTGTGAGAAGAGAAACTTGCTGCCCTTCCAGGGTAAAGTGGCCCAATGTAATCAACCTGCCATAAAGTGAAAGGCTGGGTCCTAGTGGTGCAAGGCTTGGCATTGGTTTCTGCTGCTGGCAGCTCAGGAATTCTACAGTTAGAGTGGGTAGATCAGCAGTTTCAATGGAAATTTTGTACTTTGTTTTGCATTAACCTAGGGTTATCCCATGGAGGTTAACTCCCTGATGTATCCATGCTCACACAGGCATCAGAAAGACTGAATGGGTTCATGCAGGTGTCCCACATAGTGGTGGCAGAGAAACCCTGGGTCAGAAGAGAAGACAGAGTGGAGAGAAGGCAAGGTGTTGTCGGGTTACGTCTGCATGTAGCTGGTTGCTGTAGCAATGGCCAGAGCAACAAGTTGGACTGAGAGGATGTGAACCAGGGCATGTGAATCATCTGATCCTGTGACCCTCATCAGGACACTAGTGTTTGGGATGTTATTTTGCTTTCAGTCAAATCAAATAGAGCATGACCACAGAAGAATACATCAAATACCAAGGCTAGGAATTAGTCTCTTCATATCTAGGCAGGACTAAGGAGAGAAAGCCTCTACTTCTAAACGGCAAATCTTCTATGTTCCTGAGTGGACATCTAGTGTATGACTATTTTAAGGTCCTTGATACAGATTTCTAAATGATTTTTAAAACATTATGAGAGTACACTGTATAAGAGTATCCATTTCACTGTATCTCTGATAAAATTGGGAATGAAAATTTTTTGTCTCACAATTCAACAGTTGAAAAATAGCATCGTATTTTAAATTTGCAATTCTTAGTTTACTACTATGGTTATATTTTTGAAATATATATAAACTTATTCTTCTCTGGGTGGCCAGTTCAAATCATTTGCCCATTTTTAAACTAGACGTCTTTACCTAAGAACTCTTTATATCTGAGACCTCTTTATAAGTTAGGAAGACTGACCTATTGTCCATCAAATACAATGCAAATATTTTCTCACTTTTTTATTTGCCTTCTAATATTAATCATGGTTTTATGTATTCAACCCCTCCCTCTTTTTCTTGTTTTTTTCTGTACAAAAACGGAGTAGTCTCTTTCTTCTTGGTTTTTGCCAGGCTTGTGAGTGAAAGCTAAATAAAGTCTGCCAGTCACAGTTAGTTGTCACTTGTCTTTACTTATCTGTTATAATCTTCACTTGTGTATCATCAGTTTTATTTTTACAGTTATTGATAGTTATGGAAAGAGCTTAAAATTTGCCCTGTGAAGCAAATGGATGATAAAATTATGTTTTTAAAAAAATTATAACTTATCTCTGTTGAGTGACTCAAAACAATTTTATTTATCCCTTACCTCAAGCAGTGTGGAGTATATTAAGATGCTAGATCTTCAAACTGTGGTTTGCATACATCAGTATCAGCATTGCGTACATGCTTGCAGAATCTCAGGCCTTAGACCAGATGTACTAAATTAGGATCTACATTTTAACAATATCCACCAGTAGTTCATCTGTCCATTATTGTTTGAGAAACATCATTTTAGATCCTCTAGTCTATTTTCAGGGAGACATAAAACTAACCAATTAATTTATCAGTTTCCTGGATGACGAGATTCATAAAAATTAAAATTGTAGAATGTCGTAATAGGAATATACATTATTGCTAATTTTTTCTACTCCCATCTCAAGATTTTAATGTTACATATTGAACACATGAATTGGCATCTGAGCTTTAGACAATTTTCACTCTTGATAATCACCACTAAACTGAGATTTTCAGCACCATATATATAGAATAGTCAATCTGCAGTCAAAGGAAAAATTATGAAATCTAATCCCTCTATTTCTAGATATAGTGACAGTCACGACTCTTTGTCTTTAACGACCAAAATCATAGGAAGAAGGAAGAAAATATGTAACTTAGGTATATCCATTCTTAGGTGTTATATATAGTTGTATCATAATTATATTCATTGATTCATGTATTTACTGTGTACTTATGTACAAGGCAATATTGGGGATAATTAAAGAATAGGCAAGAAAAAGAGGGTAATATTGTTATCAACAACAAGCACTTTTTGAATGCTTGCAGTGTGTTGGACATTTTCCTGGCACTTCTGCTCTGCAATCCTCATAACCACCCTCAAGGTTGGGACTATTATTAACCCAGTTGTATAGAATTAGCCTCAGAGCCTACGAAAATAAAGCAGACTTTTCCAAGGTCACATAGTGAGTGGTGGGGCTGGAATTCCAACCATGTTTGCCTGAACCCCGAGCTCCATCATACATTTTTGAGTATCTGATTTGATTCTATCAGTAGATGGCAGTTTGAAAATTGATGAAATCATTCATTTGCATTTTATATTTCTTTTCTTTAAAGTTTCAGCTAATGGAACTTTAGCTTTCTTTTTTTTTTTTTTTTTCTATTGGTATGCGTGCTGCTCACCCAGCTTATTCCTAGTGCCTTCAAAACCCTGAGAGAATACATGGTGAAGGCATAAAGCTGTGTGCTTTCACCTTGCAGCAGGTGGGAGACACTCATAAATAAAGTGAGCAGTGCTGGACAGAAGGTGCAGCGTTCTTACTTCTTCCCTTCCCAAGTAAAACTGGATAAAAACTTGTTCCTCTACCTTGTAAAGGGCATAGCCCATTACATGGCACTGAAGGCAGAGCTGTTATTTCAGAGAAGAATAAAATAATTTACTAAGAGAGGAGGGAACATTTGTGTGTGTGTGTGCTCAAATAAGAAGACGTATACGGTATTTTCCTTGATATTATTTTCAAAATGTGTAGTAGAATAAATCTAACTATGGAGAACATTTAAGTAAATTTGGTTAAACATGCAAATGTCATGTGATCCCATCCTGGAGACAGAATTGCCTCTTTGGTTTACTTTGATTCTGTAAAATCCCAACTCTTTGTTCTAAACAACTATATGAGAGTATGGAGTATTTGCAATACAAATGACTTACTAATTATATGTAGATGATTTCTAAAGGCATGAGACATTTTCTTTCAAATTCTAGCAGTGGGAAAGATGTGAAAGCATCCCAGCAATTGACTTCATGCCAGAAAAACTCCAACTGACTCATTCTCCTTAATTGCTTAATCTAAATGATTTTGCTACAGTAGTTTCCTAAACATGGTGTTGAGTCTTTTTCTTAAGGATGAAAACAAATTTTAATGGCCTATTCTAGTTTCACAAATTAGGAAAAAGAGAATATAAGCTGCCTCGTGTAATAATAACATTCAATGATATTACTTTAAAACAAACATTCTCAGGGCTTCCCTGGTGGTGCAGTGGTTAAGAATCCACCTGCCAATGCAGGGGACATGGGTTCGAGCCCTGGTCCGGGAAGATCCCACATGCTGTGGAGCAACTAAGCCTGCGCGCCACAACTACTGAGCCTGTGCTCTAAAGCCTGCGAGCCACAACTACTGAAGCCCACACGCCTAGAGCCCGTGCTCCGCAACAAGAGAAGCCACCGCAATGAGAAGCCCACGCACCGCAGCGAAGAGTTAACCCCCGCTCGCTGCAGCTAGAGAAAGCCCGCGTGCAGCAACAAAGATCCAATGCAACCAAAAAATAATCATAAATTAAAAAAAATAACTAAATAAAACAAACATTCTCAATGGGAGCAATATCTCCTTCAATGGTTCTTGGGGGAGGAAAAATATCTTACTCTTTTTGTGTGTAAATCAGAGACATGCATACCGTACGTCATTAAATATACAGTATATCTGCGGTATTAAAATTTCACGGGAAGAGGTTAGAGGAAAAATGGCTAAAAAGGTAATAATAAAAAAGATTGACAAACACAGCTTTAAATCATACTTCCTATATCTCAGCCAGCAAGGTTCTGCCAAGTTATTGTCACTAGGCGAAGAGCTTATTTTGTTTTCCTTTCCCAGCAGAATCCCTCCTGAAAGCCAGTGATAAAATTATCACCTGCTGCTGTCTCTAGTGAGGGTCTGGATACAAAATTACTGGCAATAAGGAACCTGACAGACTTGCCTTTCCTATGTCCTGGGTGATTTTTCAGCTCTCTGCTAAGGTAGCTGCGTGTGTTCTGTGACGAGACACCAAGGAGTGAGTTCTATGAGTCAGAGAATATTGTGAAGTACACATTATTTACTCAGTACATTATTCTCATTACTCACCTTGCCATTTGCTCTATTCTTTTCAAACACTCCAATCAAGCATGAGAGAATGAAAAGAGAAACTTATTTCTTGTGGACTAATTTCTTGGTAGCACTTGGCATCTTGTAGAACTTGAGGATTTTTGGATAGGGCCTACCCTGGACAAATCATGAGGTTTCTGTGGACTTATTAGGCTCTGCTGTGATCCCTCTGTTCATTCTTCATCACAGAAACCCCTCCACCACACAATGTATCTTTTTCATCTCCCTATAATTACCAGAAGATCTGATATTATTTTATTATAACTTGTATGAATTGTATTCAATACTTAATTTTCCCAAGGGGTGTGCCTCTAATTAATTATGAAATGAAGAGTGTTTTTTTTCCTGTTAGAAACATTTCAGACATTATGAAGTATATGAAGGAAATGTTTTAGCACCCCCAAACTAATTTCACGTAGACTACTCACTATTCTGTATTCTGCTGAAGTGTAATGCCAAGCTTGCTTTTAAGAATTATTTCTTTATCAAGTTGATAGTCTAAAAGCTGAAAATTATTAAAGGATAAAACACAGTACGTTTTCTTTTATTGCATCTTTCTCAAGTTTCTCTCTTTCTCTTCTTTATTCCTCTGGAATCCTTTTCCTCCAAGTTTTTAACATAATTTCCTTAATTTACTCTTTTGAAGAGGGATCTTATAATTCATATTTTATCCCAATCAATGGAGAGTTAGGACCTGAACTCTGGGCAGCCCCATTCTTATATTTTCAATTTTTAAAAATGAAAAGTTGGAGTAACCATTGTTCTTCATTAACATGAAGATTAAGAAATGTATAGAGGGAAGAAGCCGTTTCTGTGGGTGAGAACTGAGATTCAGAAGCCTATTTTCCTCTCTAAACCTTCATTCTTCATTTGTCTTGTTGCTTTTCCCCTTTATCTGTTATTTTAAGTGTCCAATTATGGATCCAATATTACTAATACACCCCAGTTTTGATCTTTTTATATAATATTGAAAATAACAAGAAAATTCGATTTCAAATTCAATATAATAATGATTTTAGTAAGTGACATATTTCAACATAAAAATATATAAAGAAGAAGCTGACTATATCCCCTCCCACCCCCTTCATTTCTGCCTTTAAAGGCAACAGTTCTCCAATTTGGCTGTATGTGGGAATCTATTGGGGAACTTTAAATATAAAATCTGTTGTAAATAGAACTAAGGATGTGTTTGAGTATTCAGTGAGATTTTATAGGTTTTTTTAAAATTTAAGATTTATGTTTTTCTAAAGCTTTATTTCTAGGCATTTTATATCATATTTCTTTGATTCTAGGATGCCATGAATGTTACTTTCACATTTTAGTATCTCCAAAATCAGGTGCATCATTGGCAACCTAGGTGAAATGAATTATCATACTTTTTGTCATTACTGTGAATGGAATATTTTCCCCCTAAATTTACTAAAATTTAATTTAGAATGTTTGCACCTATAGTCAAAAGTCAAGTTAGTCCATAGGTTTTCCTGTTTGTACTGCTCTTAAGATATTATAATAAAGTTAAATTAGGAATCATTCCATTCATTAAAAGATCTGGCTGATTTAAATGGTATTGCAATTACATTTTTGTTAGAAGTTATATTGCACTTAGCTTTGAATACAGCTGGTCCAGCTTTCATTATTATTATTATTTTATTGAGGTATAATTGACCTATAACATTGTATTAGTTTCAGGTGTACAACACAATGATTCGATACTTGTGTGTATTCTGAAATGATCATCACAATAAGTCTAGTTAACATCTGTCACCATATATAACTACAAAATTTTTTTTTCTTGGGATGAGGATTTTTAAGATCTACTTGCTTAAAATCTTTCAAATATACAATATAGTTTATTAACTATAGTTGCCATGTTGTACATTACATCCCCAGGACTTACTTATTTTATAACTGGAAGTTTGTAACTTTTGACCCCCTTTGATCCAGCTTTGTTTTAAAATGGTAGATCTTTAATTATCTTTTCGATCTCCTCTATGAATTTTAGCTCTTCCACTGCTTAGATAAATTTTGAATAATTTATATTTAACTGATATGTTGTTTGGTGAATATGTTTATGAAACTTACTTCAAACTATTTCTTTATTATATGCTGCAATTTATTCTTATTTCTTCTTTTAAGTTAATATTCTACCTTTTCTGACATTAATATTACCACTCCTGCTTTCTTTTTGTTTGAAATTACAGAGTATCTCTTGGCCCATCCCAGTATTTTCAACCATTATATATCAATTGCTTTAAGCACGTTTACTGTTTGATAATCCAAAATGACAATCTATGTATTTCAGGGAGATAATTCATCCCTTTTACATTTTAGTGTGGATTCTTTACAATTTTATTCCTATTATATTATCTCATGTTATTTGTTTTACTTTGAGATTTCTTCCTTTTCTCCCTCTTTTTACTCTTTTTTGTGAAGTATGATCTGCTATTCATTCCTCCATTTTAATATGAAAGTCCTTCTGGTTTTCATTACTGTTAATCTTCCCTTTCCTAGGGCTCATAATCACATGTGCATTTTCTACTATTTTCTGAAAACATGATATCAATTTTTAACCATATCAAAATGCTTTATTCCTCCCTGTCTCCCCATTACATGATGATGAGACCTTCAGAAGACTGACTTTCCAAAGCCTATTTTCTGAAGCTATCTCCTTACCATCAAAATGCAAACTGTACTCTACCTAGTGACTTCTCAGGAATTTATAAAAAGAGAAATACATCAAGTCTCATTATTATGCTAAAGAGAGAGATAACACCCATGTCACAAACTAATTACAGTGTAATATACATCACTACCTACTGTGGTTTTGCAATCATAGATCCAAATCTAAGATATTTGAATCTATATAATCATATCATATTAAAATAGTATCTTTGGTATTTATTTGATTTCATTGAACTTATTCACAAAATACAATGTAGCCATATAGCTAATTTAGAGTTTTATTATAACTGGATATTGGGGAATTGAAAAGTTTTATGTGAAAAGGAAGATTTATTACTATAAAGAAATATACTGGGCTTCCCTGGTGGCGCAGTAGTTGAGAGTCCGCCTGCCGATGCAGGGGACGTGGGTTCGTGCCCGGTCCGGGAAGATCCCACATGCCGCGGAGCGGCTGGGCCCGTGAGCCATGGCCGCTGAGCCTGCGCGTCCGGAGCCTGGGCTCCGCAATGGGAGAGGCCACAAGAGTGAGAGGTCCGCGTACCGCAAAAAAAAAAAAAAAAAAGAAATATACTGATTTTTCAGGGAAATCGTAACAAAATATTCTTATATGTTTAGTTAAAGGGGAGGTGGCTATCAGTCCACTATATCCCCATATCCTAAGTAAATGATTCAGTACCCATTAAATTAATTAAGGTACTTTTATAATCCTATTTTTCAGGAAAATAGTTTATTTTAGTTAAGCTATCCTATATTTATCTAAGCCATTAACATCTATATGTGAATGATAATGGGTCTGAAAACCGCAAAGGTAACAGAACATCAGAGGATTGTATTTCATGAACTGGAAAATCCCCTAATAAATTTTCCATGTAGTACTTTTTATTTGGAAAAATGTATTTCTAAAAATTCTAAATAATTATACTTAAAAGTGTTTATTCTTTTTAGGAAATAAAATATTCAACAATACATAGAGTGTGGGGTTATTTTCTAATAGGTTTGACAATTTTTCTGTGGTATTATAGGATTTTATATTTGTTAGCAAATATTAATTGATCACTTATTATGTGCTAACAATGTGTATAGAAATGAATACAATGGAGTTTCCTACTCCAGGGAGTTTACAATATTTAGAGAGAGAGAAGAAAAAAATAAGAAAAGTCAAAAGAACAGAGCACAGTGGTCACATGGAAAGAGGTCAGATCTAGAACATTTGGGACTTGAGTCAAGTTTTAAAGGAGTTTTGGCATATCAAGAAGAGGGAGGAAAGCAATGGGGCATTCGTTCCAGGTCGAAGCATCAAGAGTTGAGAAGCCTCAGAGGTTTGGAAGAGCTTGAAACATTGAAAAAAACTGCAAGTAATATTTTATGATCAATGTGAAAAGAATGTTCTGTGATGATCAGTGTTGGAGAATATGGACAGAAAAGTCGACCAGACCCATCAATGAAGGGCATCATGTATTAGACCAACAGTTCACATTTTGTCTCAGGATCCCTTTATTGGTTACATGGGTTGTATATCTTTGATATTTACCATACTGGAATTGAAGCTAGGAATTAAAAAAAAAGTATTAATCTATTGAAAAATAATGAGAAACCCATTTAATATTACATAAATAATATTTTGTGAAAAATAATTATATTTCCCCAAACAAAAAAAATAGCAGGGTAAGTTTTACATTTTTGCAAATCTCCTTAATGTCTAGCTCAACAGAATACAGCTGGATTCTCATATATGTTTCTACAATCACTACTTTATTTTCGCTGAAATAATGGAGAAAATTTAGCCTCACAGGATAAATATTTGGAAAAGGGAGGAGTCTTTTCACAATTATCCCAGAAAATTGTGGATATTCTTTTTTGGGACTATATCAAAAACTCAAGAAGTGAATGGGCGACCCTTAGAATGGGAGAAAATATTTGCAAATGAAGCAACGGACACGGGATTAATCTCCAAAATATGCAAAGAGCTCATGCAGCTCAATATCAAAAAAATGAACAACCCAATCAAAAAATGGACAGAAGACTTAAATAGACATTTCTCCAAAGAAGATATACAGATGGTGAAGAGGCACATGAAAAGATGCTCAACATCGCTAATTATT
Organism: Delphinapterus leucas; assembly: GCF_059928025.1. Classification (NCBI taxonomy): domain Eukaryota; kingdom Metazoa; phylum Chordata; class Mammalia; order Artiodactyla; family Monodontidae; genus Delphinapterus; species Delphinapterus leucas. The sequence goes on along the minus strand of NC_143137.1, from coordinate 82,894,363 downwards.
AGAGAAATGCAAATCAAAACTACAAGGAGGTATCACCTCACACCAGTCAGAATGGCCATCATCAAAAAGTCTATAAATAGTAAATGCTGGAGAGGGTGTGGAGAAAAGGGAATCCTTCTACACTGCTGGTGGGAATGTAAATTGATACAGCCACTATGGAGAACAGTATGGGGGTTCCTTAAGAAACTAACTACCATATGACACAGAAATCCCACTCCTGGGCATATAGCAGGAGAAAACCATAATTCCAAAAGATACATGCACCCCAATGTTCATTGCAGCACTATTTACAATAGCCAGGACAAGGAAGCAACCTAAATGTCCATCAACAGAGGAATGGATAAAGAAGACGTGGTACATATATACAATGGAATATTACTCAGCCATAAAAAGAAATGAAATTCTGTCATTTGCAGAGACGTGGATGAACCTAGAGACTGTCATACAGAGTGAAGTCAGAAAGAGAAAAAAATTATTGTATATTAACGCATATATGTGGAATCTAGAAAAATGGTACAGGTATATCTATTTGCAAAGCGGAAATAGAGACAAAGATGTGGAGAACAAATGTATGGACAACAAGGGGGGGAAGGGGAGGTGGGATGAACTGGGAGATAGGGATTGACATATATACACTACTATGTATAAAATAGATAACTAATGAGAACCTATTGTATAGCACAGGGAACTCTACTCAATGCTCTATGGTGACCTAAATGGGAAGGATATCCAAAAAAAAGGGGATGTATGTATACATATAGCTGATTCACTTAGCTGTATAGCAGAAACTAACACAACATTATAAAGCAACTACACACACACACACCCAAAAAATAAGAAGTGAATTGGAGGACTTAACATTTTTAAGATGGCAATGCTTCCCAAATTGATCTACAGATTCCACTCAATTCCTATAGGAATCACAGCTAGTTTCTTTGTTAAAATTGACAACCTCACTCTAAAATTCACTTGGATTTGCAAGGGACCCAAGCTAGCCAAAACAATCTTGAAAGCAAAGTTGGAAGACTGACGCTTCCTGAGTTCAATACTTAACTACAAAGCACCAGTAATGAAGACAGAGTGATACTGGCATGAGATAGACATAGAAATCAATGGATCAGAATGAACAATCCAGAAATAAACCCATGTGTCTATGGTCAACTGACATTTAACAAGAGGGCCAAGATCATTCAGTGAGAGAAAGAACAGCCTTTTCAACAAATGGTGCTGAGACAAGTGGATAGCCACATGCAAAAAAAAAAAAAAAAAGAGAGATTAGACTCCTGTCATACCATATACAGAAAATTAACTCAAAATGTATCAAAGATCTAAATGGAAGCACTAAACTATAAAACTCTCTTAGGAAAAAAATAGGGGTAAATCTTCATGGCTTTGGGTTTGCCATGAATATATGACATCAAATTACGAGTAACACAAGAAAAACTGCAAAAATAGGATTTCATCAAAATTTAAAAAATTTGTGCTTCAAAGGACACTATCAAAAAAGTGTAAAGGCAACCCACAGAATGGAAGAAATTTTTGCAAATCATATATCTGATAAGGCCTTGTATCCAGAATATATAAAGAACTCTTACAACTAAATAATAAAAGGAAAACTGAACTCAAGTTAAAAATGGGCAAAAGATTTGAGCAGACATGTCTCCAAATAAGAAATAGAAATGGCCTATAAACACATGAAGAGATTCTTGACATTATTAGTCATCACGGAAACGCAAATCAAAATCACAATGAGATACTACTTCACATCCACGAGCTGTAATCAAAACGACACATAATGACAAGTGTTGACAAAATGTAGAGAAATTGGAACCCTCATATCTTGCTTGTGGACATCTAAAATGATACAGCCACTTTGAAAAACAGTCTGGCAATTCCTCAAATAATTAAGCATAGAGTTACCACATGATCCAGCAGTTCCACTCCTAGTGATATAACCAAGAGAAAAGAAAACATGTCTGCACAAAAACTTGTATATGAACGTTTATAGCAGCATTATTCATAATAGCTATAAGGTAGAAACAACCCAAACGTCCATCAATGTATGAGCAAAATGTGGCATATCCATACAATGCAATATTATTTGACCATAAAAGGGAATGAGGTACTAATACAAGCTACAACGTGGATTAACCTTGAAAACGTTGTTCTAAGTGAACAAAAAGCCATATACAAAAGGTCACATTTTGTATGGTTCCATTTATATGAAGTGTCCACAATAGGTAAATCTATTGAGACAGAAATCACATTAGTGGTTGTTTAGGGCTGGGGTGAACAGAACAATAGGGGGATAATAGCTGAAAGATGTGAGATTTCTTCTTGTGGTGATTGAAAACATTCTAAAATTTACTAAAGAGATGGTTTCCCATATTTGTTAATATACTAAAAGCCATTGAATTGTACCCATTAAATATTTGAATTATATATATAGTATGTGAAGTATATCTGTGAATAAATCTGTTTAAAAAACTCAACAAGCAGTAGTGCCTTAAAAGTTAGTTGTAATGTGGAATTTGAAACCATTTCAATAAACATTTCTTACTTTGCAACATAAAATCCACTGGTCTATCTAGAACTCTGAATAGATCTTTTACCTATGCATGATTTTGATCTTGCAGATACCCTAAAATTCTCAGAGATAGCCAAGTGTCCCTAGACTACAGTTGGAGAACTGCTGTGTTAGGTTAGAGTCTGAACTTCAGAGAGGTGCAATTTAGTTTTTAAAAAAGCCACCCCTCAAATTTTGTGAGCTTTGGGAGTAAACCACATTTGGCTAGGTTCAAACCAATGTACAAACATTTTATAAACAGAGTACATAAACATTTACAATTCGGTTTGCCTAGTAATAACAATGACAAATGCACGTGAGACTCAGGTCAATTAAGAAGACTAGTGAGGCTGGAAAGGAAGATTTTGGGGAAAAGTAATTGGCTGCTTTTATAGAAATTATGAGGATACCCATGAGATAAAGCAGTTAATAACATGAAGAAGCTGTCTGAGTATAGGTACCTCTGGAAATCTGAAGAATAGTGTCAGAGAAAGGGAAAGAGAGTACAGTGCAATTCTGCAAGCAGAACCCAGGGAGCTCCAGGCTCATGTTCAGTAAGCACAGGGAAAACAGTTTTTTCCAGAAATGAAGGAAGAGGTTTGGGGCCCAGGTGAGTAGGCTTTCCATAAATGAATGTTCTTTCTTACCCAAAACATAGAGATAAATAGTTCTTACTTATAGCCAAAGCCTAAATGAATTTGGACAACTTTTAATATAGTAAGTTATCTATTTTTATGTATGTATATGATGAAATCGGCATAACAAAATTGGTTTATGAGTACATTTTCTTGGGCTGACAGGGCAAGGGATGTGTGGTATAAGGAAGCTATAGATGTTTGGAGTAGCCATTGTAGGCCAAGACTTGATCACTCAAGGGCAAACTCCCCCAACACCTTTGCCAGAAACCCCGTGTCCCAGGTGCCATGTCACTGTTCCCACACTCTCCGATTTCAAAGCTGACCTTACTCAGTTTGATGATATTCACTCTTTCAAGTCACTCTGTATTACCCAACGACTAGTCCTTCAAAGTACATTCAGACTTATTTCTAGTATGTGCTTATTTGATGCTGGCACAAATAACTTAAAGGTTAATTTAGATTTTCATCTTGTTCCTTGAATTTTTTTCTTAATGAGTCATTCTTTCAGCAAATATTTATGGCCTATTTACAGAGTGTTACCGTAAACAGCAAACTTGCTCTTCTTACCTTAATAAAACACGCTTGTAAAACTTTTGTATTAGGGTAAGACTATGATGTGTGGATACACCTACCACAAATAGGTATGTGTAACAATTTTTAACTTCAAAGATAATTGCTAGATAAAAGGATAGTTTTGTTGAAGAAGGGCAGCACACTGACCTCTTTCTAGAACACACTGATTCCTATAAAATAACTTTCAGTATGAGATCAGTTATTCTTGGGCCACAATACAGAAAGGCTTAATTATTAAAGTAATCAAAGATATTTTTTGCATAGAACTCTCATTTATAAAGGTGAGGACCAGAGCTTGGGCCTAAAGTCTAATGTACTACCTTTCAAAACTGATTCATATTCACTTTAGTTTTTCCAAGGTATGAAATAAGATTTTGCAATATTGAACAATATTCTTTAGCTTCTGTAGGTTTTAATTTCTTGTTTGAACTCCATATGCTGGCTTTCTGGATTCAATAGCTAGATTAACTATTTCTAAGTTTGCTTCCAGCTTTTACATTTGGTACTTCTGATATCAAAGTGGAGACAAAATTATTTAATTCAAACAACAACAAAACAAAAAACATGTTAAATGTGTTTTTGTGAAATTAAATATTACTCTTTTCTGAAAAGTAAACTTATTGGGAAGGGACTGAATGTGCTATTGTAGTTATGATTTATTACTATTGTTGAGTTTTCTCTAAGAATGCAGTTTCAGGTTTTTTATGGATATTATTCTTCAGAAGCGTGCATTTGGTATATTTTTTGGAAGTGTGCATCTGGTTTGTTTACTTATCTACTTGGTCTGATGATAATATTAGAGAGACATTGTAAAAGGTTTTGATAACAAGATTTTAATGAAAAGAAAATGGAGATACTTCAGGAGGTAGATCAATTTTTCTTTGATCAAAACTAAAAAGAGGACTACAAAACAGAATCTAGGCTAGTGAAATGCCAGACAGAAATATACACTCCAAACACCAGCAGTAACTTATGTGGAAGGAGTAAACAGCACTGTAAAATGGTCTATGTCTCTTTCATTTGTTTTTTGATATATGCCCATTATTTTGCATAAATATGCAAGGTGGAATGTAAACTAGAATCAGAATATCATGAACTTCAGATCTGGAACATTTTAATTTTAATAATGGGAACCCTAGACTAATTAGTCAATGCCCACATTTTCCTCAGATAAATTTATGAAATTTTAAATCCCATTATACAGACATGTAATTTTACTGATCTTCTTAGTGTGCTGTACAGCATGGTACCAAATTGAATTTCTTTTCTAATAAAAATGTTTATCGACCCTTTAATTTTTATCTTCGGAAGGACATGATTTATAAAACTATCTGAATTAATATATTGCCCTTTGGTAACTATGTTATTGATATTGTTTTGTCCCCTAGGGAGGGAACAAACTACTATCTCAGTCATTTTTCCTGTTTTCCCATTAAATGATTAGATTAGCCATCACCGAAGCATGCTTATCAATTGCTTGTTGAAGAGTTATCGTCTAGACTAGTTAGTAAGATTAAGCACTGAAACTTAGAACTGCAGCAACTCTTGCCTCTGAAGATGCCGGCCAGAAAATATGCTCAAGGTTGTTCCATAAATAGTAAACCTTTTTCCTGCGTAGTCTTTAATAGGAGCTTAAAATGGATCTTTAGAAGGCTGTGTGGATTGAACAACAGGAAATTTTAACCAAGTCATTAATAACTAATGATGTAAACTGTAGGCCACTACCCATGATCAGTCATAGGAATAAGAGGAGAGAAAGGCCGGATCAAGCAAGGGGATGAGACAGCTTTTACTGCAGCAACTTCTCACTTCTTTCTTCATGTGTTTTTTATTCCAATGGTAGACATAATTTACTGGCTCAATGACTTTTCTTTTGGTTTCTTTGTATACACATATACACAAATACATACACGTATGTATATATAAATTTATATTTATATATTATTTCTAATAAACACTTCTGAATGTATTGTTTTTTCCTCTATTCTGTATTATTTTAAATAAATATAAAATATTCTAAATATTTCTCTTTCCACTTGAGGCAGGCAAATATTTGTTTAACTATACCCTACCAAGAATCACATATCTGATAAACAACTTTTATCTGGAATATATAAAGAACTCTCAAAACTCAGTCATCAGAAAACAAAAAACTCAATAGAAACAGTCAAAAGATTTGAAAAGACACGTCACCAAAGAAACACATGAAAATATGCTCAATATCATTAGCCATTGGGAAAATGGAGACTAAAACCACAAAGAGATATCAGTAGACATCTATTAGCATGTTTAAAATTTAAAAGATTGATCAGATGTTAGGGAGAGTGTGGAAGAAGTGGAACTCACGTATACTGCTGGTGGGAATGTGAAACAGTACAACCACTTTGCAAAAGAGTTTGTCAGTTTCTTAAAAATATTAAACATATACCTATTATATCATCTAGTCATTCCATTCCTAGGTATTTAACCCAAGAGAAATGGAAGCTTATATCTATACAAATACTTGTACAAGAATGGTCATAGCAGCTTTATTTTTAATAGTCTTAAACTGGAAACAACTGAAGAACCCTTCAAATGTGAATGCATAAACACATCATAGTATATCCATGCAATTGACTACTGCTCAGCAATAAAAAGGAATGAACTACTGATACCTGCAACAACTTGAATAGCAATTCAGAATAATTATTTCAAGTGAAAAACATATAGTAGTATGTACTGTATGATTCTGTTTATATAAAATTCTGGAAAATGCAAATGAATCTATAGAAAGCAGATTGTTTGTTGCCTGGCGACAAGGGTGAGGGAAGTAGGGAAAGGCAGGGGTAAAGTATTACAGTGGGACACTAAGACTTTTTGGGGGTTTATATGGTCATTAACTTAGTTGTGTTGATGGCTTCATGGATGATTATACAGGTTAAAACTCGTCAAATTGTATACCTACAAGTGTCTAAGTTATTGTATTTATGTCAACTATATCAACTATACCTTATAAAGCTTTTTAAAAATATAGGCTTCTTAATCCTACAAAAAACATATTTTTGTGAATAAACACATCTAGACGGTCAAAGATCTGAAAGAGATTAAAGGCTGTCATGTTAGGACTTTGTTCTCAGATTGATTTGTATCAAGGCTATCTTTGAGACGTCTCCTCCTTCTACCCTTTCTCCTTTCTTCTCCTTTTCTTCCTCCTCCTTCTGCCCTTCTCCTCCTCCTGTTTCTCCTATCTTTCTCTTCCTCCTCTTCTTTTCTCCTCTCCCACCTCCTCTTTCTCCTCCTTCTTCATCTAAAATACTTCCAATTGAATCTCTCATATATCCCTTAGTGATATTTCCTTCCTTCCTTCCTTCCTCCCTCCCTTCCTACCTCCCTTCGTCTCTCTCTCTCTTTCCTTCCTTCTTTCTTTCTTTTGCTCTTTTTCTCAGCATAAACTTTGCCCAAAGACATTCTTGTATTTCTGTAGCCATATGAACTGTGTTGAATCTGGTATTACTACACATCAGATTTGAATCAAAATACTAAGAATACTCACTATTGGATTTCAAGTTAAACATCACATCTTCAAGGAGCTCTTTTCTCACCTGACACAATATGGTTTCCCAGTTCTTTGTTCCACTAAACCATCTACTCCATCTAATATAATACTTTTAATTCTTTATTGTAATTCCTTGTTAAATATCAGTCTCCTCTTTTGATTTGTAAGATCGTTGAGGGCAGAAACTATTTTACTTTATTTCCTCCTGCTGTAAAATAGACACTAGTATCTTATTTGAATGAACTGAAAGAACATCTATTAGCTTAGAACAGTCTTACCTAGACATCATCTAATGTAGATTATAAGCAGAAACCCAGGGGAAAATCTTCCTACTTCAGTATTCACCTACTATAATTTTAAACAGGTAATAAAAATATATCTTCTTTCATTCATTTATTAAATATTTATTACAAGGTACTACATTTTGCCCTGAGGAATCACGAGAATGAATAAACATTTTACCTTTTCTTAGGTTATTTATAGCATAGTTGAAGGACTAAAATTTACACATGAAAAGGTAACTAATAATGCAAAGACTACAGAAGGGTATGTGAGATACTCTTTGAAAAATGAGTATCAAGAAGGATGAGTTTTGGTTACTAGTTTCAGAGACTCAAAGAGGTTTAAACACAGAAGAGTTTATGGCCTAAGGTGAAAGAAGTTTAGAAGTTGTGACACATGTTGTTGGGTTTATGGATCAAGTTAATGTTTCATGAAGTCATTAAAGACCATGATTTCTGTTCTTTTTTTTCTCCTCTGCACACATGATTTCTATCCTAAAATTTATTTTCTGATGTGATATGACTGCTGGAGCTCCAGTCATTGCATTAAATTCTAAAAAGCACTAGGATATAAGCTGAATGGGAGTACTATGTTTTTACTATTGTGTTTTGTCTTCTATCTCTAGCATATAGGACAATGCCTAGAACAGAATGAAGGAAGGAAGGATAGAAAAAGAAAATGCAAGAGTGCAAAAGGGATACATTTATCAATTGAATCTAATTTCTTTATATAACTGTTCTTTAAAGACCTGTCATAGACATCCCACGCCACTCTCCTGCTAACAACTCACTGGACAGAATTTAGTCTCATGGCCACATCTAGTTACAGAAGTGACTGGGAGGTGTAGTAATTATACCAGGTGACAAAGTGCTTAGACAAAATATTAGGACGCTATCCAAAGTCTCTGCCATATGTAGGAAGAAATGAGAAATAACACTTGAAAGACAGGTTGATTTCAGATTTTGAAGGACCTTGAATGCCAATCTAAGGAATTATGACATAGCTACTACAAATCCAGTGTAATATTTTTTGGGGGGGGGTAGTGAAATGAAGAAAATAATGTTTTAAGAATATTAATTTTATCTTGTTCTGCATATAAGGAGTTTGGAAGTCACCACTCCAACCTAACAAGTAAAAAGCTGAAGAGAGTGAAAAATCAGTTTTCCTAGGAACCATAAGAGAGGGGAGAACATGTGGAAAACTGCTGCCCCCAAGATTAGAGAGGCAGACAGGTGAGTACAGGGAGTCACAGCTTACCAGACCAGAGACTCAAGGGCAGAAAATGCTATATAAACCAGTGTCAGAGTAGGAAAACCTGGACTGTGATTGATAAATTGCTGATGGCTCAGTATGGACAAATCTGAGAGCTAATAACTCCAGGGGGATCCAGACAGGAGGCTGCCACAGTATTGTGAGATTTATCTCCAGGAGCTCAACCAGATTCCCACAGTAAATATCTGAGAAAAAATCCCCTCCTGCTTCCTGCAGTGGGGGAGGGAAAAATAACCATTTGAAATACACCAAAGCACTCTGTTCTTCTAAACAAGGCCTGCCCTCAGGAGAAACCAGATAACCAGAGCTTAACCTGCTGGCATATTATCAGAGTCTGACTGACCTAGAGAAGGAAATTACCCAACTCTAACTCACTCTAGCCTTCTTGTCCCACACCTGAAAGACAGGTAGGAGGGAAAAAAACTGAAAAACACTTGTTAAGTTCACATTCACTAAATATGATGAGGCATGGTTTCACTAAAAGACTGAAGCCTAATCATAAGATCACAAAATGCTTCCCCTTTCCTTACACCCGACTATCACGTTACCAAAGGCCTGTTTACCTACTAAACGTCTTTTATCCAGAACACCATGCCTGGCTAACAAAAAAAAAAAAAAAAAATTACAAGGCATACCAAAAGACAAAAACACAGTTGGAAGAGACAAAGCAAGCATCAAATCCAGACATAGCAGGGACGTTGGAATTATCAGATTGGGAATTTAAAACAACTATGATTAATATGCTAAAGGCTCTAATGAATAACATAGATAGTATGTAAGAACAGAGGGCAGAAAAAGAGTGGAAGACAAATAGGATGAAAAAACAAGGCATCAAATAGAAAACAGTAACAAATATGGTAGATATTAATCCAACTATATCAAGAATCACTTCGAATGTCAGTGGTCTAAATGCACCAATGAAAAGACAGATTATCAGAGTGGATGAAAAAAAAAGAAAAGACCCTAACATATGCTGTCTACAAGAAACTCACGTTAAATATAAAGACACATATAGATTAAAGGTAAAGAGATAGAGAAAAATATATCACACTATCAATGATGAAAATAAAGTATCATAAGGTTTATTAATTTCAGGCAGAACAGGCTTCAAACTAAGACAAGTTAGCAGGATAAAGAAGTGCATTGCATAAGGACAAAGGGCTCAGTTCTCCAAGAAGATGTAACAATTCTTAATGTGTATCACCTAACAATAGAGAATCATACTTTGTGAGGCAAAAACTGATAGAGCTGCAAGGAGAAAGTTTAATCTACTATTATGGTCGGAGACGTCAATACCCTCTATCAGAAGTGGACAGATCTAGTGAGCAGAAAATTAGTAAGGACATAGTGAACTTAACACCATCAATCAACTGGATATAATGGATATCTATAGACTACTACATTCTAAAACAAGAATACACACTTTTCTCAAACTCACATGGAATGTTTGCCAAGATAGACCACATTCTGGTCCATAAAACACACCTTAACAAATTTAAAAGAATAGAAATCATACAATGTCTGTTCTCAGACCACAATGGAATTAAACTAGAAATCAATAACAGAAAGAGGAGAGACCTTCAAGATGGCAGAGGAGTAAGATATGGAAATCACCTTCCTCCCCACAGATACATCAGAAATACATCTACACGTGGAACAACTCCTACAGAACACCTACTGAATGCTGGCAGAAGACCTCAGACCTCCCAAGAGGCAAGAAACTCCCCACGTACCTGGGCAGGGCAAAAGAAAAAACAGAGACAAAAGAATAGGGACAGGACCTGCACTTCTGGGAGGGAGCTGTGAAGGAGGAAAAGTTTCCACACACTAGGAAACCCCCTCACTGGCAGAGACAGGGAGTGGGCGGGGGGTGGGGGGAAGCTTCGGAGCCGCAGAGGAGAGCGCAGCAACAGGGGTGCAGAGGGCAAAGCGGAGAGATTCCCTCACAGAGGACTGGGGCCAACCGGCACTCACCAGCCCGAAAGGCTTCTCTGCTCACTCGCCAGGGCGGGCGAGGCTGGGAGCTGAGGCTCGGGCTTCACAGGTCAGACTCCAGGGAGAGGACTCAGGTTGTCTGCGTGAACACAGCCTGAAAGGGGCTAGTGCACCACAGCTAGCCAGGAGGGGGTTCGGGAAAAAGTCTAGAACTGCCTAAGAGGCAAGAGGCCACTGTTTATGGGTGCACGAGTAGAGGGGATACAGAGCACTGCCTAAACGAGCTCCAGAGACGGGCACGAGCTGTGGCTATCAGCACAGACACCAGAGACAGGCATGAAATGCTAAGGCTGCTGCTGCAGCCACCAAGAAACCTGTGTGCAAGCACAGGTCACTATCCACACCTCCTCTCCCAGGAGCCTGTGCAGCCCACCACTGCCAGGGTCCTGTGATCCAGGGACAACTTCCCCAGGAGAACGCACGGCGCGCCTCAGGCTGTTGCAACGTCATTCTGACCTCTGCTGCAGCAGGCTCGCCCTGAATTCTGTACCCCTCCCTCCCCACAGCCTGAGTGAGCCAGAGCCCCCTAATCAGCTGCTCCTTTAACCCCGTCCTGTCTGAGCAAAGAACAGATGCCCTCAGGCGATTTACATGCAGAGGCGGGACCAAATCCAAAGCTGAAACCCAGGAGCTGTGCGAACAGAGAAGAGAAACGGAAATTTCTCCCAGCAGCCTCAGGAGCAGCAGATTAAATCTTCACAATCAACCTGATGTACCCTGCATCTCTGGAATACCTGAATAGACAACGATTCTTCCCAAAATTGAGGCAGTGAACTTTGGGAGCAGCTGTAGACTTGGGGTTTGCTTTCTGCATCTAATTTGTTTCTGGGTTTTTGTTCATCTTAGTTTCGTATTTAGAGTTTATTATCATTGGTAGATTTGTTTAGTGATTTGGTTGTTCTCTTCCTTTGTTTTCTTTTATATATGTAGATATATATTTTTTTTTTTTCCTTTTTCTCTTTTTGTGAGTGGGTATGTGTATACTTCTCTGTGTGATATTGTCTGTATAGCTTTGCTTTTACCATTTGTCCTAGGGTTCTGTCTGATTTTTTTTTTTTAGTATAGTTTTTAGTGCTTGTTATCATTGGTGGATTTGATTTTTGGTTTGGTTGCTCTCTTCATTTTTTTTTATTACTTAAAAATTTTTTTAATTTTTTAAATCTTAATAACTTTATTTTATTTTTTCTTTCTTTTTTTTCTCACTTTTCTTCTGAGCCGTGTAGCTGACAAGGTCTTGGTGCTCTGGCCGGGTGTCAGGCCTGTGCCTCTGAGGTGGGAGAGCCGAGTCCAGGACACTGGTCCACCAGAGACCTCCCTGCTCCATGGAATGTCAAACAGCAAAAGCTCTCCCAGAGATCTCCATCTCAATGTTAAGACCCAGATCCACTCAACGACCAGCAAGCTACAATGCAGGACACCCTATGCCAAACAACTAGCAAGACAAGAACACAACACGACCCATTAGCAGAGAGGCTGCCTAAATTAAGAATAAGGTCATAGACACCCCAAAACACACCACCGGATGTGGTCCTGCCCACCAGAAAGACAAGATCCAGCCTCATCCACCAGGACACAGGCACCAGTCCCCTCCACCAGGAAGCCTACACAACCCACTGAACAAACCTCAACCACTTGGGGTAAACATGAAAAACAACAGGAACTATGAACCTGCAGACTATGAAAAGGAGACCCCAAATACAGTAAGTTAAGCAAAATGAGAAGACAGAGAAACACACAGCACATGAAGGAGCAAGGTAAAAACCCACCAGGCCAAATAAATGAAGAGGAAATAGACAGTCTACCTGAAAAAGAATTCAGAGTAATGACAGTAAAGATGATATAAAATCTTGGAAACAGAATGGAGAGAATACAAGAACGTTTAATAAGGAACTAGAAGAACTAAAGAGAAAACAAACAGAGATGAACAATAAATGAAATTAAAAATTGATTCCTAGAAGGAATCAATAGCAGAATAACTGAGGCAGAAGAACGGATAAGTGACCTGGAAGATAAAACAGGGGAAATAGGGGTTCCCTGGTGGCACAGTGGTTGGGAGTCCGCCTGCCAATGCAGGGGACATGGGTTCGTGCCCTGGTCTGGAAAGATCCCACAGGCCGCAGAGCGGCTGGGCCCGTGAGCCATGGCCACTGAGCCTGCATGTCCAGAGCCTGTGCTCCACAACAGGAGAGGCCACAACAGTGAGAGGCCCGTGTACCACAAACAAACAAACAAATAAACGAAAAACAGCGGAAATAACTGCTGCAGAGCAGAAAAATGAAAAAAAGAATGAAAAGAAGTGAGGACAGTCTCAGAGACCTCTGGGACAACATTAAACCCACCAACATTCGAATTATAGGGGTCCCAGAAGAAGAATAGAAAAAGAAAGGGTCTGGGAAAATATTTGAAGAGATTATAGTTGAAAACTTCCCTAACATGGGAAAGGAAATAGTCAATCAAGTCCAGGAGGCCCATACAGGATAAATCCAAGGAGAAACATGCCAAGACACATATTATTCAAACTACCAAAAATTAAATACAAAGAAAATTATTAAAAGCAGCAAGGGAAAAATAACAAATAAGATACAAGGGAATCCTTATAAGGTAACAGCTGATCTTTCAGCAGAAGCTCTGCAAGCCAGAAGGGAGTGTCAAGACATATTGAAAGGGATGAAAGGGAAAAACCTAAAACCAAGATTACTCTACCCAGCAAGGATCTCATTCAGATTTGCCAGAGAAATTAAAATCTTTACAGACAAGCAAAAGCTAAGAGAATTCAGCACCACCAAACTAGCTTTACAACAAATGCTAAAGGAACTTCTTTAGGCAGGAAACACAAGAGAAGGAAAAGACCTACAATAACAAAACCAAAACAATTAAGAAAATGGTAATAGGACATACATATTGATAATTACCTTAAATGTAAATGGATTAAATATTCCAACAAAAGACATACACTGCCTGAATGGATAGAAAAACAAGACCCATATATATGCTATCTACAAGAGACCCACTTCAGACCTAGGGACACATACAGACTGAAAGTGAGGGGATGGAAGAAGATATTCCATGCAAATGGAAACCAAAAGAAAGTTGGAGTAGTAATTCTCATATCAGACACAATAGACTTTAAAATAAAGACTATTACAAGAGACAAAGAAGGACATTACATAATGATCAAGGGATCAATCCAAGAAGAAGATACAACAATGGTAAATATTTATGCACCCAACACAGGAGCACCTCAATACATAAGGCAAATAGTAAGAGCCATAAAAGGATAAATCGACAGTAACACAATCATAGTAGGGGACTTTAACACCCCACTTTCACAAATGGACAAATCATCCAAAATGGAAATAAACAAGGAAACACAAGCTTTAAATGATACATTAAACAAGATCGACTTAATTGATGTTTCTAGGACATTCCATCCAAAAAGAACAGAATACACTTACTTTTCAAGTGCTCATGGAACAGTCTCCAGGACAGATCATATCTTGGGTCAGAAATCAAGCCTTGGTAAATTTAAGAAAATTGAAATCGTATCAAGTATCTTTTCTGACCACAATGCTATGAGACTAGATATTAATTACAGGAAAAAATCTGTAAAAAATACAAACACATGGAGGCTAAACAATACACTACTAAATAACGAAGAGATCACTGAAAAAATCAAAGAGGAAATCAAAATATACCTAGAAAAAAATGACAGTGAAAACACGATGACCCAAAACCTATGGGATTCAGCAAAAGCAGTTCTAAGAGGGAAGTTTATAGCAATACAATACTACCTCAGGAAACTAGAAACATCTCAAATAAACAACCTAACCTTCCACTTAAAGCAATTAGAGAAAGAAGAATTAAAAAAACCGAAGTTAGCAGAGGGAAGGAAATCATAAAGATCAGATCAGAAATAAATGAAAAAGAAATGAAGGAAACAATAGCAAAAATCAATAAAACTAAAAGCTGATATTTTGAGAAGATAAACAAAATTGATAAACCATTAGCCAGACTCATCACGAAAAAGAGGGAGAAGACTCAAATCAATAGAATTAGAAATGAAAAAGGAGAAGTAACAACTGACACTGCAGGAATACAAAGGATCATGAGAGATTACTACAAGCAGCTATATGCCAATAAAATGGACAACCTGGTAGAAATGGACACATTCTTACAAAAGCACAACCTTCCGAGACTGAACCAGGAAGAAATAGAAAACATAAACAGACAAATCACAAGCACTGAAATTGAGACTGTGATTAAAAATCTTCCAACAAACAGAAGTCCAGGACCATATGGCTTCACAGGTGAATTCTATCAAACATTTAGAGAAGAGCTAACACCTATTCTTCTGAAAGTATTCCAAAACATAGCAGAGGGAGGAACACTCCCAAACTCATTCTACCAGGCCACCATCACCCTGATACCAAAACCAGACAAAGAGGTCACAAAGAAAGAAAACTACAGGCCAATATCACTGATGAACAGAGATGCAAAAATCCTCAACAAAATACTAGCAAACAGAATCCAACAGCACATTAAAATGATCATACACCATGATCAAGTGGGGTTTATCCTAGGAATGCAAGGATTCTTCAATATATGCAAATCAATCAATGTGATACACCATATTAAAAAACTGAAGGATAAAAACCATATGATCATCTCAATAAATGCCAAAAAAGCTTTCGACAACATTCAACACCAATTTATGGTAAAAACCCTCCAGAAAATAAGGAGGGAGGGAACTTACCTCAGCATAATAAAGGCCACATATTACAAACCAACAGCCAACATCATTCTCAATGATGAAAACCTGAAAGCACTTCTTCTAAGATCAGGAACAAGACAAGGTTGTCCACTCTCACTACTATTATTCAACCTAGTTTTGGAAGTTTTAGCCACAGCAATCAGAGAAGAAAAAGAAATAAAAGGAATCCAAATCTGAAAAGAAGTAAAGCTGTCACTATTTGCAGATGACATGGTACTATACATAGAGAACTGTAAAGATGCTACCAGAAAACTACTAGAGCTAATCAATGAATTTGGTAAAGTAGCAGGATACAAAATTAATGCATAGAAATCTCTTGCATTCCTATACACTAATGATGAAAATCTGAAAGAGAAATTAAGGAAACACTCCTATTTACCATTGCAACAAAAGAATAAAACACTTAGGAATAAACCTACCTAAGGAGACAAAAGACCTGTATGCAGAAAACTATAAGACACTGATGAAAGAAATTAAAGATAATACAAATAGATGGAGAGATATACCATGTTCTTGGATTGGAAGAATCAACACTGTGAAAATGACTATACTACCCAAAGCAATGTACAGATTCAATGCAATCCCTATCAAAATACCAATGGCGTTTTTTACAGAACTAGAACAAAAAATTTCACAGTTTGTATGGAAACACAAAAGACCCTGAAGAGCCAAAGCAATCTTGAGAAAGAAAAATGGAGCTGGAGGAATCAGGCTCCTGGACTTCAGACTATACTACAAAGCTGCAGTAATCAAGACAGTATTTTACTGGCACAAAAACAGAAATGTAGATCAATGGAACAGGATAGAAAGCCCAGAGATAAACCCACACACATATGGTCACCTTAGCTTTGATAAAGGAGGCAACAATATACAATGGAGAAAAGACAGCCTCTTCAATAAGTGGTGCTGGGAGAACTGGACAGCTATATGGAAAGGAATGAAATTAGAACACTCTCTACCACCATACACAAAAATAAACTCAAAATGGATTGAAAACCTAAATGTAAGGCCAGACACTGTAAAACTCTTAGAGGAAAACATAGGCAGAACACACTGTGACATAAATCACAGTAAGATCCTTTTTGACCCACCTCCTAGAGAGATGGAAATAAAAACAAAAATAAATAAATGGAACGTAATGAAACTTAATAGCTTTTGCACAGCAAAGGAAACCATAAACAAAATGAAAAGACAACTCTCAGAATTGGAGAAAATAGTTGCAAGTGAAGCAACTGACAAAGGATTAGTCTCCAAAATATACAAGCAGCTCTTGCAGCTCAATATCCAAAAAACAAACAACCCCATCCAAAAATGGGCAGAGGACCTAAATAGAGATTTCTCCAAAGAAGATATACAGATTGCCAACAAGCACATGAAAGGATGCTCAACATCACTAATCATTAGAGAAATTCAAATCAAAACTACAATGAGGTATCACCTCACACCAGTCACAATGGCCATCATTAAAAAATCTACAAACAATAAATTCTGGAGAGGGTGTGGAGAAAAGGGAACCCTCTTTCACTGTTTGTGGGAATGTAAATTGATAAGCCAGTATGGAGAATAGTATGGAGGTTCCTTAAAAAACTAGAAGTAGAACTACCATACGACCCAGCAATCCCACTACTGGGCATATACCCTGAGAAAACCATAATTCAAAAAGAGTCACATACCACAATGTTCATTGCAGCTCTATTTACAATAGCCCGGACATAGAAGCCATGTAAGTGTGCATTGACAGGTGAATGGATAAAGAAGATGTGGCACATATATACAGTGGCATATTACTTAGCCATAAAAAGAAAGGAAATTGAGTTATTTGTAGTGAGGTGGATGTACCTAAAGTCTGTCATACAGAGTGAAGTAAGTCAGAAAGAGAAAAACAAATACCATATGTTAACACATATATATGGATTCTAAAATAAAAAGAGATGTTCTGACGACCCTAGGGGCAGGATAGGAATAAAGACACAGATGTAGAGAATGGACTTGAGGACACGGGGAGGGGGAAGTGTAAGCTGGGACGAAGTGAGAGAGTGGCATGTACTTATATACACTACCCAGTGTAAAGTAAATAGCTAGAGGGAAGCAGCCACATAGCACAGGGAGATCAGCTCGGTGGTTTGTGACCACCTAGAGTGGTGGGATAGGGAGGGTGCGAGGGAGATGCAAGAGGGAGGGGATATGGTGATATATGTGTATGTTTAGCTGATTCACTTTGTTATGAAGCAAAAACTAACACACCATTGTGAAGCAATTATAGTCCAATTAAGATGTTCAAAAAAATAACAGAAAGATAAATAGAAAATCCCTAAATACAAAAGGTTAACAACACAGTTTTAAATAACATATGGGTGAAAGAACATATTTTGGGAGAAATTTAAAACTGTTTTGAACTAAATGAAAATACAACTTATGAACATTTGTGGAATTCAGCAAAAGCAGTTCTTGGATGGAAATTTATAGTATTGAATGAATATATTAGAAAAAATTTTTTAAATCAATAATCTGTTTCCATTTTATGGAACTAGAGAAAAAGAGGAAATTAAATCTAAAGCAGAAGAAAAGAAATCATCAGAGCAGAAAGTGATGAAAGTGAAAACATAAAATCAATAGAGAAATCAACAAAACCAAAATCTACTCTGTGATAAAATCAATATAATTGATAAGACTTTAGACGGGGTACCTAAGAAAAAAAGAAAGCAGACACACATTACTAATATCAGAAATGAAAGAGAAGACATCATTACAGTTCCCATAGAAATTAAAAGGATAATAAGGGCATACTGTGAACAACTCTATGCCCACAAATTTAATAACTTAGATAAAATGGACCAATTTCTTGATGGGCAGAATCTGCCCAAACTCAGGCAAGAAGAAATAAACGATCTCAATAGGCCTATATCTATTAAAGAAATTGAATCAATAATTAATTACCTTCCAAAACAGAAATCACCAGGCCCCGATGGGATCATTGGTGAATTCTACCGAACATCTAAGGAAGAAATTATACCAGTTCTCTATAATCTCTTTCAGAGGATAGAAGCAGAGGGAATACTTCCTAACTCATTTTATGAGGCAAGCATCCCTCTGATAGAAAAGCCAAACAAAGACAGTACAAGGGAATTATAAACCAATATTTCTCATGAACATATGTGCAAAAACACTCAAGAAAATATTAGCAAATCAATCCAAAAATCTAAAAAATAATTATATACCATAACCAAGTAGGATTTATCCCAGGTATGCAAGGTTGATTCATCATTCAAAAATCATTTAATGTAATCCATTACATCAACAGACAAAAAAAGAAAAATCACATGATCATGCTAAATAGATGCAGAAAAAATATTTAACAAAGTTCAACACCCATTCATGGTAAATCCTCAGCAAACTAGGGACAGAGGGGAACTTTCTCAACTTGATAAAGACTATCTACAAAAATCTTACAGTGAACATCATACTTAATGGTGAGACACTTGACGCTTTCCCACTAAGATCAGGTACAAAACAAGGATGTCTCCTCTCACCTCAACTTTTCAACATTGTACTAAAAGTCCTTGCTAATTAAGTTGGGCAAAAAAGGAAACAAAACGTATACAGAGTGGGAGGAAAAACATAAAACTGTCCCTGTTTACATGATCATCTGATTCAAAAAATCTGAAAGAATTTACAAAAATACTCCTGAAATTAATGAGCAACTATAGCAAGATTGTAGGATACAAGGTTAATATACAAATGTCAATTGCTTTCCTATATACCAATAATGAACAAATAGAATTTTAAATTAAAACTACAATGCCATTTACATTAGCACCCCAAAATCGAAATACTTAGGTATACATGTAACAAAATATGTATAAGATGTATATAAGAAAAACTGCAAAATTTTGAGAAGGAAATCAGGAAAGAACTAAATAATTGGAGAGATATTCCATGTTGATGGATATGAAGACCCAATATTGTCAAGATGTCGGTTTTTCCCAAATTGATCTATAGATTAAGTTGTAATTCCAATAAACATTCCAGCAATTTATTTTATGGATATTGAAAAACTGATTCTAGGGTTTATACAGAGAGGCAAAAGACCCAGAATAGCCGACACAATATTAAAGGAGAAAAACCAAGTTGGATGGCTGATGACACCCAACTTTAAGACTTATTATAAAGCTACAGTATTCAAGACAGTGTGGTAGTGACAAAACAATAGATTAATAGCACAGAATAGAGAGCTCAGAAATAGATCCTCATAAATATAGTCAACTAATCTTGACAAAGAAGCAAAGGCAATAAAATGGAGCAAAGACAGTCTCTTGAACAAATGGTGCTAGAATAACTAGACATTCATGTGCAAAAAAAAAAAAAATCTAGCCAAAGACCTTACTCCCTTCACAAAAATTAACTCAAAATGGGCCATATATCTAAATAGAAAACGGAAAACTATACAACTTCTACAGCATAACGTAGAAGAAAACCTAGATGACCTTGGGTATGGAAATGACTTTTTAGATAAAACACCAAAGGCATAATCCATGAAAGAAATAATTAATGAACTGGACTTCATTAAAATTAAAAACTGCTCTATGAAAGACAATATCAAGAGAATTAGAAGACAAGCCACAGACTAGGAGAAAAAATTTGCAAAAGACATATCTGATAAAGGACTGTTATCCCTAATATATAGAGAACTTTTAAAAGTCAACAAAAAGAAAATGAACAACCCAGTTTTTAAAATGGGCCAAAGACCTTAACAAACACCTCACCAGATAGCAAATAAGCACATGAAAAGATGCTCCACATCTTATGTCATCAGGAAAATACAAGTTAATACAATGAGATGCTTCTACGTACCTATTAGAATGGCCAAAATCTGGGATACTGACAATACCAAATGCTAGCAAGGATGTGGAACAACAGGAACTCTCATACATTGCTGGTGGGAACGCAAAATGGTTCAGCCACTTTGGAAGACATTTTGGCACTTTCTTACAAAACTAAACTTACTCAGCACAAGATCCAGCAGTCATGCTCCTTGGTATTTACTCAAAAGAGTTGAATACTTACATCCACACAAAAACCTAAACACAGATGTTCAGAGCAGTTTTATTCATAATTGCCAAAACTTGGAAGGAACCAAAGTATCTTTAAGTAGGTGAACGGATAAATAAGCTGTATTATACCCAGATAATGGAATATTATTCAGTGCTAAAGAAATGAACTATTAAGCCATGAAAAGACATTTAAGTATGAAAAGTGAAGGAAGCCCATCTGAAAAGGCTACATACTGTATGATTCCAACTATATGACATTCTGTAAGAGGCAAAACTATGGAGACAATAAAAACATTAGTGGTTGACAGGAATGGAAAAGGAGGGGAAGGATGACTAGGCTAAACAAAGAGCATTTTAGCAATGAAAATACTCTGTATAATATCCATAATGATGGATGTATGTCATTAGACATTTGCTCAAACTCATAGAATGTACAGCAAAAAGAATGAGCCCTAATGGACTTTGGGTGATAATGATGTGTCAATGCAGGTTCAGCCTTGCTAACAAACGTACCATTTTTGTGAGTGATGTTGATAACGGAGGAGGTTATGCATGTGTGGGGCAGGGAGTATACAGGAAATCTCTATACACCTTCGCAGTTTTGTTGTAAACCTAAAACTGCTCTAAAAAATTAGTCTTTAAAATAAAACATATTAATCTTACATTGGCATGCAGTATACAGTTTGTAAGAAAAGACTAAGATAATCAGGGAGATAATTTCAGAAAGTTGTGGGGGTCTAAACATGAGATAATAGGATCACCCTCAGGAAGAAGAGATGATATGGAACAAAGGTTAAAATTGCATTATAAAATGAAGAACCAACTAACTTTAAGACTTGGTTAGGAGTCATAGGAAGGAGCCTGTAGAACTGTATAATTTAAATTGATTTTTCATCTTGGACAAACTAGTCAGTTATATTTATTAAAAGGGGCTTCAAAACCAATCAACCAAATTTTGCTTTAATTAACCAGTAATTTGACCAAACTAACTATGAATTTTGTTAAACTGTACAAAGGCACTTGAAAAGATTTCTCTGTTTCTGCTTTTACTTTTACCAGAGTGTGGAAACAACTTGAATTTCCCAATTTTATCCAAAATAATAATAATAATTTTTCCCAAAATTATCCCAATAATTTTGTATTTTCAAAATCAGAATAATATGCAAATGATGGAGAGGGTGTGGAGAAAAGGGAACCCTCTTGCACTGTTGGTGGGAATGTAAATTGATAAAACCACTATGGAGAACAGTATGGAGGGTCCTTAAAAAACTAAAAATAGAGCTGCCATATGACCCAGCAATCCCACTACTGGGCATATACCCTGAGAAAACCGTAATTCAAAAAGAGTCATGTACCACAATGTTCATTGCAGCTCTATTTACAATAGCCTGGAGGTGGAAACAACCTAAGTGTCCATCAACAGATGAATGGATAAAGAAGATGTGGCATATATATACAATGGAATATTACTCAGCCATAAAAAGGAATGAAACTGAGTTATTTGTAGTGAGGTGGATGGACCTAGAGAATGGACTTGAGGATGGTGGGGGGAGGGGGAAGGGTAAGCTGGGACAAAGTGAGAGACTGGCATGGACATATATACACTACCAAACATAAAATAGATAGCTAGTAGGAAGCAGCTGCATAGCACAGGGAGACCAGCTCCGTGCTCTGTGACCACCTAGAGGGGTGGGATAGGGAGAGTGGGAGGGAGGGAGATGCAAGAGAGAAGAGATATGGGGACATATGTATATGTATAACTGATTCATTTTGTTATAAAGCAGAAACTAACACAGCATTATAAAGCAATTATACTCAAAGATATTTTTAAAAATATGCAAATGAAAAAAATTTAGAATGCAAAAATGAGGAAGTCTGTAGTCATTTGGTAAACAACTTAATGTAATAGTTACATGGCCAAAGTAATAGAATTAATTATTTATATATCAACTATACCGATAAAATTTGAACAAAATCTGAATTTGAATCCTGAAGGTTTCTTGTAACTTAAGCATTCTTTGGTAGAATACACACACACAGCAATATTTGTACATCAATGGATGATTTTCATGTTTCTTTTACTGTTGCTATTCTCTTGTTATGTAGGGACAAATATTTTTGTGTGTGTAGCATCCTTTTGTTATTTTTTTAAGTAATAAGTCAATTACTTTGATTAATTGAGCCTAATGTTTGTCAGAGCATTTTTTTTTTAACAGAGCATTTTTTTAACATCTTTATTGGAGTATAATTGCTTTACAATGTTGTGTTAATTTCTGCTGTATAACAAAGTGAATCAGTTATACGTATACTGTCCGAGCATTTTTGCTGTTTATTTTCTTTGGTTAGGACACAGGATAGGAAATAGTGAACAGTATCCCTTTTACTTTGAATAGAGCTTCACTGCATTAAATAGTGTCTTCAAAGGCAAAACTAGACTGTAAGCTGAATTCAATTTCAAACTTTTTCATGTCACTGTGTTCTTTTCTATGTTAGGCAATTGACCCAGCAGTGCAGATAAAAGGGCTTAGCATCTGAGTAATTTAGATCACATCTGTGCAACTCAGATGTACACTCTGCATGCATCATAAGCTTTTCCCAAAGTAGAAAATGAAATACACAGAGATAATTATTGCTGCTGAAAAATTCAATGCTCTGCAAGACAGATTTTATTTTGACTAGTGCATATTACAGTACATTTGTGGAACAAAAGACAAGCTTAGTTTTTGGAGCTTGTTTCCACATTCTGTGTGCCTTGAATATTTTCCGATCTAGGCAAAGTCATATGCATTTGGGTGTTTCTCTCCCCTCCCTTCACTTCTCTCTCTTAAAGATTAGCAATAAAGGAAAGCATCAGGGCTATTCTAATTTACTTATCCAGCATTTGACCATTGATTTTAGTTATTTAACATTTGCTGAAGAAATACAGTGGCATATAAGGAAAAAAGAAAGTCAAAACAGGGCAGAATCCTTTTTTTAAAAACCCACGACAGTGGCAAAACTTAGCCTGATCATACCCAGCGTTGATAACAGTGTGGGTAAACAGGCATGCTCATACAGTCCTAGTAGAAATGTAAATTGTTTCAACCCTTTTAGACAGAAATTTAGCAATCTCATCAAGTTTTTAAATGCATATAAAATTTGACCCAGAAAATCCACTGTTAGCAATTTGCACAAGTATTCAAAGATACCAGGCTGTTTACTGCAGTACTGATGGTGTTAGCAAAACAATGAAACCAAACTAAATGTGCACTTGTAGGAGAATGGTTAAGTCAAGCTATTTTTTGTAGAAATCAGTTCATGATGTAGTTGTCTATGTGCTAATAAGGATAGGTGACCATGATGGATATACCTACGTACATATATACTGATGAGGTCCAAACAAGCTACCCCCAAATATAACACCTTGGCATATTAAATACCTTTAGCTGAAGGAGTTTGAGAAAATGGCAGAAGCAGAAACCATCCATTACACTTCCTCCTTGAAACAGGCCAAGAAACACTCATGTGAGAGGCACTTTCCCTAAACCCAGAGAAAAGGAGCATCCTTATCTCTGACAACGACGGGATGCTGAGAAGAATCCTAACAGGCCTTGCTGTCTCCCCCAGTTTACTGCAATTACCTCATACTCCTTAACCTATCAGATTCCTCCACTGCTGTACACTTCACCAAACCTGGCATAAAACACTCAGGTCTAGCTGTTTCTTTGGGTCTTCCTTTCCTCATGAAGGCTCTCATGTCACATAAAACTTATATTAAATAAATTTGTATGCTTTTCTCCTGTTAATCTGTTTTGGTCAGTTTAATTTTCAGACCCAGCCAGATACCCTAAGATTGTTGAGGAGAACTTTACCCTCTCCTACAATACCCATACTTATGTACTTGTCAACTCATTGAAATTTTCCTAAGGGTACATGTGGAACAGTTAACATTGGATATTCTTAGAGACAAAGGAATTATGGAGATGAAACCTTTTACTTTTCTCATTATTAATCAATTATCTTTGTTTACCATGAGCATGTATTACTTTAAAAATCACAATAAAATATTCATTAAAAGAATATTAAAAAGACATAAGACTTCATTTTTTGGAAATGTTTGTTTTTGAAAGTCTTTGTTTTGGAAAGCAAAAGTATTTCAGGTTTCAAGATTCTACGTTTTCTTAGTTTAAAATTTCATAATTGAAATTGCTATCATGGAATATATGCAGAAGCAAAATATTGACATAGACCATTTATATACATTTCTACAAAACAATATCTATTTCAATGATTAGGGTGTCCTATATGCCAAAATGTTGGTTTTAAGACAGTAGAAATGATTGATCTATTGCATTTAGGTGTCCATCGTGATAAGTATCTCTGAGACATGGCAACAGCTCGGTAATAAACTCCTTGGCATCAGCTACAAGCTTGACAGTGATGTATGTCTTGGGCACCTTAAGAGGAGCCCGGCTCCATTTACTTCAGGTGATACCTGGTTTCCCTTTTTCTCCAAGGCAAGAATGTAATTGGTAGTATCTGGTAGAGATGGTGGAGTGGAATGATAGGGGAAGGACACAGGAAAGGGGGAGGGATACACAATCATGAAAACTGTTTCAGAAAGTTCCTTCAACAAATCAGGAAAGGAAGGAAGGTAGCAAGGTAGGCTTTCACTTGAAAAGGGAGCTAACTGAAAAGGGGCTCTAATACTAGCAACTCAGCCGTAGGGAAAAATCAAGAGAAATAGTTGTAGAAACTTGAGCAATCAGTTTAAAAAACTGATTTGAAGATTATTTATTTGGAAATTTATCTGTTTTATTAATTATGATACTTGGGATTGTCAAATGACAAAACCAACACATTTAGTAATGAGTTTGCCGTTCTTAATTCAAGGGAAAACAGCCCATGGATGGGGGGAGTACAGAACTTCACGAGCAGTGGAAGGCTCTTCCCTGGGGATTTTGGGCGAAAACTAGTTCTACAGAAGAACTCGTTAGGAGAGTCAGCCTGGAAACAGGGCATGACTGGTCAAGAGGTCAGGCATTTCCTTGTAAGGCTATCAGGTCCTCTTTTCTAGGGTAAGGTGAGCTAGTTTATCTGAGTGGGAGGATGGTGATTGATGTATGTTAGGATTCCTTGACAGGTGTTTCCTGTCAGTGCAGGCTGATTTAGGTTTAGATTTGTGATAAGGGGCCAAACATGGGGTCACTGGAGCAGGCTCCATTTTGTAAGCTCAATACATGAATTAATTTTATCAAGATTAATATTAGAATAACATGAATTTTTACCTTTCTTACTGGTAGAGACAAAATAATTTACAGACATAATTTCTTACCCATAATAGATGTTCATTAAACATGTGTTGGCTGTTAAATTAATAAGCCTATATAAAGATATTTAGTTCTAAAATTAAATTAACATCTGACCCATGACTTTCTACTACTAAAAGCTAGGGAGACAACTATCAAAGCTTTCAGTTGAGACAATGCCCAAACCACTATTAAAAGGATATTCAATTTAAAAGGTAGGCACAGGGGATACTTTGTAACAGAATATGTTGAACTGATTTATGTGGTAAGTAGATTCAAGTGCTTAGGTTACAGGTATTCCAAGAGAGATTAGCATCTAACTGAGGCTTTTATTCCTGAGCTAACACAGAAAGCCAAATTTGAAGGAGAAATTTGGACCTTTCACTGGCTGTGTGGAACTGAAGCATGAGCAACTATGTTTAATTTTTCATTAAAATGATGGATTTGTAGTTTAAATGATGAAATTAGTTTTCAGTCACAAGTCAGTCTTGAGTGCATCTGGGTTTCAGGAGCTTTTCCTGGGGCTTAAGTGTTGCTTTTCCCAGAGCTCATCCATTAGGAACCAAGTGGGTTGCCTTCGGAGCAAATGATAATTCTTTTCCTTTTTTATGCATAACAAGTACTATGCTTAAGTTAAGCAAAAAAAAAGTGGTTTACTGAAAGACTGGCATAGGGTCTCATGAGTCTGTGCCCTTCAGTTTATACCAACCAACAAACAATAAAAACCAAAAAACAAAACCAGTTTTTTCTTACCTTGCTCTTATCTATGTGAAGTAGACTAGCAAAGGGCTTTTCACTTGTGGTGAGTGAGAGTCTCCCTTTCTTTCTTCTTCCTTTCCTTCCTTCCTTTCCTGATTTGTTGAAGGAACTTTCTGAAACGGTTTTCATGATTGTGTGTCCCTCCCCCTTTCCTGTGTCCTTCCCCTATCATTCCACTCCACCATCTCTACCAGATACTACCAATTACATTCTTGCCTTGGAGAAAAAGGGAAACCAGGTATCACCTGAAGTAAATGGAGCCGGGCTCCTCTTAAGGTGCCCAAGACATACATCACTGTCAAGCTTGTAGCTGCTGCCAAGGAGTTTATTACCGAGCTGTTGCCATGTCTCAGAGATACTTATCACGATGGACACCTAAATGCAATAGATCAATCATTTCTACTGTCTTAAAACCAACATTTTGACATATAGCACACCCTAATAATTGAAATAGATGATATTGTTATAAGCCATAACAAAACATGCAGAAATGTATGTAAACGGTCTTTGCTAATATAAAATTTATACTATAGATATATTTTGATTATTCTTCGTTACATGGGCGCTATGAAGAACGAAATATGATAATTTCAGCAGCAATAAATATATCGTTTTCCCCAGCTTAATTAAGGTATGATTGACAAATAAGAATTGTATTTATTTAAGGTGTACAACGTGTTGTTTTGATACACATATACAATGTGAAATGATTGCCGCCATCAAGATAATTATCACACTCCTCACACCACATAGTTACCATTCTTTGTGTGTGTGGTGAGAGCACTTGGGCTCCTCTCTATTAGCAAATACCAAGTATACAATACATTATCATTAACCATAGTCCCCGTGCTGTACCTTAGGTCTCCAGAACTTATTCTATAATTGAAAATTTGTACACTTTGATCGACATCTCCCCATTTCCCCTACCCTTTACCACTCCCGCAATCCCCCGGTAACCACCATTCTACTCTCTATTCCTATGAATTCAAATTTTTTATATTCCACATATAAGTGACATCATGCAATATTATCTTTCTGTATCTGGCTAAAAATAAATATATCTTATTTGCTTCTTGTTAGAATGTTGGTCACATTATTTCCCTTTGAAATAAATTTGACTTTAGAAAATTAATGTTGGCTCAGAATCTTTTGGTCTTTATAAAGACAAATACTTGGTATTTGGGACATGATTTTACTAGTACATTATGCAACGCTTAAGAAATACTGGAGAGAAATCAAGCTATTATTCATGGAGAGGTGGGGCATTCCATACTTGCAGCCATGACTACAAATAATATGAACATCCCATAGCTTTGCCAATTTTCTTAATTTGACGATGAAACATTTAACTATAGTGATAGTCAAGCATCGCAGGGGAAATATAACAAATAAATTACTTTGGTCAGTATACATAAACAACATAAAAATAAAATGCCATGATTTCTTAACTATATTCCTTAAAAGTTAAAAAAGAGGTAACAGGCCCATAATGGAGTCACTAGTGCTAAGCTCACATCCCCAAACCCAGACTTAATACCTAACCTCATTGCAGCGTCAGCCTCTCCCAGGAGTGTAATCATAACCAGTCAGTGTGGAATTTCCTGGTCAACACTAGTGAGGTAAGCTGCCCGGTAGACCGCAGCTATCTCCCAAAGGAAGGTGACCTTGCCTGAAACAACCCGCTCTCTGCTGGTAACTTCCTTGTCCCACCCACCTCTGCTTATGAAAGTCTGTCATTTTGTATAGCTCTTTGGAGTTCTTTCTGTTTGCTAGGTGGGATGCCGCTCAATTCATGAATCACTGAATAAAGCCAATTAGATCTTTAAAATTCACTCAGTTGAATTTTGCTTTTTAACAATAGGAACTGAGCAGTGGAGTAGGCCGGGCCTCAAGAGTTTATAACTTAGGAAAGAAAATATGATACTTATGTTAGGTGGCTGTGTTAAGTGAACTTCTGATCGTGACAACACCTAACTTTTCCAAGATACTTTCATACTTGGCATTATCAGACAAACTACTACATAATATAAATGTGATCGTACTGAAAGGACATGGTGGATTGTACAAAATTTCAAACAAATGTCGAGACACATTTGAAAGGATGAGAACCAATGAGAGAATTCCCCAAATGAAAGCTATGGTAGGCTAATTAAACACATGCCTCTACTCTGCAGCTATGTTTGCTTCTCCTAGTAATAAAGACACACTGAGTGCATACATTAGGTCAGGGAAGTGTACATGTTCTTGATAATGATATTGCTGTTTAGAGACAACTAAGAAGTGATAGTGCTATGTTTTGAGAACAGACCTACACAACTCCAGGAGCATTTAAATACCAAACTATACTTCATCATTCAAAATAGAACCAAACAGGATAAGGATAATTTTAAGAGTCAATTTGGTCACAGAGACCAACACACCATCAGAGGAAGCACAGCAGAGAGCAGCTTACTATATTGGTTTACCTTTTGCCTGCTAATAAGTAAAACTTACTTTCTTTGAGAATGTCTACCCTCTAACAAATATTTCCTGAATCTCTACTACATGTCAAGTACTGAAGTTTTTTGATAGAGAATGCAGTGAGCATGAAATAAGATGGCATAATAACAGAGTAAATTTTGAAGGTTTGGGTGTGATTTTTTCAGACAAAGACTGTTTTTAGTATTCCCTGGATAACTTGGAACCACTTTCTCTACCCCTTCAAAATCATAGAGATTGTGAACATCCATGAAATCAGATTTCTGATAATTCCTGTTATTCCTGGGGAGCATAATCTCTCCTTTACATCCTTGCCCTTGCCACCTCTACCAGAAATCCCAGAGAGAAAGTCAGCACTTAAGATATACAATGAGGGGAATCACGACAGACTCAGCTCCAGAATAAAGTAAATGGTAGTAACTGGTAGTAGCATCTATCATTTACTGAGCACTTACTTGATGCCAAACCCTATAGTAGTGGTATGTACATTATCTTATTAGTCTTCAAAACAATTGGACAGAATAGGTATTATCAGCCCTACTTTGCAGATGTTGTGTGCTAAAACGGCTAGCCCAGACTACTCATAATGCAAAGACGTTCAGACACAAGATGTGAGAGCAACTTTCCCAACTCTAGAAAACACTAGAAGATGTAGTAAATTTTCAGAAGTTGCTGATGGGGAGTCTGGGAAATACTGAACCTGGTTGTGAGAGACGGAAGAAGGGAGTGGTGAACCATTAAGCCACTCTCAGCTGTTTATATATGGTGAGTCACTAGTCATTAAAGATGGCTGTTGGACAAAACATCTCCCAGCTGAGGCAATTATAACTGATCTACTCATCTTGCTTTTCCCCTTTTACTTCATCCCAAACACTTGCTAAGCAATAAATTCATTTCCAGCTCTGAATTTACTGTTGAAACTTGATATATTCTTGATCTTGACCCTTAAATCTCCACAAGTCATGGCTCACATTCTCCAGGGGAATTTGAGTAAACAGTTGCCTGAGTGAAAGTGACCCCAGGATTCTTGCAATTCCACATCTCGTAGCCTGTGAAATGACCCTCTGCAGAAGGAAAGTGGGTAGTGTACATGTAATGCAAATCTATTCTAAAAAACATTTAAAATATGTTTTCAGTATAACTCTCACATTGAATTCTTTAATGAGAAATAAAAATCATTCCTCTTAAGTTATTTGAAAAGTTTCCTGCTTAATAATAGAACCAAGATTTAGAAACTCAGCTTTAGCCCCACCCGCAATTCAAGAGGTAGAACAAATTAGATGTAGAACAGATACCAATCCAGTCTGAACAAAACAAGTGTTTATTTTCAGGCTCTGTATTCACTAGGCACCACAATGCTCCTTATTATCAATCATGTTTTATAGAAATATGAAAACAGAATTCCTAAAAGATGTAAATACAACATTTATATCAAACTATCTCTCTTAAATACCTCTCCGAATTCTCTTTTCAATTTCCCTTTCCCTCCTCAAGGAACATTCACTAGCAAATTATGTATCCATTTTTTGCTGGAGAGTTTTATGCATGTTGAGATGAGTCACTTAGTCATGGCTTTTGCAAAATTCTGGTGAGGAAAATCTACTTATGTCTTGTGATAATATCATCTTCAGAAGTGTGTCATCTTCTGAAGGGACTTTTTTGAGTCCTCAGAAAGCACACCCTGGTTGGTGATAGGATCCAGGCCTCAGGCAGACTAATATGGAAATATATTGTGGGTACTGCACAGGAGAGGTCATAAGATTCTTTCTAAAAGTCACGATAAACTGCTTTTCTTTAATGTCAGTAGAGGATGATGGAAAGAGCTCTGGGCTAAGAGTCCAAGAGATGAGTTTAAGACCTAGATATGCCCGCAATTTTTCCATGGACAAATTATTTCACTTCCTTGGGCTTTGGCTTGCTTAAGTTATCTGGAGGGGTTGGAATTGTCAGAAAATTTAAAGAAATGTGATAGATGATGGTCCTTCTATCAATTTCTCTTTTGTATTAAACTTTTAACCTCTTATTTATCAATTTATCTTTTTCCTGAAAATTTTGATCAGTTCCCATCACACTTCTGCCAACAGCATCTTCTACTCAAGGCTACTCTCTTTTTTAACCACTTAGTTAAACTTTTAATTTGTTTCTCAGTAATTTTGTTCAACATGTCCTGGCTTTGAGACGTTTTTGTTCAACATGTTCAACATGTTGGTACAATAGTTGGTACGATTTGGAATGGTAGAGGTGGGTTGATCAGGTGGGCATTTTTAAACCTCTCATGGCATGATCTTCTCTTTCAATACTCAGCCATTGTTGTTTATATCTAAGGCTGCAGTGAATTTGAATTGTGAGGGTTAGGACATCTAACTGTTCGTTCTTCACACTGGTTTAGCTGTA
Organism: Delphinapterus leucas; assembly: GCF_059928025.1. Lineage (NCBI taxonomy): Eukaryota > Metazoa > Chordata > Mammalia > Artiodactyla > Monodontidae > Delphinapterus > Delphinapterus leucas. The sequence continues at coordinate 82,862,761 of NC_143137.1, read as the reverse complement.
ATAAATGTTGGGTAATTGGGAGTCTATGGGCACATATTTCAGGTTTGCACATTGTTTGCTCTCAGCCTTCAAGGGAGGGATGACAATAGTACACAGTTCCTGAGCAACAGTGGCCCAAAGACCAGCCTGGACATGTATGAAGTAGGAGGCAAGTGATGTACCATGTGGCTTAACTCAGTACGGCAGGCAAGACTCCATCACAGATTGTCTTAAGGGGTTGATCTGAGCATGCGCATGTTTCATTCTATTTACGAGATTGTGTGAGTACACAAACCTATACCGGAATATTTGGCAGTATCTGGATCACACAGTATAAAATGTCCAATGATAATGACATGATGATTTGTTGCTACGGTTTTGCATTTTTTGAGACTTCCCTCAATTTTACTTACTACTCTCCTTACTCAGAAAGGACTGGATATACAATCTGGGTATGGTAATTTTTTTCAGAGTAGAAAATCCCTCACAGAATATGTCTGACCATCAACAATAACTTTTTCCCATGATGTTATTCGTACTGTTGGTATATGACCTCATTTATATTTTTACTTTTCATATCAGTTTTAAATTCTTTATCCAGTAAAATGTACATGGCTCTTATGTTCTCCCATCTCCCAGTGGAGAAGAGGGGAGAATTTCACACCATGATATAGTCAAAATGGGCTTCATCTAGATGTAGAACCCTATGGTAAGGAGGGAAGAGGGCTTTTTGTGTTCATGCACTGTACTGGCTCCCAGAAGGTGAGTCAAACAGTGCAGGCTGTTGGAGGGGAAAGGCCAGGAAATCACTTCCTAATCCTCTTCAGAGGAGCTCCACATCTGGTGCTCTCCCTCCAGTGCAGCCTCTGGTCTCTCCTTCCTGCTGGAAAGAGTCCTTGTATCTCACTTTACAGGAAAAAGAGGACAATCTGCATACTCCAGCAAATTCTGAAACTGAGGTCAAGAAATAGAAAGTGAAAAGGGATCTTGAAAAGACCCTTAGATCTTTGAAGAAGGCCCCTTTGACTCCGAGAAACAAGCAGAAGCTGATGTCTCCACAGAGCCTGCACAAATGCTCCCTGTAGAGAAGAGGAAGCAGCAGACTTATGGGCTCCTAAAGGTGAAACTCCAGCTCCAAAGAAAAGCTGACCTAGAGGGTCCCTTTTGGATGGTGGCTGAGATGTAGTTTCCTTTGGGAAAATTTGCCTGGTCCCTCGGCTGGGCAGCTCTGACCTCTTAAAGTCACAGGGAACCCTTTGTCAAGGCATGTGTGTGTCATTAGGGATCCCAAGGAGAAGCCCTAAGTCCCATCCATCCTGACACTCTCAAAAGTCTAGGTCTAGCAGCTCTCCACCCAATATGGAGGCACAGAGGAGCCTGTGAGTTTCCTTTTATTTTTGCAAGCCAGCAAACCAGGCAAGGTTAGGCCAACTGTGGGACAAAGAGAAGTCTCGTGAGAATTAAACTCATGACCTCATTCCCATTAGCACTAATTCAGCCCTGTGCATAGGCAACACAGTGTTCCCAAACAGAGCCAATACACGACTACTTTGTAGCAGATGCTCTATTTTTGGAAGAGTAGCCTGTGGAAATACTATATAGAGAGATGGTTTCTTGATTGGTCATAGAAGTAATGATTCTTTTGCTATGCTGTGCTGGATTAAAAAAAAAGAGAGATGTTATGAAAAAACATGATGTGTTTAGGTCACCACGTGACAGGCGAATGCATAGCCAGAGGAGTGGGGTAGGTATAGACTATGTGTAATTTATGGTTAGTTACTCCAAACTATGGAAGTATTTTGTCTCCACTCTGGAAAGAAAATAAAGTTCATATTTCTTTGGACTTGTAGGGAAATACGTTGGGTAGAACACAGCTTGGGCACCAATGGAAGTAGGAAATACTCATAATTCCCATTCCCTGCTTGTTAGTCTTATTTCCTTCCTTTTAATTTTCTTTTCCTTCCTTGCCTACCTGTAAACAGTCAGAACATGAGGCCCCAGATTTCCTGTCACTCCTAGATGAAAGGGTTTGAATAGTCTCTAAGGTGTTAGGAACTCAATATATTTAAAAGAATAGCTCGCTTTTCTTCTCAGGAATAGTTATGACAGAAAATTAATAAAATAACTAGAAAGGGCCATTCTTTACACAAAGGCAGGGGACAGCATTCCTGGTATTTGTCAAATTATATCATGTAAAAATATGATATTTTTAGAGTAAAAATCATGATATAAAGTCATACACACATATATATATTAATTTTACTTCTGTAACAAAGTATGCAGAAGCAAACAGGAAGACAAATAGAAAAATATCTTGCGTGGCGGAGCTATATATTTTTTTCTCTTAAACTTTTCTTTAAGATATAGGTATAATTATTTGTTCTTTGTACACACACACACACACACACACATTCATATGCACACGGTATCTGATAGAGCCTAAAAATCAAAGGTCAAGGTGTCAGGACTTCCCTGGTGATCCAGTGGGCTAAGACTCCACACTCCCAATGCAGGGGGCCCGGGTTCGATCCCTGGTCAGGGACCTAGATCCCACGTTCTGCAACTAAGAGTCCGCATGCTGCAACTAAGACCCAATGCAGCCAAATAAATAAATATTAGAAAAAAAAAAAAAAAGTCAAGGTGTCCTGGCAGAAAAGGTTAAGGGGAGGGGAAAACTAGACTCGTGAGTGATGTTGTGTTGCTTTCTCATTCTCATTCAGCCTGCAATACAGCAACAGCTTCCTGTCCCTTTTCATGGCCCAGAGTATTGTAATCTTTGTGCTAAGGGGTCCTGAACCAGGAGGCCTGATGCATCCCACCTAGCAGAAATGTTGCTGGCACAGCAACACTCTCGACATTTGTGCTCTTCTGTAATTTAAGCAATCTCTTCTACTTACAAACTCACAGCTCCACAGAGAACCTGGGTGGGAATTGGGTGGTGGTGGAAGGTGGCGTGTTATTCAACTAATCTGACTCAATCCTGAAAGGCCAAAACAGTAATTCAACAGCAGACTCTTAAAAAAAAAAAAAAGTGTGATTTACAGGCGTTTTCATCTCACACCATTTCCTGTCAAATAGAGTAATAGTTATTGGGTACAATAAGAATAGAAAATATTTTGTTTCAAAGAATAATGAAAATGGCTGGCAAAACTTTTAATTTCACATTCAAGTAAGTCTGCTGATTGGAGTAATTCTGATGGTATCCTTCTTAATGCATAAGATGGAGAATAATAGCAAATGTTTTCAATGTGCTAACTATAGGCCAACTTAGTAACTTAGTATTTCATATGTAGTAACTCATCTAAACCTCATAACATGCCACAAGGTAGCAAGTACTATGATACTTACATTAAACAGGAGGAAACAGAAACAGGAAGGTTAACTTACTTGGCTAAGATCATACAGTTGGGTGGTGGCTGGAACTCAGACATAGGCTGTGCTTGTAAAAACTGTCATTTTTTTCTGAAAATGAATGGATTCCTTTTCCTGAAAGAGAACAGAATCTGTCATTTGTTTCATGTCTACGAAAAAGAAAATTTTCAATGATTTAAACATAATAGTTGACATTTATCAAGGGCTCCTTCTGTGTCAGAGAATTTCTAAGCACTTTTCCTGAAATATCTCATTATTGCTTGCAATAATCCTCTGTGGTATTATTAGCTCCATTTTAAAGACGAGGAAACTGAGGATCAGAGAACAAGTAACTTGTCTAAGTTACAAAAAGTAAAAGGGACATAAGATTCAGGTAGTTAGACTCCAGGGCTCACACCCTTTACCACTACTTTGCATGTTCAATGGATTAGTCAATCATTCACATTTATTGAACACTCATGAAGTTTAGAGTGTTGAAGGGTACCTCCCCCTTGGGATATATTGCTTGTCTGTTAGCATGAAAAATGAAGCCCAGGAAGCACCATTAATTAGGACCATTTGAAGTCCGTGGAATTTGACTATCAGATGATTGATTCTTTGCTAATGTATTCTGACTGGCTGCAGACTTAAATCCTGCACTCTTTGCCAAAGCATTCTTGGACTTATTATTAATGTTTGGGTAATTTTCCAAGACATGCCAAACTTATATGAACAAGTATTCCTGTCTTGTAAATTGGTAGAGTTGTTATGATTTCTCTCAATGACTACACTCTGGGCAGGAAGATGGCATCAGGATAACTAAATAAGGTAAAATTTATCTGTAAACTTTGTTCAACATGGTATCCTTGATGTGTTCTTTGTAGAAAGGGGAGAAGCTCACAACGAGAATGAATAAATTAAAAACATATTCTAGAAAGAAGACAGATTGATAGCTGATTGTCAGGGACTTTGCCACCAATAACCTGGATGATCTTACATTTTCTGTGATCCAGAATCATAATATGTAAAATGGTGGGGTAAGGGTTAATGATCTCTAGAAGTGCCTTGTATTTCTAATATTTAAGTGCTTTATAAATAAGAGGTATATTGTGCAGGGAATGGGGTATGGGGAGATTGAGAAGGGTAATGGTGATAGTTTGTGGATACAGACATATAATGAAAAAGTGATTTACAAAGTAAACAAAGTCATTAGAATACATTATAGTTTAGGGATGTCAAGCTGCTAAGTCCCTGCCACTAGCAGGTTATTTTATTTAATTAATTAATTTATTTATTTTTTGCGGTACGCAGGTCTCTCACTGTTGTGGCCTCTCCCATTGCAGAGCACAGGCTCTGGACGCGCAGACCCAGCGGCCATGGCTCACAGGCCCAGCCGCTCCGCGGCATGTGGGATCTTCCCGGACTGGGGCACGAACCCGTGTCCCATGCATCGGCAGGCGGACTCTCAACCACTGTGCCACCAGGGAAGCCCTAGCAGTTTATTTTTGATCAAGCACTAGCCAATCACAGTTAACAAATTCACCCTTAGCAGTTTTTATCTACCAGGCCTGGACAGGGTATGTGAAGTCTGTTCATGGGGCAGTAGGATCAAATCAAGATGGTCATAATTAGTAATCAGTGTTACAGTCAAGAGTTGAGAACAATGGTTCAAGTTGAACAGGCAAGGTTAGCAGCTAAGTCAGAAGAAACGGACCAAGAAGGCATGTTCGAATGGCTTAGGAAATCTCGGATCCGGTTTAAGAATTTGGTCACTGTGCCAAGCTTCGTTCATTCTAGGGCACACAGGCAGATGACACCAAGCCAGTGGGCAAGACTGATCAAAAGCACTTATTGATTTTTAGGTCATAGAAAAAGCATCTGATTAAAAACAAAGCAAAACAAAAAAACCTAAGTTCAAATCCTCGCTCCAACATTACTGTCACAATAGAAAGGTTAATTAATATCTCTGAAAATCAGGTTTTTCCAACAGCAAAATCGGGTTAACCTTCCTCAAAGAGAGTTTATTTAAGGATTAAACTAGGGACTTCCGTGGTGGTCCAGTGATTAAGACTCTGTGCTCTCAATGCAAGCGGCCCGGGTTCGATCCCTGGTCAGGGAACTAGACCCTGATCCCGCATGCCTCAGTGAAGATCCCACGTGCCACGACTAAGACCGGGTACAGCCAAATAAATAAACAAATAAATAAATATTTTTAAAAGGATTAAAACTAGATCTGTACATGAAATTGCCCCCAAACTAAAATATACCATACACAATGAAAATGGGCTATGGATGCTGCATCATTTCAGTTGACTACTCAGACAATAGCTCTTTCAGGAGACAGTCTCTTCCCTGTTGGATTTACATAATGCCTAGGTACTTGAAATTTAGTTAGAATCTTGAAAGTTCTATTAAAAATCTCTGTTGTATCAAAGATCATTCTCAAACACCAAAACAATTGAAAGAGCTTAGAAGAAGAGTATTCTAAGGGCTCAGTGTGGGATTAATAGGAAGGTTCTCAGCTGTGAAAAAATATAAATGTTGAAGTTCTATATGACTAGATCTGTGCAGACTGTGTCCTCTGAAGACTGGACCATACTAACCAGTGTGGAGACTCAGGCAGGCAGGGGGTGGTGGATCTCATAGAGCAGTAACCGACCACGGGGACAGAGAGGTGTAAAGGTCAAGTGCGCTGGATGTGGAAACAAATGACCGGCCTTCTTGCTCACCTAATGTGACCCTGTGGACAAGTTTAGTGCCTTTACTACATTTGTGAAGTGAGGGACTGGGACCGGGTGACCTCTAACCTTTCTACCAGTCATAATAGTCTATGATTCTGCAAATTACCTGTGTCCCGTATTTGTCCATCAGATTTCACTCTTCAAACCATGTTCATAACTATTAATCACTTATCCTATGAGGCAGGCATGGCGTATATTTTTATCATTATTTTATGGATAGGGAGGTAGAGATTTGGAGGTTGTTGTTCCCATAAAATTTCATTTTGGGGCCTGAGTCAAGGATCTAGATTCAGAAACACTTAGTTGATTTTAAAAATTATATCAGAGTTGGGTATGCTTCCCTTTAAGAATTCTTGGCAATTATAAATTATTTTGAACTATCATGTGATATGTTGGCTGCTATGGAAACTGCATTAATACATGAAGCATGCAAAGACTGTCACCACATCAGATGTTGCTGCCCTTTGGCTATGCTAACTTACTCATCTGCTTTTTTTTTTTTTTTTAAATATTTCTCTCTTTTCTTTTTCTAAACACATGGACATTATGCTTATAATCCAAGAAACCTCATTTTGAAGTGACTCATTCTTATGAAGTGCATTCAATGACTTGGAACAAAAGATTCTGGTAGAAATACAACCTGGAAAAAATATTCCATTTAAAAATATATACATAGTATTCATTTAGTACTTCTGTGGCTCAACTGAAATGTGAAAAGGAGCTATGGAAGAAAAATTAATTATCAGCTGGCATCATGTTTATATTAAAATTGAAAGGGAAAACCATGCATGAGTTTAAGCATAATTTTTTCATTTTAAATAATATATAAAGATATTTAGTATGTCTGAGTTCTGACCAAAGCTATGAATTTTTAAACTTTGCATACATTTATGAAATATGAGCACTTATAGGCATCAATGAATCTTAAAATATCATTGCTTTTAGATCTATACAGACTATTAAATGTAAATATATTACATATATGCATATAATATATAAAATATCTGTAAACAGTTACCACCTGCTATAGACTGAATATTTGTGTTCCCCAGAATTCATATATTAATCTAGTCCCCAATGTGGTGGTATTTGAAGGTGGGGCCTTTGGGAGGTGATAAGGTTATGAAGGTGGAGCCTTCGAAAATGGGATTAGTGCCCTTTTAAGAAGAGACCCCAGAAAGATCCCTTGTTTCTTCCACCATGTGAGGACACAGAGAAAAGACTGTAGCCTGTGAACGAGGAAGCAGGACCTCACCAGACACAAAATCTCCTGGCACCTTGATCTTGAACTTCCCAACCTCCAGAACTGTGAGAAATAAATTTCTATTGTTTATAAGCCACTCAGTCTATGGTACTGTTATAGCAGCCTGAACAGACTAAGACACCACCTGTACTCCAAGGCTTGTCATCTGTGTTTTGAACGCAGGACCTCTCTGTCTTAAGCTGGACCCAATTTTCTTGAAACTGCCTGTGTTTTTTTACCCCAAGGAATAGTGGAGAGGTAGATCCACAAATTATATGGACCAGAAGTATTTACTTTCTCCTGCATTCACTGCTCTTTGGCAAACACATTTAACCTCATTTTTTACCATCTTCCTTGCCACCTTGTGATGCCAACTTTGGTTGAAGTGATAACAGTCAGTACTATACATTTCTTGGTGTCAATTTATAGGCTATTATAGGACACATACTTTTATTTGCATTTCTCTGATTCATACTGAGTTGGATTTTTATGTACCTATTAATTATATGACTTCTGTAAAATAATTATTCATAAATTTGGCTGTTTTGCTTACTGATTTATATTATTTAGATATAAAAGAAGTAAACATTTTAACAGAATGGAAAATGTTAATGTTTGATATATTAAAGGTTTAAATTTTTATGTAATAAGCAAATGTATTTTATCTTCATACATATTATGATTTCATTCTTAGAAAGTTCTCATCTTCCATATCTTAACTATCCATATGTATTGATATTTTATAGTCTTAGTTGTTACCTTTAAACTTTTCATTGCTTCAATATATTTTAGATGTAATGCCAACTGAGAATTGGCCTTTTTTTTTCAAAATAGTTAACTTTTCCAACACAATGTTACAAATAGCTCTTTTTATTACGAATTTGTGATATTTTAAATCCTATATTGAGATTCTAACATTTGTTCTAGAGCTACTCCATTATCTGTCCCTCAGTTCTTAAGCCACTACCACACTATATTAAATATGATGTCTTTAAAATGAAATTTGTAATCTGATAGCATGATTCACTCCTTAACATGATTCACAATTCTCATTTAATTTTTCCACATAAGACTAATAAAGTCCTCAACCCCAATCAAAATTTCCAATGCTCTTTCTTTTCTGTTTCATTTCTTTTCATTTTATTTGTTCTGTCTTATTTTTCACATTTATCTCAAACTTGTAAGGAGTCCTTATTTTGCCAGAAATATTTCATATTGAGCTCAGTTTGTAGAGTTTTATTTGTACAGAGCACCTTGGATGAATAAGAGTTAATATTTGGAAGGAGTTCAAAAAGACATTGCAAAAGTTGCTCTAAATGCATGCAACCTGAAAAATGGACATTGAATATAGGATTTTTTAAAGCAGGGATGGTAGCACTAGAGGTGGAGCCCTAGAAAATTAATATCTTATATAGGGAAAACATGAGATGTTTAACTGGTAATTTCAGTTATATTACTCAATTTGAGTATTCTCAGCCACAAGAGTAACAAATTTCTTTACCCTGGGAAGTTTGCTTGTAATCACACTCACAACACATAGAAGATTTGCAGCCAACAATGTTACAAGAAAGACATATCTCCAGCAATTACCGCATTGCATGCTCTTATTCATAAATTTAGACAGAGTCATAGGAATTACAAGACCAATGGAATTATGATTTGGGGGCTTTAACGGAGGAAAGAAATCAATATTTTAAAGAAGATCATACATACAAGGCAGTGAAATATCACAGATAAGCTAAGATTTGAAACGTGATTCCCCTATGCACTGGTGGTTTGATGATGGACAATTCCTGAACCAATCTGATTTTAGTTTCCTCATTCATAAAATAGGTCAAAATAATATTCTGTGAGGAATGTAAAAAAAGATTAAAGGAAATGATTTACAAACTAGGAGCACTTGAAACATAGTACTAATAAATGTTAATAATTATTATATATTGCAATTAACAAGCAATTTTTAGCGAGTAGAAACTCCCCATAATACTAGGAAGTAAACAAATCACTGCCATGGAATATAAAAATATACAAAAAAGCTCATAGACAGGAAAAGGAAGATCTAAATAGAATGAGGACAGAGACAAATCTAGCTGATCCTCTCTAAGGACTTTATTGATATATTCATAGAAAGATAAACATTGAGATTTTGAGCCCTATAAAAGGTAGTACCTCTTGTAAATGGTGCTTGACTACCTGGAACTTGGTTTGAATTAAACTGTTTGAAACTGGAAAAGTGACTGATTACATTTGTTTGAAACAAAGGCCTTAAAAATAACAGCAACAAAGGTGTTTATATGAAAGATCATCAACTGTATGTAAGGGAGACAAGGAATAGTGCAGGGAAGTGATAATTTTGGACATACAACCAAGAACATTAAGACCTAAAGAAAAATTCAGAAAACAAGGCAATTCATTTGCCAACAGAAATATCTTCAGTCAATCTGAAGAAAAGTTTTTCTGTATTGGGAATGCGTAAGAGTTGTATTATTAAAGTTGTCCCCCAAATGTGTCACAAGTTCCATAACATTTACGATGGCACGTGCACTATGGACTGTAAGAAAAAGAGGTCCCAACTTAATAACCAATCAAATGATTATGAGAGAGAGATGGAAAAATGAAAAAATTGAAATGTATTTTAAAACTGAAGAAGCTAGCTCTGATGGCCTGATTAAAAACCAGTAAACAAAAACAAAACACTGCTTTGACCATTTATTTCTAGTGATAACAGAAGTATATGAAATAATTTCTGAACAGATTAATAGCAAAAAGCCCACACAGAAGGTATAAAATGCACCATACCTTTTTCAGATAAGTTATCAACACCCAGAAGGAAAATTTGTAACTCTTCTAAGAGAGAGAATTATCAGAGTAAGACATCCTGAGAGAGATAAGAGATGGAAAATAGTATTGAGTGTATGTTCCTCAGTTCTAAATCTACTCAAAGACGGTGGCAACTTGATGAGAAATGTTTGGACATGGAACTTCATTTTCTATAGAACTGACAATTCTGCTCTTACATATCAATTATAATACCAAAAAAAGCACTTAAAAATTAAGGCAATTATAGATTGAAATTAAGAAAGTGATGTTCCTTAAAATGTAGACAGTGAATTCTTGGACAGGACATCTCATCAGGTGATCTTTCAAGAATGTGTGAACCCTTTGATGTCCAAGGGAGTTACCGGGATTAATTGACTTTGTGACTTTGCCATTCAAATACATTTTATAGCAGAATAAGATATTGAGAAGCACAACAGAAGTAAAAGAAGAATAAGGAGGAGGAGGAGGAGAAGGAGAAGGGGGACAAGAAGAAGGACAAGAAGAAGAGGAAAGAGAAGTTAGTGCATTCACTAATTGTGGTACTCATTCAGATGACCAAAATATATTTCTCAGATATATTTGGTCTTCATTCATAGTTCTCGCTTCACAGCTCCCAACCCTTGGAATTTCTGCCATCACAATTGGGTTTATGTTAATGAAGGTGACTTTTGGATCCCACCCCAGGGTGGTGGCTGGTTGCCAGGAGAACCAACCAAGCGAGTAGAGGGTTGGGACTTTCAGTCCCACCCCCTGATTTCCCGGGACGGGAGAGAGGCTTGAGGTTAAATCAGTCACCATTAGCCAATGATTTAGTCCATCATAACTAATATATAATTAGCCTCCATAAAACCCAGAAGGACAGCCTTTTGGCCCTTTTCAGAGACCTTCCACACTGGGGAACCAGAACACTTCCACGTGCCATGGTGCCGAGCCCCAAGTTCCACAAATACAGAAGATCCTTTGTTTGGGACCTCACCCTATATATCTCCTTATCTGGTTGTTGATTTGTATCCTTTAATATCTTTTTATAGTAAATTGGTAATCTAGTGAGTAAACAGGTTTCCCTAAGTTCCTGAGTGAGCCATTCTAGCAAATTAATTGAACCCAAGGAGAGGATTGTGGAAACCTCTAACCGAAAGCCGGTAGCTGAGAAGCACAGGTGAAAACCTGGGCTTGCAACTGGCATCTGAAGTGAAGAGTTGTCTTGTGGGACTGAGCCCTTTACCTGTAGAATCTGACTCCATCTCCAGGTAGACAGTGTCAGAATGAATTTGAGTTCTCCGACACCCTGCTGGCATCTGAGAATTGCTTGTTGGTGTATGGAAGCCTCCAAAAACACATGTTGGAACTGGGTCCAGGAGGCCTTCCATGCATTCATTTATTTTATCACTCATTTAGTAAATATTTACTGAGTGCCTGCTTATATTCCAGTCAGTGTTATAGGTGCTGGTGATACAATAATGAATGAAGCTGTCAACATCCCCTCAAGTTTTATGGTAGCAACAAAGATGTGACAACATGTAAATTACTTTATAATATTAGATAGTACTATATATATATTTTTAACATCTTTATTGGAGTATAATTGCTTTACAAAGGTGTGTTAGCTTCTGCTATATAACAAAGTGAATCAGCTATACATATACATACATCCCCATTTCTCCTCCCTCTTGCGTCTCCCTCCCACCCTCCCTATCCCACCCGTCTAGGTGGTCACAGAGCACCGAGATGATCTCCCTGGGCTGTGCGGCTGCTTCCCACTAGCTATCTGACATTTGGTAGTGTATATAAGTCCATGCCACTCTCTCACTTCGTCCCAGCTTCCCCTTCCCCCTCCCCCTCCCCTTTTATAGCACTTACCACTATCGTCCGCAACGCTGATGAACTCTCAGGAGATACAGAGTATTCAGAAAAAGTAGGCCCGCTGTAAATAATCCAAATGCATGTTGCTCAGTAAAAGCCCAAGGAAGTTAAGGAAATAAAGTCAGTTTCTGTGATAACTCAGCAGTGCTTCCTGAGCACTTAGTGCAGCAAATTCTGTAGTGCCCTGCCCAGGGCTGACTTACCCATCTCCAAGCTGATAGGAAATGAAATTCCAGCTTCTCACAGGGTATCTGACTCAACGTTATATGCCCTCTGAGCAAGTGTAATGAATGGCTGATGTGAGAATATATAGGCCCAGCCCCTCGCATCAATTTGAGACAACTCTGAAAGGTCATCACAATACCAGATATCCAAGTGGGATCAGCTGAGGCCTCAGCTGTAAACTGTGAGGTCGGTCAGCTTCTGCCTCTGTCCCGTGTTGCCTCAGCCCTTAATTCCTTACAGGTGTGTCTCCGGAAGGCCTTTCCCAGTAAATCTTCTGCCTCAAATTCTCTGTCTCAAAATATATTTCCAGGGATCCAGTCTAAGACAGATAAATTGAAGGGAGTTAAGTGATTCCCCATGTAGCTTGGTGAAAATTAAGTACAGGTTTTTTTTTTTCTTCGTGTGCTAATTGGCTATTTGTATATCTTCTTTGGAGAAATGTCTGTTCAGACCTTTTGCCCATTTTATTTATTTATTTATTTATTTATTTTTGCGGTACGCGGGCCTCTCCCCGCCGTGGCCTCTCTCGTTGCAGAGCACAGGCTCCGGACGCGCAGGCTCCGGACGCGCAGGCTCAGCGGCCATGGCTCATGGGCCCAGCCGCATGTGGGATCTTCCCGGACCGGGGCACGAACCCGTGTCCCCTGTATCGGCAGGCGGACTCTCAACCGCTGCGCCACCAGGGAAGCCCTCTTTACGCATTTTAAAATTGGGTTCTCTATATTTTTTTATTATCGAGTTGTAAGGTTTCTTTATATATTTTGGATAGAAGCCCCTCGTGAGGTATATGATTTGCAGATATTTTCTCTCATTATGTGGGTGGTCTTTTCACTCTCTTTTAAAAAACATTTATTTATTTATTTTTAATTAAACAGTTTTTAAATTTTGTACAATTTTTAAAGGTTACTTTCCATTTACAGTTATTACTTAAGTACAGTTTTTATATGAAAGGAAATGAAGTACAAAATTTGGGGGTAAATTTAGATACTGAAGGTATATGAAACATGCAAATAACGTTCACTGAAAACTTTAAACGAGAAACTTGAGCTCATGTCTGTTTAAAAAATACTTTAAAAAATTTCACTTTACGCTTGAAAGGGCTATACACTGCTCCTGATCAAGACCTATTAATGATGATCATTTCAAATTCTTGATAGTCACCATCAAGGAAAACCTTTGTTCATACAGATATATGAAATATCATTTAAACATATTTTAAAACTAAACATTTGAAACTATTGAAATTATGTGTAAAGCCAGTAAAGATATTCTTTCCTTCATTAATAATTTAATGATAAAATGTCTTATAATAACTGTAATAGATTTCAAATCCATTCAAACTCTTTCAAATCAATAATTTCAAAATAATGGTGAATCTTTCATTTGCAGAATATACATACGTTGCTAGCGCTGTGACACAGCCGCTAGCTTAGATGCCTCTAAAAATGCACCTGGATTGCAAGAGGAACAGAATGTATGTAAAGACAGTTTTAGATCCTAGCCATAACTTTGGTCTGCGTACCATGCTCTTTTGCACACCTCGGACATACAACATGCAGCAGGGCTTTAGTGATCCGAAAGGATTTCGTGACACACCCACAACTCTTTTGTGGCAGCCCATGGTGTGCTGCATACAAATTGGGTAGCTCAGGGATATACTCCTAGGAGTATGTTCTCAAGTGACCGAAAGAGGATCTCAGGGGAATAGGCAGATCTTCAGCAGTTTAACTGGGAAAAAGGAACTAAGACTTACAGTCCTAGCAATTCATGACATTTGCAAAGCTAACAGCAATGCATTTTGCAAGCTGGAAAACAGATGGACCTGTGGTAACTGGCTGAGCAGACCTGAAAAAGAGGAATCCTAAGGCAGCAGTGATCTGAGACCTGAGAAGCCCCCAGATTTAAAGCAGAGAATCAACCAAAGAGTCAGGAATAGGTCACACCATGTGCCTCTGGAAATAGGAGTGAAGGGAGAGAAGCTAAAATGAGGAAACTTGGGGGAAACTGCAAAGTAGTTGGAATTCTAGTTCCTCTTCCTTGCTGTATCACTGGACAGAAGACAAAGGATGCATGTTGTGGAAAAGGTAAGATTGAGGGTCTTTGGAATGGGGATCAAGTGGCATGAATGAAAATGTTGGTATCACACAGAAAGTAGGGGATGCAGTGACCAGATGCATGTTGTAGGCTGGGTTGAAACTCCCAGTCTTCTTTTTCTACTGAAGTCCCAGAATTCTTACAGCCAGACCTTTACCCACCAATCAGGAGATGGAAGAGAACATTCTGGGGAATCTGACCAGCTCAAAAGGAAAGAACTAAAGACTCTAACACTTGTGGTTCATCTACACCGTCATACTTTAAAGTTCAAAAACCCCACACACATGCTCAGTGTTTCCACTCAAGCTTTTTGACCAGCTTCTTCCTTTGCCTGTGGGTTCTCGATTCTCCTAGTTTCCTCTGATAATCTGGCGATAACTCTCCAAATTAACGTTTCTCATTCTTCATCCACTGTAATTACTTGTCAGCACCAAGAACAAAAATTGCCCTTTTCCTGCCTTCTTTCCTGAAATCTGGAAGCTGAAACTGGAGGGCTTGATATAAACTTCAAATAAATCACAACAGATCATATATGAGCAACCTTCACGCCTGCTGCTATGGGGGCAACTCAGAAAGTTCACCCGAACACCCAACGCCATCACCAAAGACGTTCAAACTGTCAACCAGGAGATCCATTGGATGGCCACTGCTGTCTTCGAGTCCAGCATCTAGAAATCTCAGCTGACTCTACTCTGGACTCAGAAACTGGGTTTCCAACTATTCATCTTTGTTTTTCATAGAAACTGCTTTCATTAAATGCCTGACTGCTAGCACCATCCAGCAAATATCCTCTACTACCAAGTTCCAACAGATGCTTCAGTTGGTCCTTAATGAACAAAATGCTACCAAATGAGAAATGGACTTACATTAGAAGAGACATGCTTCTTTCCTTGAACGGGAGGAGAGACTGACAAGGATTCTCTCTTTTACCAAACTTTAGTCCGGTTCTTCTGAGCCAGACTAGCCCCATTCTTGGGCATGTTGCCCAGTGGCCCAGTTTTAACCAAAATCCCCCACCCTTGGTACCTGATCACCCTCGATTACCCTAGCCTGCTGATTTCAGCAAGAATCCTGTTAGGTGAGTTTAACCAGAATCCCCTTACCCCTCCTGTTTCCTCTTAATAAGTTTCCATCCCCACCCTTCCATCTGTTCTTGGGCTATAAATTCCCACATTTCCTTGTTGTATTCAGAATTGAGCCCAGTTCTATAATGAGGTCTCTTTTCTCCTACTGCTGTAGTTCCTGAGTAAAATCTTTTTTTTTAATTACTTTACTATCAGACTGTTTTTTCTTTGACAAAGAAAAGCTGTATAGAAAAGCTAAAGAGATTCCACAGGACTTCTTAGAAGAAATCATTTTATTGTTGAAAAGTTAAGTAGGAGAGACTGTAGGAAGGCTCTAGTTTCTGTTTCAGAAAAAAGAAGTTTCTGACTTTAAGAAATATAATTGCTATTACATACTCTGTTGTCTTGTATTTGGTTGATTACTGGTTTCAGCTGCAAAAGAGATGTACCATGTAACTTTTTATTTCTGAAATTATGTTGTAAAATTAATTCAATTACTCTCTCCATAAAGGAGAAACAGAATGTAAAGAGATTAAGGTTTTTTTTTCTTTTTTAACAGCAGCCAAGAATAATCTCTAAGCCAATAAAAGATTGTGTGATGGTAATGATATTGAGGGAGAAGTCTTGGTGATAGAGTTCTGTGATTAATTTAACTACAACACAAACTAGTATATGAATGGGTGGCAGAGGGACATGTAATTACAAAGAAAATCAAAGGCAGTTTGCCAGTATCCAAAGTATACAGAGAAAATGACAATGATCCAATTAAGGAAGTATGTAGAGAATGTTGAATTCATGTGAAAGTTTAGAATGTCTCTGATATATGGACTGATGCCAGGGGAATTTGACCTAGCAGGAATCAAGACCAAGATTCAAGGAAATGATGCTTTAGGAAGATGAAAGTACAAAGGTAAAAGCCCAGACAATTAGGCATTCTCATTTACAAAGGAGGCTTTGGACTCATTCCTAAGTTTTCTGAAAACAGGAAATCTACCCTTCAGGAAGAGCAACGTCCATGCCATTTTTACACTGTATATCCTAGGTTAGCAGCATTCACTTAGCAATGGAACCCTTTTCAGATTATTTTCTTAATCAACTCATATAAAAGAAAGCAGAGAAGACTCAGATTCTATTTCCGAAATTGTGCAACTCTCCTCCCCAAGCTCGGTACTGAGAAATGCCGTGACCCAACTGCCTCCACCTCTGTCATTAAAATCTAGCAGTAACTAAGTTAAACGTAAAGTGTTTTTTAATACGATTGCTTTAGCACCCTCAAGGAATTTCAGATTACTTAACACAGACAGTAGGTCATGAAAAATCTTGCCTGTGATCTTGTGGGTTGCTTGGACCAAGTGTTGTTGTTGTTGTTTTTAAAATAAATTCTTCATCTAGTGAAGCATCTACAGGTTTTTATCAGCATTTCTAATCCATACACTCTATCTCTTTCAACTACCTCTGCATCTGTAACAGCTGGAAACTTCCTATATACATTGAAAACACAACAAAAGACAGGAATTTTGTTGTTAATGTTGCTTATATTGCACAAATAATATATATCCTTTAGAAAAAAATAGAAAATAAACTAAAAGAGGAAAAATTACCTATAATCAAAACACTCAGAAAAATAATTAATATCATTTTGGTGTAAAGCCTTCATACTTCGTATGCATACTTTATAATATATGCATATATTTTAAATTGGATATTGGAACTAAATCTGCTTTCACATAACTCAGTCCTCTACTATGAATACTATACCATTCCCTGTTAATACATGTTTATCTTCATTCTCAATGATACATAGAATTTCAATAGGTAGATTTATCAGCTTTTACTCAAGTACCTGTTAATGGGCATTTTTAGTGTTGTTCTTAACTTTTCACTAATAACTCTACAGTGGCCATTCTCCTGAATATATATCTTTGCCAACTACAAAATTATTTCTTTATAGTATTAGAAGTAGAATTTCTTAATTAAATAATATGAAAATGTTCAACCTTTTGTTTATGCTGCTAAATGGCCCATTAGAAAGTTTGTATGAATTTAAAATCTCATGACTCACGGGCCCAGCTGCTCCGCGGCATGTGGGATCTTCCCGGACCCGGGCACGAACCCGTGTCCCCTGCATTGGCGGGCAGACTCTCAACCACTGCGCCACCAGGGAAGCCCCAAATATCCATTCTTGAAGCGTTGTATATTTTGATGTGTACTATGCTTTGAACCAATGCTTTTTTACTCAAACTCAAAAAAATTTTCAGTTATTTTTAGAGAATCTGCTCTCTACTCTTTTATATTTAGCATGACAAGCACTTTGTGCAAATACCTTTCACACTTAAGATTTAAAAGGAGAATCACAAAAACACTTTTCTAAAAACTGTTGCTTAGAAGAAGAAATCAAATTATAGAAGACACATAACGAAGAAATTCATGAAAATAAGAATACTTCAAATAAATATGAAATGTAACTAAAGCCATAGTTAGTTTTAAAATTTGTGAAACATTCAACTTAAGGAGTTAGGAATAAACAATATAGAAAAATGCCAATGGAATAGAGACAATGTATATTTTTGCTCATAATTTTAAACTCAAAGCCTAGCAGACAGTAAGAGTTCAATCGTTCCATGACTATATAAATGAGACACTGTGAATGAGAATATATAAGTAAGGATTTCATAAAGACAAAAGATAAAATTAATGAGGTATGTAAAAAATGAACCAAAACCCAAAAACTGAAATATTTTTTATATTCGTATTTTTTTTAAAGCTGTTGGATGATTTTTTTTGAGGTGTTGGGAAACATTTGTCTATCTTCGCCTGTTTTTGTGCTTTTTTTTCTGCTTTGTAGAAAACAAAGGTCCTCCTCTGAGATATGAAATTTGGTGTCAAGAGCTGGGAGGTTTGAAATTTTATACTACTTGCAAGTTAAATTAGTCTGCCTTTGTTTTATAGAAGCTGGTAGAGGACATCAAACTCCCGGGTCAGAGATGAAGGACTTTATTATTCAGAGCTACAGAAGTCAGAGGATCAGCATTTGCATTGGTTCTGCCAGACAGAAATCCCACAGAGCAAAGAAAAGAGGGCTGGGTGATACCTGCACACACGATGGAGTGGGTTCCAGGAGAGGAACTGCGAGCTTAGACCAGTAACCCTATCTGGCCTTTGCCCTGGAGGGAGACGCTATCTCAGTCTTCTAAGGCTACTTGCTACATAAACCTCTCTGAAAAGATAGTCTGGAATGAAGTCAGTCAGTGCCTTTACTTGCCAGATGTGCAGAGATGCTAGAAACCCACGGAGAATCATCTCCTAACAGAAAGAGAGGAAGGAAGCACCATTACTGAATGAGCAGCAGCAAATAGGTTTGTAGTTTTATAAGAAAACAGATGGAGATTTTTTTCCAGTGTTTTCTGAGCGTTTTCTGTTTGATCACCCACTTTAATGCTGAAGGCGGCTGAGGAAATAAACAGTTGTTTCTTGCAATTCCTCACTTCATGATTTCTTGAATCTAACAGATCTTTGCTATCTTCCCCAGCCCAGATATTCAAATGTTTTGTAAGTTTCTAATTCCCTATATGAAACCTCTTCCTGCTTGTAATACTTAGTGTGTTTTCTGTTTTCCTGACCAAACTCTGTCTGATACAATATATAAAAACATGGATCCAGAAAACAGACTCTCTCATATGGGAATCTGGGATTAGTCATTGGAAGGCCATATAACTTCAACATCAGTGGAAAATAAAAATAGGTCGTCCAAAGAAAAGGCAAGTAGGAAATAGTGTCTATTAAAGACAAGCTTATGGCACAATCAGAGGGGCAAAATCCTTTTATGACTACTCTTAAAAATATATTTTTCAGCAAGTTAATAGATACAGAGCTATAAATTCAGAACCAGAAATAAGATTTGGTCTTGTGAGTTACAGATTTACAAGCAAATGGAATTTTTATCAATGCTTTGCCTCTTATGTAAAAGTTGGAGTATTGATTAGGAAAGAGTATAACTCCAAGAACTGGAATAAGAATTTTCCAATGGATTCCAGTGAATTTGAGGAGTTTAAACTGCTTACTTCCACTGATCCTTGCTTTCCATCAGAAGCAGCTTATCTTCCCCTATGAGGGGACGTTAGCCTCGCTTTGCCTGTTGATTCTAAATTACCTTGGTGAAGCGGCCCCTGGTAAGGCAATGCCAGTTCTGTTCAGAACCTATCCCCACACCTCTCATTGCTTCCAGACATGTAATCAGAGGCTGTGCACGGGATGTTGGGGATGATTACGAATTCTAATCCAGGAGGAGATGGCACACACACACACACACAAACAAAAGCAATAATTTCCAAATTTATATCCACAGAAAACTGGGAAGAATGTTGGTAAAAATGATTCTAAAGGAATTATAGCAGAGCAAAACAAAGCAATAACAATAACAATTTAAAAAAATACATAAAGCTAGTTTACTGAATGGGTGCCCTTACAAGACATTCTGGAGTAACTGTGTTACCACAAACAGCTGGGAGTGACTTCAACAGTTTACTCAGTCTGTTGACTTAAACCTGAACATAGCAATGATCTAAATTAGATAAGTATGAGGTGCCAGGACTTCCTTAGTATAAAGTTGACTAATGTATCTAAAAACTTAAAGAAATAAGAATGTCAGAGAATGTTAATCATGGGAAACTCTCACATCTATGCCCTTACTGTATCCCTGAGGAGAGTTTAAAGGATACTCCCTGCACCAAAGCTTGAGGCAATGCTGATGAAAGTAGCATCAGCAGAAAGCATGGTGGTAGCTGTTCATTGCAGCCTGGGGAAGACTGTGTGAGATGGTGCCACTGAAATGTACTCCCCAGTTTTAAAGAGTGAATGGCAGAAGCCAGAGACACAGAGGTGCCATTACTGCAAAGTGTAGAGGGTGGTGCAGTGTAACTTGACTGTGAGAGTCTAGGTTTTGATAGATGAGCAGCCTAGTAAAATTTTACTTGATTCTTACAATGTCTACTTGATCTGCATGTTTGATTAAAAACTCAAGGTTTAGTAATCAGAGATCTGAAATGAGTCACTACAATGAAGAGTCATAACTCACTCGAATCCTCAATTTGATCCACTTCACAGACCCAGAAGCTTTTGAATAAAGAGGAGGCAGTTTCCCTTGAGGAAGGTCCCAACAGAATTGCCACAAGTGTATACTGGAAACATTCCTTTCAGTCTTCCATGGAGTGACCTGAGGCCATGTGCCGGAGCAACCGTACACTGAGTAATGGGGATGGCCCAGAGTTCTAAAATCTCTTTGGACCTTGGTCCCAAACAGCCACTAATGCACGAGGCTTCAAAATGCCTCAGTCAGAGTTTGGTCTTACTGTGATCAGGCAATAAACAGAGTTTTAGCCAACGTCCTCTGACACCCTGTGCTTACTATTCCAGAATATTATTAGTTGGAATAGACATAGTGACTGACAGAGTCCCCACATTGGCTTTCTGACCTGTAGAAGACGACCACTATAGTAGGATGGGAAAATTAGAAGCTGAGGAAATGCTCCTCTTACCAAAACAGAAAGTGAAAATTCATGCCAAATCATGGGTAATTGCAGATTTATTGCCACCACCGAATACTTGAAAGATACAAGATAAATGTATAAAATCACACGCTCATTTAACTCACCAAGATATATGGATCTTGCAGAATACCAGTTAATTTTCATAAAATTAAGCAGGTGGTGACTCTAATTTCAATTGCTGTTCCGGCTGTACTACCTTTATTAGAGTAAATCAATTCAGCCCCTAGTATCTAGTATCTAGCTATTTAGCAGTACGTCTTCATTTTCCTACCTCAGGGCTATACCAATTCTTTTGCTCTCTGTCATTATAGAGAGGATATTACACATATCCTGTGTGATATTATCCTGTGTAATATCACACAGGATATTACGTTTGTCCACTATATTAGTGACATCATGCCAATTGCCTTATTAAGACACATATGTACCAGAGGGTGCACAAAATCCTCATGGAAATTCAGGGAACTTGGTTGATTTTCTAGGGGTCCAATGGGCATGTCAAAATATCCCATCCAGAATTTAAAATTGTTACTGTGCCTTCTACTACCACCATAAGAAGAGTCATAGTTCTGGGTGGAACCTTTGGTTCTGGAGGTAACATATAACACCTTTCAGGTTGTTCTAATCCACTTAACAAGTAACACCTAAAGCTGCTAATTTTTAATAGCGGCCAAAAGAAGAGAAAGTGCGCTTGTTGTTTAGGACTGAAGCACATGCTGCTTTGCTATTTGGAATTTATGACCCAGCAAATTCCATGAGTGCCCATGATGTCTGTGGAAGACAGGTTTACTATGTAGCACCACTGGCAAGCCCTGAAAGGTATGTGATAGCATATATCCCTAGGATTTTTTTAAAAGTACTATCCTTCATAGTTAACTGTTCTCTTTTTAAGAAATAGTCGCTGGCTTTCTTTTCAACCCTGACAGTGATAGAATGACTCACTATAGGATATAAACTGATTGTGCTACCTAAGTTTCCCATCACAAACTGGATGTTATCTTGTCTCAACCATAAAGAAGAGCACGCTCAGTGTCACTCTGTCATCAAATGGAAGTGATATATAAGATATCATATTCCAGCAAGCCATGGGAACACAAGAAGGACGTGTAAGCTGGTGACTCAGGCTCCCAGAACAAGTGTGTTCCCCTGCTTCATCGCCACATTTCCTTTGACTGTAACATGTGGACTCATGGTCAGTATTTCCCTGTGACCAGTTGTCTGAAGCAGACAAAATTTCAGGTTTGGTTTAGAGATAGTTCTCGATGATAGGCTGCCACCAGTTTGAAATGAACTGCAACTTTCTTTCAGCACTGTTTAAGAGTGTCATAGAAAGACAGTGAGGAAAAAAGCCCTCTCAGCAGACAGAACTTTAAGACGTGCACTGTGTTTTTAAGTTTACTGTCAAGGGATAATGGTCAGGGGTACAGATGGATACCAGTACACGAGCAAAGACTAATGGAAAAGCTGGATAATCACAGACTTGAAGGGAATAAGATGGGAGGCTTGGTGGTATGGAGATCTAGGCAAAGAGATCTAGGCAAAGAGATGCTGTTGAGAGCATGCCAGAGAAGGCCCTCAGTAATATTTGGATACAACCCACGCTGTGGAGATCAGTTTCTCTCTTTTCTTAGTCATTCCAGCGTTTGGTTATTGGACACAGGAATAAAATCACCAGAATTAGGATGGAATCTGAACAACACAAGATTTTTTTCCCACAAAACTCATATGACAAAGGCCACAGCTGAATGGTTCACCAAACAGCACAAACCAAATCTCATACCCCAATATAGCATCATTTCCTAGTGGGAATAGTGAGCCACTCAGTGGCAGAAGGATTATATTGGACCCCTGCCAGCCTGGAAGGAAAGAAATGTTTTTCTTTAAAAAATATACTGACTTTGGCTATGAATTGTATTTCCTCCCTCACAAAGCCTCTGCCAGCATTACCACCTGTGTATTTATTGAATACCTTATTCCCTATATTGGTATCCCACGTAACATGGCTTCTGACCAAAGAGCTCATCTTACAGCGAAAGCAGTGACTCATATCCGTGAGACTTACTGGTCTTACCGTGTACTACATCATCCAGAAGCTACTGTTATGATGGAATGGTACACTGATGCATTGAAGAAAAAGTGCAAGTATGTGAATAAGAGCTTGCAACTCTGAGGTGTCATCTGACAATGTGCAGCATATATTCTGGTAGCAACTGACAGTAACAGCAACTAATACATAATTCTGTTTCTACAATAGCCAGGACATGGGCGTAAGGATGCGGGAGTGTGGGTAGCCTCTTCCCATGTTACCTCAATGATTCATTCACTAAGAATTTTGTTTCCCATTCCTATAACTTTGATCTTGGCTGGATCTATCAGTTTAGTTCTCACAAAAATGGTTCTATCCAAGTGGAAGCTGAGAATTCCACTGACCCAATCTGAACTCCTCACAACCCTGACCTAAAGGGCAAAGCAGAAGTTTAATGTCTGGATGATTGGTCTTGATTATCAAGGGGAAATGAGTTTGCTGTTGTATGTGCTGGGGCCTTCCCTTTATTACCGCTGTTATTGCTACTGCTGCTTTACTACTACTAACAATTCAGAAGTCATATTTAGGTCACCCGACCAGGTAAAGAAGAAAACCAGCCCAGAAATGTTGGCTGAGAGACAAGGAACAAGAACTGGATACCAGAAGAAAGAAGTTGTAAAACTTGACTGTAGCCTCATGACTTGTTGCTGTGTGTATTCTCATCTTCGCTCTGTTTACATATACAGATGATGGTACATGCTGACTGAAACAAAAAGTTAAAATTAAAAATGTATTATTCAGCATTCACAGAGATAAATTAGTATAAAAGAAACTTAAAAATTGTCTTGGGCTTCCCTGGTGGCGCAGTGGTTGAGAGTCTGCCTGCCGATGCAGGGGACACGGGTTCGTGCCCTGGTACGGGAAGATCCCACATGCGGCGGAGCGGCTGGGCCCGTGAGCCATGGCTGCTGAGCCTGCGCGTCCGGAGCCTGTGCTCCTCAACGGGAGAGGTCCCAACAGTGAGAGGCCCACGTACCGCAAAAAAAAAAAAAAAAAAACCAAAAAAAAAAAAAAAATTGTCTTATAAACCCATGCACATATGTTCACCTTACCTTTGATAAAGGAGGCAAGAATATACAATGGAGAAAAGACAGCCTCTTCAATAAGTGGTGCTGGGAAAACTGGACAGCTACATGTAAAAGGATGAAATTAGAACACTCTCTAACACCACACACAAAAATAAACTCAAAATGGATTAAAGACCTAAATGTAAGGCCGGACACTATAAAACTCTTAGAGGAAAACATAGGCAGAACACACTATGACATAAATCACAGCAAGATCCTTTTTGACTCACCTCATAAAGAAATGGAAATAAAACCAAAAATAAACAAATGGGATCTAATGAAACTTCAAAGCTTTTGCAAAGCAAAGGAAACTACAAACAAGATGAAAAGACAACCCGCAGAATGGGAGAAAATATTTGCAAATGAAGCAACTGACAAAGGATTAATCTCCAAAATATACAAGCAGCTCATGCAGCTCCGTAAGAAAAAATCAACCCAATCCAAAAATGGACAGAAGACCTAAATAGACATTTGTACAAAGAAGATATACAGATTGCCAACAAACACATGAAAGAATGCTCAACATCACTAATCATTAGAGAAATGCAAATCAAAACTACAATGAGGTATCACCTCACACCGGTCAGAATGGCCATCATCAAAAAATCTACAAACAATAAATGCTGGAGAGGGTGTGGAGAAAAGGAAACCCTCTTGCACTGTTAGTGGGAATGTAAACTGATACAGCCACTGTGGAGAGTAGTATGGAGGTTCTTTAAAAACCTAGAAATAGAACTGCAATATGACCCGGCAATCCCACTACTGGACATATACCCTGAGAAAACCGTAATTCAAAAAGAGGCATGTACCACGATGTTCATTGCAGCTCTATTTACAATAGCCAGGACATGGAAGCAACCTAAGTGTCCACTGACAGATGAATGGATAAAGAAGATGTGGCACATATATACAGTGGAATATTACTCAGCCATAAAAAGAAATGAAACTGAGTTATTTGTAATGAGGTGGATGGACCTAGAGTCTGTCCTGCAGAGCGAAATAAGTCAGAAAGAGAAAAACAAATACCTGTACTAACACATATATATGGAATCTGAAAAAAAAATAATGGTTCTGATGAACCTAGGAATAAAGACACAGATGTAGAGAATGGACTTGAGGACACAGGGAGGGGGAAGGGTAAGCTGGGACGAAGTGAGAGAGTGGCATGGACATATATACACTACCAAATGTCAAATAGATAGCTAGTGGGAAGCAGTCGCATAGCGCAGGGAGACCAGCTCAGTGCTTTGTGACCACCTAGAGGGGTGGGATAGGGAGGGTGGGAGGGAGACGCAAGAGGGAGGAGATATGGGGATAGATGTATATGTATAGTTGATTCACTTTGTTATACAGCAGAAACTAACACACCATTGTAAAACAGTAATACTCCAATAAAGATGTTAAAAAAATTGTCTTGACAGAGAAAGAGAAATATTGTATGATATCACTTATATGCTTAATCTAAAAAGAAATGATACAAATGAACTTATTTACCAAACAGAAACAGACTAAGAGAATGAACTTATGGTTACCGGAGGGATGGGTGCAGGGAAGGGATGGTTAGGGAGTTTGGAATTGACTTGTACACACTGCCATATTTAAAATAGATGACCAACAGGGTCCTACTGTAGAGCACAGGGAGCTCTGCTCAGTGTTATGTGGCAGCCTGGATGGGAGGGGAGTTTGGGGGAGAATGGATACCTGTGTATGGATGGCTGAGTCGCTTTGCTGTGCACCTGACACTAACACAACTTTGTTAATTGGCTATACTCCAATACAAAATAAAAAGTTAAAAAAATTGTCTTGAAATGGTATTGTTTTCTAAGTTTGTAGCACTTGTACTTTTCAAGTTATTAAAACTCAAAACTTCACTAAGATTTTGAGGATAACCTGTGTGTGTGTGTACGTGCACACACATGCCCATGTATTTGTATATATTAAGCCAATTATGTTTTCCCTCTTAGCCTATTCTACTATTTTAAATAGTGTGTGTTTTTGCAGGTTGTTATCCTTATAATTTAGTTATAAGACATCAAAGAGGAATTATGCAGCAGGTATATATATTTTTTCCTTACTTCCTTATGTACACAGTTTTATGTACAGATTAATTTTTCCTCCTTCCTTTTCTCTTCCCTCACCAGGGAAAATAAAGTTATAGATATATTTTAAAACTGCCACTGGAACTCGTTTCATTATTTCTCAAGATCTACAGGAACAAATACAAACATTGGCTACATGGGAAGAAACATTCTTCTCTTCACTTGAGGGAGCTGTAATCTGTTTTCCTGCTGCATCCTGCATTCTTTCCCTAAATGTTTTTCCAGGGTGTTACAGAGCCTCAGAACCCTTGGTGATCTTGCCAAGAACAAATTGTGAAGTAGTTGCTGAACCCATTACCTACTAAGATGTTTTTCATCTTAATTTGACAACATATGCATCCCTGGCCAAAAAATGTACTTCCTTAGATGATAAGGGACTCTGTAAGTAATTCTTAGAGGGCTCAACCATAATTACAGCCTCCCTTTGGCCAAAGGGGTGAATCCTGGATTGAGCTTTTGAAATATTCTTTAAAATATTATTAATTATATCAAGGA
This sequence comes from Delphinapterus leucas, assembly GCF_059928025.1. Taxonomy (NCBI): domain Eukaryota; kingdom Metazoa; phylum Chordata; class Mammalia; order Artiodactyla; family Monodontidae; genus Delphinapterus; species Delphinapterus leucas. The sequence goes on along the minus strand of NC_143137.1, from coordinate 82,836,088 downwards.
AAGAAAGCCCCCCTCTCCTTTTTTTCAATAGTTGAAGTCGCAGCTTTTCTGTTTTAAAATCCTGTAGAAGATTTAATATCCTATGGATTTCTGGGAAGTCACAGGGCTAGACACACCAGCTCAGTGTTTGGGGTAAGGTTTTTCAAGAAAAGTCTGTGCACAGATATGGATGAGAAAAAAGCTTGCGAAAGGCATCAGACCGTACAAACAACAGCTGCCTCTGCAAACCAGGAAGCACTCTGTATTTCGATGTGATAGTCTGTTCCTCAGCCTTCCCAGGGCTGGAGTGTGCATACAAACAGTGCAGATAAGAGCAGAAAGAGTGGGCATTTATATCCTAACAAAGTTTGCATTTATGCACGAGTGAACAAAAAGGAGGCAGGGAAATATGTTTGAAATGCTGCTCTGTGACTAATAAGTTAGTCGTATCATCAAAGTTGTAAACTGTATGAGCTGCCCTCAGTTTTAGGCTCATCTCTGAGGCCCCCCAGCAGCTCAGCTGTCATTGCTAGACCACAGCATCTTGAAGAATGGGGATTCTGTGCTCTCTAGTGCCTATAACCCTGGAGGACAACAGCCAGGCCTACTGGAAGACCCTGTTGGTTTGAGCCCTCCCCGAGGCAGGGATGCAGGGTGCTTGGGTTTAATCGGGGGACTATTGTGAAGAGGGGAAGGACAGTTCTACTCTGTGCTCTGGAGAAGAGACAGCTGGCTACGTATTCTTTTCAACCACACCTGTTCCTATAGCCAGTGGCATCAGGAATGTTCTCTAAATTCTGTTGTCAATTATCTAGTATCTACTTTGGAACATTGAGGCTAGTGTTTTGTTTTGTTTTTTTAAACATAGTTTTTTGCTACTTGATTTTTTTCTAATCTACTGTTAACTAGGAACTATAATTTTGTGCTTAAATCATAAACTCTCTTTTATTAAGAGAGCGCTAACAGGATTTCACAAATACCTATGGTCCTGTTTGTCATACATCAAAAAATATAAAACACCAGAACCTTTATATTCATTGTATAATGTGTAGAATTTCATTATTATGGTATGTTACATGCATTTCAGAGGACCTCCTATAAGACTATGGTGAATCATACTGAAATAAACTAGATTAAAAAAAATCTGATGTCAGGTTCCAAATTGAATGTATTCCAGTGTGTCAGGGTTTGTTTTTTTTTTCTTGACCCAAAACATGTTTTATTTTCTCTTTCACCTTAGTGAAGGATTATCAGCAGGAGATATCTATGGTAATTATCACACTATGAAAACATTTCCAAACTGTATCTTCAATCTCTTCAAAGGGCAAAGAACTTTCATATTTAAATTATTATAAAAACAAAGCCTTAGCTTTAAGTGAAAAATTAATCATTACAACAACAATGATCATATGGAATACATTTTTAGGAACTTTCACTCAGAAGCAAAGGAGAACTTTGTCTTTCTGAATTAGCAGAACAAGGAGTAGGCAAATGGAGATTTTAGAAAAGGAAGGCACCATTAACTCTTTGCAGTTGGGGGTTGCCCAGATGTATTTCTGCACCTCCAATCTTGGGAATTAACCTCTCATAACTCAATGTCATAGGGAGATTATATCTTTTCCACCTCATTTTCATGGGTGCAGTGGCATGGTGGAATTTGTGGAGATCATGGGACATTTTCAATGGATGTAGGTAATGAAAAGGACACTTTTAAAAAAAATTAATAGACTTAATTTTTTTGGAGCATCCTAGGTTTACAAATTATTGAGAAAAAATACAGAGAATTCCCCTATGCCCCTTTCTGCCTACCAGTTACCCCTGTTTTTAACATCTTACATTAGTGCGGTACACTTGTTACAACTGGTGAGTCAATACTGATACATTATTATTAAGGAAAGTTGATAGTTTACATTAGGGTTCACTGGTATTGTTATACGTTGAATTTGTCAAATGTATAATGACATGTATCCACTGTTACAGTGTCATATAGATTGATAGCTTCACTGTGATATTGTGTTTTTATTTAATATTTTAAAAACAATTTACTGAACACCTGTTAGGTTGAAAGAGCTTTTACTTTGTGGCCATTATTCTCCAATTGCTTCTTCATATCATTCCTTCACTTCATCCTGCTCTACACCTCTACCCTGGGCATCCCTGGGACTCCCTTCTGAATTTGGGTTGGGTTTGGTCAGGGGAAGTTGCCAGCAGATAGATGATCAGAGGAGGAGAGGAGAGAGAGATCGGGGTGTTTATTCCCTGCTTCCTCCGTGTTAAGTTATGGTGTGTCAATGGCTGTGTTCCTCCACACACGGCTGTACCTGGAGCCTTTCTTCCCCAGACAGAGCTCTCACCTGGTTCTAGAGACAGCTCTCCTATTCCGCCCACCATCGTTCCCCTAGGGCTAGGGGGAGTAACTCCTTCCCATTTTAGTTAGCCCTTGGGTGCTTTATCATCCCTTGTTGGTTTCTTTCTGCTGCACACATCTTTGTATATAGACCTTTATGAAATTCTCCTCAGTTTCTTCTCGATTGTGCCTCTGTCTCCTGCAGGAAGCACACATGCCTTTCCTATTGATGTTTTACAACATTCTGAGGAGTTCTAGCCAGTAGCTGTGTCCTCATTTTATATAGTGTTTAAGGAACTGAGGCCTGGGAAACTCAAAGCGTTGCCCAAGGTCACAGGCTGTGTTGAAGCAGGGCTGACGCTTAGGGGTCCTGACTCCTTGTATAGCAGGCTCCATACGCACAGGAAGATTTGGAAAAATGTTGTGCTATTGTGTGATATGTCCATTATTATCCAAAAAGAAAAATCAGTATGAGAAATAAATCTGCCTGTTTGGGAAATACTGAGTTTGTAAGTGAACTGAATAATTTAAAATGTGATGTGGATATTGTTTTGGGGTCTTTCATGTTAACTGTCATTTTCTGGGGTATTTGGATTCTATGAAAAGGAGTAGAAAATGTATTAGCCCACATTCACATATGTATGAAAGAACGTACTTTACACATAAAACAACTTGACTTTAAGGTTTCATTCTAGAACTCATTTAATGGCTGGGATGGACTATATTATGTCTACAATTAACATTTAGTAGATATCCACATAGTTTGCATTGAAAGAAAAAATATTTAATTTCTATGGATGTTTTGCTGAATGTAGAAAAATATCATATAATTTAGGATTAGCATGTGTTATTTTGAAAGAATCTAGCAGATTAATAAGATAATGACCAAATAATTGAGGCCTTGGATTTCAACAAAGCACTTGACAATGCCCTTAGTAATACAGTTTGGGTGAGAACAAACAGAAGTTCTGATTAATGTGGCAGTGGAGTATGAGGGATGAATTCAGAAGATGGATTCTTCTTAGGAAAAACAGCTGAAACTCTATTGCAGTGACTTTCAGTCTTGGCTGCACGGTGGAATTGCCTGGGTAGCTTTAAAAAATACTGATGCATGGATCCTACCCAGACTTAATTGATGTAGAATGTGGCCTTGGCAGTGAGATCTTTTAAAAAAAATTCCTAGTGATTCAAGAAATTAAAGCTAGATCCTAGTACTGGTGACATCTACCTTTTGTCCTAAAGAAGTGTGTGTGTGCGCGTGCGCACACACAATGCCTTCTAGACGTGAACGATAACGTAAGAAAAGACAAGGACACTAGATACCGTGATGCATGCAGGCCCCACAAGAAGAATGTTATTTTTTTTTGGCGGTACTTGGGCCTCTCACTGTTGTGGCCCCTCCCGCTGCGGAGCACAGGCTCCGGATGCGCAGGCTCAGCGGCCATGGCTCACGGACCCAGCCGCTCCGCGGCACGTGGGATCTTCGCGGACCGGAGCACGAACCCGTGTCCCCTGCATTGGCAGGCGGACTCTCAACCGCCGAGCCACCAGGGAAGACCCATTTTTTTTTTTTGGCGGTACGTGGGCCTCTCACTGTTGTGGCCCCTCCCGCTGCAGAGCACAGGCTCCAGACGCGCAGGCTCAGCGGCCATGGCTCACGGGCCCAGCCGCTCCGCGGCACGTGGGATCTTCGCGGACCGGAGCCCGAACCCGTGTCCCCTGCATCGGCAGGCGGACTCTCAACCACTGCACCACCAGGGAGGCCCAGGAATGTCATTTTTTGAAAGTAGGTATATGGTAGTCAGTAGCTGACAATGAGACTTTGAAGCTAAGCTTTATGTTTGGGTGCTTGGATTTTATACTGAGGCCGATACGGAGTCGCTGGAATTTTATCTGATACGTATTTTAAAGGGACCACAGTGCTGTGGTTTGGAGAATGGTTTGGAAGTAGAGCTGATGTCATGCAAGGAGGCCGTTTGTGGAAGTATTTCAGACGTGTTGGTGGCCTGGACTAAGATGGTGGTAGCAAAAATGTAGAGAAGTAAATGGATTCATAGATATTTTGAAAGATTTGGTGACTAAGGCGTACGAGTGTGAAAAAATGGAAGGAGTTAAGAATGACAAGCGTTCTGTTCAGAATATCAAACTTGTCTTACTAATTAGCATTTCCTGTGAAGAAAATCTGGGAGATTTTTCATCTCAAAGCACCTTTAGCAAAAATCAGAGCACACTGGTGATTACAGTTGAACTGCTCTCTTGGTACTTAAACTCCGTTGGTTAGAAAGACAATGTTTGAGTTACCATTGTCACAAATGACTCTTATGCATCATTTCGAAATGAGTGGAGAATTTTCACTTGCCAAAAAGATTATTGCAGGTACACAAATGACTATGCGTTTAAATCTAACTCAATTAATTACTTGAATAAAAATAATTTGATGTGCTTTGCCAAATTTTAAAATACAATTAATGTATGTGTTTCATTTTGCTTTCAAAATGTAAGTTTCAGCTCTCTTTAAGGAGCACAGTGGTGAGAAAACACAACACTTCAGAACTCCACTAAGAACTACTTTGTAGAAATGGCAAGTTTAAGAGCAGAGTGGTTGACAAGATTCTGGAAATCCTAAAGGAACAATTTCCAAATATATCATGAGAGTGAGAAATGAATCACAGAGATGGGTGTAGTCATAGTTTTTAACTGCAATTCAGCTCCATTAGTATATTTTTTATGAGCATTCTGAAAGAAAAAAAGTGATATACATTTATGATTAGAAAATGAAAACAGTACATTTCATTCTCCTTGTTCAGTATGTAGCGAAGGTGCTGTGGATACCTCATGCCTCACTGAATCATTGGCTCAGTTGGGCAGCACCATTCATTACCACAGGTATTTATAGCAATGAGGGTAATTTGTATATAAATATGTAATCTATATAAAATGTAGGTTATAGCCTATGTGGATATAATCGTCTCCAGATTATCCATATTTTCATATATCCTTTTACATTTGATTTCAATTCAACTGGATGAGTATGGCGTTTGGCATTTGTAGGAAAACATATTAAACTCATTTTCCCAGTATTGTGTCCTTTCAGTTATATTATTTATCACTTCTGATGCCAAAAATATGGCCATTCAGTGGTTTCCCTTGAACATATCATGGTAGGTAAGAGCCCAAACTATTGACTCTTAGGTGAGTTTATCAGGGGATGCTCTTACTTTTTTCGGAAAGGTGTATTACTGTAGTTCCATTGTGTTTGTGTGTGTATGTGTCTGTGCGTGTGTGTGTGTGTGTGTGTGTGTAATTTGCTAAAAAATTTTCCATCAAAACTACAAAGAGGATTCTTAGATGGTAAAAATGTATTAAACAACTAGAGCCATTTTAATGTGGAAAACACACAAGAGTTCCCTCTCCTGAAATCCACTGTGTTCCTAGAAACTAGTTCCTAAGGCAAATTGTTAAAATATGAACGAAGTAGTTGCTTCTGCATACCACTGTGTTGATCAATGAACACTGCTTTTGGTGGGAAATTTAAATAAGTACAATTTGTGAGTAGCATAAACATCATGAGGTTATATTATACAAACTCAGTGTATTTATTGTTGCTTCAGATTCTGACAATTTGACCTGTGTATTTTCTGTTTCTGCCTTCAACAAAGTACCATGTGGGTTAACTATGAAGTCTTCGTCTATATAAAATTTTAAGTAGTTTGAGCTATGACTTGTATTGCAACACTAAGACACTACGGAAGTGAGCTATGGAATAAATGTTGAGAGAACAGAGTAACATAACATAAAGTGGCCAATGTAGACTGCCAGCTTGTTGATAGTAGAGCTTGGTTAACCAAATCACATGTAGCACATGTGTAGTATGAGAAAAGCTCAGAATGAAGTTCTTACAGTGAAAAGAATATCAGACTCTCTGCAAAAACTATAGCAAGTGTAGTGGGTGCTTGAATGTTTAAGACTATGTCTGACTAGCCCTTTGGGTGTCAATAAATGCCATGAAGCACAAATATGGTGAAGAGGAAAGGACGGTACAGCAATTGGAGCTTCCAGACAAAAAAGGAGGAGAAAAGCAGGAACTCCAGGCATCCTTTTTGGATCCTAAAGGGTTGGTGAGGTGGACATTCCTGAATTGCACTGATGATGAAAGAGTTGACACAAACACATCGTATTTGATGACTCAGGAGATTTCCTCGTTATGGAGATGAGAGCAGCCTTATTTTGGTGTGTGCACAGCATGGGCATTTTTGTCATCAACAATAAATTTTTCTTGAGCCCTTTTTGTATTCTAGGCACCTTAACAGGTCCTGGAATTCAGCAGTGTGTGTGCATGGGGCGCAGATGGGCTTGCTTCATTCTGTTTTCTCAAAGGTCACTGAACTTAATCTCGAGAGTGATATCTTGGAAACATCAGGCTGTTTTTGTTTGTTTGTTTGTTTTTTTCAAACTATTGAGTTTCACATTGTCCCTTTCTCTTCCCTTCTAAAGTATATACTTTTCTTTTTTAAAAAGTAAAAACAAATAAACGAATAACTAAATAAATGGGAAAGGTAATTTTATTTTTTTGCTTTTGTTTTGTACTTTTCCCTCACAGAATAGACTTAAGGTTTAAGCGTTCTCCACCTCCTAGTTTCTACTAACTGGGGGCTTTTACATTGTATAATCAATACATGCTCTGAGAAGCCCTCCAACTATTTGGGCAGAAAGTTTGAGGGATGCATATGAAACATTGAAAAACTATGGGTTTTAGAGTCAGGAAGATCTGATTTTGTAACTCAGGTTTGTCACATTAGCTGTGTGGTCATGGGCAAGTTACTAAACCACTTTGAGATTTATTTTTTTGTTCTGTAAAGTAATGGTAGTTTAGAGAATTAGAAAGGCCTATAGGGCTTCCCTGGTGGTGCAGTGGTTGAGAGTTCGCTTGCCGTTGCAGTGGACACGGGTTCATGCCCCGGTCTGGGAAGATCCCACATGCCGCGGAGTGGCTGGGCCCCGTGAGCCATGGCCGCTGAGCCTGCGCGTCCGGAGCCTGTGCTCCACAACGGGAGAGGCCACAACAGTGAGAGGCCCGCGTACTGCAAAAAAAAAAAAGGCCTATAATTGCTCGTTATGATCTTTCTCCATAACTAATTACTATTATAAAAATATTCTCCTTTCCCACAGTGAAAATATGACTAGCAAAAAACTCAAAATAAGCAAAATTTGTGCAAGTAAATATAATAATCCTTAGTTCTTACGTTTAATATTCCTAACATGCTCTCAGACTGTATAAAGACAAAAGAGTTGTTAACATTCAGGTGCAGTTTCTGCCTTTTCTTCCTGCCTTTTCCCACTTTGGAAACAAATAGGTAGTTAGGCAAAATGAGTGAAGATAGAATCCTTGAAAATACGTAAGTTAGATAGAATTAAATAATTGAAAGTTGACTGCATAGAATCTTTCATGCTAATTTATCTTCTGTTTCTCAAATAGCATTCCCTAAGCCAGAGAGCGGCTTAGCATATCAAAGAAAACTATTAGAAAAGAATCTTATACACAGGCAGTCTGAAAAAGACATGTTTGGTAGGTGCTCTGAATTTTGGGAGGTTATGCTCATGAAATTGATGTTTTACCATAAATATACTGAAATACTTCTGCTGAAACAACTGGTGAAATGTTCATGAAAATGGTCTTGAATTTTTCAAAAAGTCAAAGATTATTTCATTTATATGTTATCATTAATATGCAATAAATGTATTTTGAAAATAGAGCTTCCATATGAAATTTTGAAAATAATAACACAAAATAAACCAGTAGCTCCATTAGTAGACAAAAGAATTGTCTTTGATTCCAGGCATTTTTCCTATTTAAATATTTGAGATTGCTCACTTTATGACGTTGTTACTATAACTGAGTGATAAGAAGATATTTATCATTATTTGCTTCAATTTTTGTTTTTTTTTGTTGGCAAAAGGTACTATTTTGCATGTAGTATGACATGTATTATTCAGTTTTAAATGTGACAGGTATCACATATGAATTAAAAAAATCATTTATTGAGTCAATATTTTAGAACTAGAAAGAAACTGTGGATAGTAATTAAATTCTTTTCCTTTATTAATGAGCAACTTGGGGAATAAAAGATTGATTTTCCCAAAGACCAAAAGTTGATCTCCTTTTTTCAAATCTGAGTGAAGAGTAACCTTTTGGTTCTTAATATAGTCATGAGCTCCAAAAATACAGACATTGATGTCATCTGTGCAACTTCAAACCCTCTGCTTACTCATGGATCTACTTTAGGACTCTATTTATGGTTATTATTACTCTATTTAGAATGACAATGTTGATGATGGTAAAAATAATGAGGAGACTGTAAAGACTGACGATATGAGAACCAGCTTTACTGATTTCAACAGATGATTTAATAACCACCAAAAAGATTCAGTGACACGATCTTTGCACATGTGTCAATTGGACCCACAGTTCTCCCCCAATCTTCCCAACCTGGCCACCAACACTGTTACTACTCACAGTGTGACCTGCATTGACATGACTTAGGAGCTTGGTAGAAGGCAGAATCTCAGGCCTATTCCAGTCCTCCTGACCGCAAATCTGCACTTTAACAGATCTCCAGGTCACTAGCACACATGTGAAAGTTGCTCTAGAGCACCTTTGATGAACCTCATGTACATCTTCAATGAGAAGTTGGACTCGTCAATGGGGAATCCCTGAGTACAGCTTTCAGGTTGCAAATTTTTCTGTGCTGTTTGTTTTGGGGTAGACACGGACCAACATTTCCAGGCTCTTTCTGTGGCATTTCTAAAAGTCTGTAATTGCCCAAAGTGAAGCATGTTATAATTTCACACCAGAATTTGGTGGCAACTGTATTAATGGCCATTTCATGGCTACATAGCGTGCTCTACACTTAGAAAGGAGACCGTGCACTTTGTAGAAGTGGATTGGCACTGCATAGCTGTTAAAATTTCCAACAAAGGCTACCAGCTAAATTATGAGGGTGAACTAAAGGGTGCCCTTTATAAATAGTCACAAAAGGCCTCTGCGGCTGATTATAGAGTGGGTGTAATTTGGAGAAAGGTTTGCTGTAGGCATGAAATTATAGCACTGCTATTGGAATATAACCAAGACCCCCGCCATTTCCAGTAGCTGTATCACCACCTGCTAGTACACTTATTCAGAATTGAGTCAGAGGAATGGATGAAGTCTAATGAATCATCAAGTGTTCATCTAAGACACTTAATCTAGCTATTACTTTCCAAATGCACCTTGTTTGAGCCAGACCCTTGCCTGTGGGCTGACCTGAAGCCCGAGAGATAAAGGTTTTCTGCCAAAGGAGCAAATCACCTAATGCAGTTTTTGTTCTGAGTCAGTCCGGGAATTTTGTCGGCATCTCTGTGGTCCTGGGCATCCTCACACATGCAGACAGGTCCTAAAGAGTCTCTAACTCTTCTCCTTAGGTGCCGATTTGATTTTGCAGCTAAGTGTTTCTAGTGCTAAGCCAGTCTAGCAGTTACTGATCTCAAGTTCCTTTTGACTCAGAATGAGTTGGGAGATGCATCTTCATATAGGTGCTGTTATTTAGCAACACGTTGCTTGTCTCTGAGGTCTGCGGGGGCTTGAGGACAGTCACCTAAGGAGCAGTCCCCCCTTGCTAAGGCTTGCTTTCCTATTAAATAAGTCTTCCTGTCTCCTGTCTGAATTGGACCAGGATTTTTGAAAGTATATTTTGTGTGTGTGGTGTGCGTTGGTGTGTGTGAGAGAGAGAAATTTGTGTGTGCCTTCTGTAGCAATAACAATAGCTACATTTATAGTGAGCTTACTGTGTACAAGGCACTGCTTTTAGCCCTTTATATATATGGTCTGATTTAATCCTTACTCTAACCATGGTTTAGGTACAATTATTATTTGCTTTATAGATAAGGAAACTGAGGCACAGAACTGTTAAATTCCTTGATTAAGGCCATAAAGCTAAAATGATTTGAACCCAGGCAGTAGAGCTGCTAATATAGATTGTAATAGTGGATTAGTCGATATTTGCATATTGCCTCTGACTTTAGCGGAGGGATGAGGGGATAGCGTTAGCAGAAACCTGAAGAGTAGGGGCCGCTAATGAGGGCCTGGGAAGGAGAGCTTTCTCTGTGACCTAAAGCTGACCAGGTAGTGAAAGAAAAAGAGAGACAGAGAGCCCCTCCTGTCTTCTCTGGCTGGTGAGCAGAGAAGCAGGGGGAGCACATGGTGACAGGCAAAATAAGGAGGAAGTCGCAACTTCCTCATTCTGAGAAGCAGATGTCAACTCTTAGGCAGACTTAGGGGTCTCAAGCAGATACTTGCAGAGAACTTTACCATCAGTCTGCTTTCCTTTTTTTTTGCGGTACGCGGGCCTCTCACTGTTGTGGCCTCTCCCGTTGCGGAGCACAGGCTCCGGATGCACAGGCCCAGCGGCCATGGCTCACGGACCCAGCCGCTCCGCGGCATGGGGGATCTTCCTGGACCGGGGCACAAACCCATGTCCCCTGCATCGGCAGGCGGACTCTCAACCACTGCGCCACCAGGGAAGCCCCATCAGTCTGCTTTCTGTGAGCAGGAAAGAACCAGGCTGACCCTGGGGCAGTTAGCTAGACTGCCAGAAGTTAAATAGAAGGATGTAGGCTGGTGGAAGGAGATCTGAGAAATCCTGTTTAAGCTGTCTATGCCCAGGTGGAGGACGAGGCAGAACAGCACGTGGCGGGGTCAGCTGTAATTTCCTGGGGGCTGGAGTGAACATAACTCAGCCAGTCCCACTTTCTCTCTACTTTGTGCAAAATATTCCCAACTGTGTTCATTGGATTATATAATCTTGAGTATTGAAGAAGACAGAATTTCTTAAATTCAGAGATGTACAAAGAGTTCCTCATTAAAAGTAATTTGGTATACTTTTAGAGATGGGAGTCGCTGCCGCAAGCGAATATGCTACTGTAAGAGAGAATGTTTTTAATTAATACTGAAATACTGAGGACTCTGCTGGCATTGAGAGCACTTAAGGTAAAATGTTATTGTCTGCCACTTCCTTTTCTCTTTAGATAATTAGCATAGGATTAAAAAATTTTAAACAGGATTTTCAAACTCATAGCAAGCAGCTGTCTTCTATTACAAAAGACAATACACTCATACATATGTATTACGCACTTAATTAAAACTGTTGGATTTTTATTTTTAAAAGTTCTGATGATGTCCTGCATTTTTATAATGATTTAGATCTCTGAAAGGCCACCAGTTTGCATATTTTAAGTGAGAAAGGAGGATTTGGGTGGGATAAGCATTCCAAAGTTCATATAATTGAAGGGCAAGGCCTAAAATTAGTTGTTCCCCTGGCCTAAGATTCTACTATTTTGTACTCATTCCTTTTACTTAAAAGGGAATATTTTTTCCTCTGAATATTTTTCACTATCAAAGTATATGTATTTATTATAGAGATTTTAGAAAAATAGAAAAAAAATAAAAATGTTCCATAATCCTTTTGCTTTGAGATAAACATTATTAATTCTATTGTATATTTTGTTTCTATAATTTTATTATATAGTCTATATCTACAGAAGTTGAATCAAAGCATATTAATAAATATGTAGTTTTTAGTTTTCATTTAATTTTAAGTGGTGGCTCTTTTTAAAAATTTTTTTAAAAATTTAATTTAATTTTATTTATTTCCACTGAATCGGGTCTTAGTTGCAGCACGTGAGATCTTTGTTGCGGTAGGCGGGTTCTTCCCTTGTGGCCTGTGGGCTTCCCTCTAGTTGTGGTGCGTGGGTTCCAGAGTGCAGAGGCTCAGTAGTTGCAGCGTGCAGGCTTAGTTGTGCCATGGCATGTGGGATCTTAATTCCCCGACCAGGGATTGACCCCATGTCCCCTGTAGTGGAAGATGGATTCTTAACCACTGGACCACTAGGGAAGTCCCTAAGTGGTGACTCTTTCCCCATGCCATTAATTCGTCTTCAGAACATGACTTTTCATGACTACATCATCATCATAGCTATAGAATACTTTGAGCCTTCTACTTTTATAATGTATGATGTAATTTAAATTATAGAGGAGCTAGAGATGTGATAGAACTTTATTGGGGAGAGGAAGGAGAGTGGTAAGAAGTAGTATAAGATAAATTTTTAGAGACTGAAACATAAAATAAATTGATAATGTGTAGAAATAATTTAAAAACGGAAAAGAAATCACAGTATAAGCAGCCAAAAGCCAGAAAAATTTAAAAGTCGGCTTCTAAAAAGAGGAACATTTTTTTTAGAAAAGAGGAATTCAAATAGGAAACTGATGATTTTCATTATAAATTCCTCTAAATTACTTGACTTTTAACCATCTGCATGTATACTTTGGTTAAAAAAAGGTGTAAATTAACTCTGGAAAAGATTTAGCCATTAAGATTACCCTCAGGGGCTTCCCTGGTGGCGCAGTGGTTGGGAGTCCGCCTGCCGATGCAGGGGACACGAGTTCGTGCCCCGGTCCAGGAGGATCCCGCATGCCGCAGAGCGGCTGGGCCCGTGGGCTGTGGCCGCTGGGCCTGCGCGTCCGGAGCCTGTGCTCTGCAACGGGAGAGGCCACAGCAGTGAGAAGCCCGCGTGCCACAAAAAAAAAAAAAAAGATTACCCTCAGAATCTCACACCTGTGTCTGTCCATGTGTGTGTATGTTTGTGTGCATGTGTATTCATGTGGGAAGGCAAGAAGGGGAATGCTGTATCAGGAGTGGCGGGAGGGGCCTTAGCACCCAGGGGTGCCTTCTGGGATAGCACGGGGCCCCAGGGGCCCCAGGGGGATGAGAAAGCCCAGGGTTGAAGTGGAGGAGCCCTTAGTCCCTCTGTGTCACAGTCTTGCTTTAGGCTAATCTTGCCAAGAAGACCTCATCAAGAGGGATGTCGGATCCCAAGAGCAAAGAGCGTTAGAGCTGGCAAAAGGACAGTTCCTTCAAATGTTATGTAGAAACACAAGGGAACGGTGTTCTGAGCAACATGTCTATTCACCATTGGCATGTAAAATCCCCTCATTATAAACTGTAGAGTGCCCAAGCCATTTTACTGCAGTGTGATTTTGTTAAGTAAATATACAGCTTAAAAAGATCACATTTCCAAGCTGAAATATTCAGAAAGAAAAAAGAAAATTTCTGCTTTTCCTGTAGCAAATTGTGTACTAAAATAAAAAAGCATCTTAAACCCAGTGGGAAATGGGAGGTATCATGCCTTATATCATCCTCATCCATCCCCCTCTCCTTTTTTTCCACATTGTGAATTCTGTTGTTTAGTTTGACTGGTGTGTTTGGAAGTTTAGAGAAGAGGCTGGAAAATTTCAGGAAGGCAACTGATTACTTTATTGATTTTATTAATTAATATTTTGAGGTGTTTACAATGACAGGAACCATGTCAGCTGCTGGTTTATAATGGTTGATAAAATTCGGTGTCTGCCCTCAGGAAAGCAGCCCCTGGGGTGACATACAGTAAGCAATTCAGTCATGGAAGTAGGAGATCTCCCTGAACAACTCAGCCTAGCGCAGGTTTTCTTCCTATATATAACTACAAAATGTTCAAATAGAACCATTTCTGAGGGAAGGAGCAAAGGAAGAACATGAAAGAAAGAAAAAAGAAGTTGAAATTATTTTTCTTTGCTAAGAATTTATTTGAATTCAGTAAATGCGGTCCTGGGTCACTAATTGAACTTGCTTTAAAGGAAAAATTGAGAACAGAGAGCGTGAATTCCCCTTCTGTTTTGGTTGAGCTTTTTCAATAGCGATTTCTCAGGTCTCTTTTGTTCTCTTCCTCCTCCAGGTGAACAGTATTCCCCCTTATCTATCTTTGTTTTCTCTGCTTATCTCATTCTCTCTCCTGTTGGTTTCTCTACTTTTGCATTTTCCTGCTTATTCCTCTTTGGACAACTTTTTCTTCTCCTCCTCCCTCCCCTTTCCATAACCAGCAGCCCTTAGATAGTCTTAGAATTACAAGCAATCAAATCCAGCTTTAGAAGAAATATACACTGGAAATAAGGATGTTGGCATTTCTATTAGGACTCTAAGTTTGGCCTGTTCTGTGGTAGGCAAAATAGCCACCCCCCAAAATGTCCATGTCCTACCGTCCAGAGCCCGTCAGTATTTAGACTACATGGCAAAGGGGATTTAAGAAGAAAAGGGAAATTACAGAAGAAAATAAGGTTGCTAATCAGCTGACCTTGAGGATTATCAGGTGAGCCCAATCTAATCACCAGAGCCCTTAAAAATGGAAGAGGGAGATGGGGTAGAGAGAAGCAGAGACTTGGCGGCAGGCGGAGGACTCAGACCATCGTTGCTGGCTTTGCAGTTGGAAAAAGACAGTCATGAGCCAAGGTACGTGGGCCTCTAGAAGCTGGAAAAGGTGAGGAAATGGCTTATCCCCTAGAATCTCAAGAAAGGAACCTAGTCCTGCAGACACTTGGTCTAAGGTATCTTAAGGTGTCTTACACCAAAGCAAGTTGGACTTCTGGCCTCCAGAACGAGTAATAAATTTGCATTGGTTAAGCCACTGAGTTTGTGGTAATTTGATGTAGCATAGGTAGAAATTAATACGTGACTGCTTACTTTGCAAACAGCCTGGGGAAACGATGCAGCTAGGGATTGTTCCTTGTCAATGACTCACGGACCCAGTGGATCAGAAGTGATTTTTTTAAAGAGTTCACTGAGCACAGGTGTATGTAATTTAAAGCCACAGTAACTTCTAAGAGGGAATAGATATTGAAAAGGAGCCCAACAGGTATACCTAGAGATGTAGGTACTGAAGAGTAACCTGAATAAAAAGCCACATCTTTTGGAGATACACATGTATATATATATGTGTGTGTGTGTAATATAGAAGAGAAAAAATAATTTTCCATCTACCTTTCTGATTTCTTTGTTGAGACCCCTGTAATAAAAGACAGATTAGCAAGAGAAAAACAGACGTTTATTAGTATGTATACGTCATGTATTACATGGTCAGTACCCAGGAGAAAATGAGTAACTCCCTGAGGTGGTTTATAATTCAGGTTTAAAGATCATCTTCATAAGGAAGGGGGAGGAGGGATGTAGACCTTTTAGGGGAGAGTAAATGATTTTTCAGAAAGATGAACGGGCCCTTTGAAGAACAGAGGGGAGGTATGATGGTTTGGGACAAAGTTTGTGTTTGGTGTTCGCTTCTAGCCTCCTCTCCTGTGATAACAGTCAATCTTCATTGTTGATGAAACTCTCAGGGAGGGGATCTCTGACAGCTGAGCTTGTTTTGGAGAATCTGTCTTTAGGCAGAGGAGGCTATCGACTGTCATTTTGGGCAGCACAGAATACGATATTTCCACTATTGCAGAAAGTTTTTGGGTAATGCTATTCTAGATTAATCATACTATTTATTCATTAATTGTTAAAAAAATGTATGCCCCCTTCCCAGAGAATTTTCTGCAAATATTTTGCTAGGCTTTAGAGATAAAAATTTATATGAGGAAGAAATGGGATTTTCCTTGTAGATCTTTCAGTCTCTTAAGGACAGCAGGCACATAAATACAGTCACAGAATTATTACTAAAGCATGTTCAAGTTATATATTTCAAAGGAAAGAGTGGCCAGTTATCCTGGAGGAGAGAAGTTTCCCTCCAGATGAGTTTGGAAAATGAGCTGTAAGTCATACAATGGGTTAAGGTGTTTCAGGTGAATAGATAAGGTGAATAGAAATAGTGTTACTGAATAACCACCATAGTAAAAGCTTGTATCTTTGATACCTCATGTATTTTTTGCAACATCCATGTTCCATGTTATAGGTAAAGAACAGAGAAATCCAGAAGTTAAACAAGTTGCCAAGATCACAAAGCAACTTGATAAATGAAAAATTATTCAGATTAACTGTGGGCAGAAAAAACCAATTACTCTCATAAAAATATGTTGATTAAAAGATGGTTACAGAACCAGGATTTAACTCCGGTGTCTGGCTTTAAAGGTCATGGTTTTATTTATATACTGTTCTTATTACACACCCCTCCTCCAAAAAGGTGTTATACAATGCTAAAGAGAAAAAAAATGAACCAGGATATATAAACACCGAACATACATGCATTCAACAAATTATGTAAAGCAGCTGACAGAATTGCCAAGAGATAAGTATAAACTAACAAGGTTGAAGCTATCAACATATACTTCTCAGAAAGGGATAGATAAAATAGACAAAATTTTAGGTGGAGATGCTGGGAATCTTTCCAATTAAAAGCTTGAGTTACCACAAAATTATTTAACTTAATAGGTAAGCCACTACTTGTCAAAATTTGAGATACAAAGCTAAAGTAGTGCTTAGAGGGAACTTTTTAGTTTTAAACATGGTTTTCTGTAAACCAGTAAACCCAAGAATTCAATACAAGAAGCTGGAAAAAGTTCACCAGAGTTTAGAAGTAAGAAAGAAGGAAATAATAAAAATAATGATAAATCATATAACAAAAATAGAAAATATAGAGAAGTAACCAAAAATAGAGAAGTGAAACAAAACTAATCTTTGAAAATGTTTATGAAGTAATGTAGGGAAGTTGGGGAAAAGTAAAACTAGATCTGTACATTCCACCTAGTGCTCAGCCAATCCACTGTTTCCTAGTTCTACTTTTCCTACCATTTCCTCACATCTATTTTCTGAACCTGTGTTTCTAAGCTATGAGAAATTCCCAGGAACTTTACATTTCTGAAAATGTTCTTAGAAAAGAAAGATGGCAGAGCTTATAGAATTTGCTTAGCCCATAATATTACACCTGTTTGGTCTCCCTTGTTCCCTTTAACCCTTCCTCACCTCTTATTAAAAAGCTGCCTGTATTTGCGTTTTAATTTTGTTATTTATGGTGGGCAATTTTTCTTGTTACCGTGAGACATACTTCTTGTGTTCTTTGCTGTGTAAAAATAACACCTAGAGCAAAGAGTAAAACGCTTTTTTGTCAACATTTTGGACAGAATCAGATTATAAATCATGATTTTGACAAAGGGTGAAGAAAAAGCATCTTAAACTTCACCGCGTTCATTAATGGGTGTGCACTTTAGCGAGTTAGGCTTGACTAGTTTTACGACACAGCTTGGAGTTGGCTATGATTTGTAAGCAGGTATCTAACTATTTTTGTAAAGCTGGCTTTGCATGTGATAGTGTCTTCTTACTGTGGATCATTTCCAACAGTTGTACAACTAATGTGATTTCTTAAAGACAGAAATTGTACCCTTGTATGATACATAACCATTCTCACCTCTTGAGACTAGAAAAAAAGTAAAATAAAAACTGGAGATAAATGTAGGCTGAAACATTAATTATGTGTATGTTTTGAATAATAGGATTTTTTCAACCATTTCCCCTGTTAATGTGAATAAAGAGACTATGCTTCCCTTCAACTGATTGGATTCACTATGCAGCCCCAGCCTGTGGTTTCACCAGTTTCTTGTGTAGCACAACTATTTCCAGAACACAATAGTCTATTCTCCTTTGGATGTGTGCTGCTCTCCAGGAATGACAGAACTATTGGAAGGGCTTCTTTCTCATTAATGAAGTTCTGAAAACCTCTAGAATACTGATGAGAAGGGATAGGATAATGCTGGGAAAATCAGCAAGAATCTGCTTCTTTAACAAAGGCTTCTCCTTGCACATCTGCTTCCACCGTCAGCATTTCCTCACAGCTAAATTTATTAATATTTCCCACTACCCTAACGCCCAGCTCACCCTGATGGCCTGGAGGCCCAAGCCTGCCCCTGGGCCTTAAGAACCTTGACTCACAAAGCAAGTGTGTCTGTAACCTTGGCTCCAACACCTCTCTAGGAATTGGAATGAAGTCATGATTCTATGGCTCGGTGACAACTGTGGGGCTTGCTTTCACTCTTGCTTCCCTTCAGTGCTCTGAATTTAGCTCGTATAGAGTCGGTAGTATCTGACCAGGGTCCTCCAGCTCTCCTTCCTTGAACTGGATCAAGTTCATGTATCTCATTTTCTCATTTATTTACTAATTCAACAAATATTTACATACATATATAGAGAATATAGAATACTTTCATTTTTTAATCAGTCTTTTATGCCTCTAGGAGAAGGCAGTAGATGCAACGACTTTCCTGCTCATATAGATCTTAGTAGGGAAGAAAGAAATCAACAGATAAAACACAAGTTCTAGTGGAGATAAGTACTATGAAGAAAAATAAAATCAGGGTAAAGGTTTAGAGAGTGACTGTGGGAGCAAGGGTAGGGATGGAAGTTATTTTAAATGAGGTGGTCAGAGAAGGCCTCTCCTAAAGGATCAAACCACATCTCCATCTGGGGAAAAGCTTTTGAGGCTGAAAGACCAACAGGACCCAGGTTCTAAGACAGAAATAGATGCTCATGGAGAGAGAGAAGTTGTGGAAGTAGGCAAGGGCGATGCTATGGAGGTTCACTGTAGGCTCTAATGAAGTGTTCAGATTTCATTATACTTGTGATGGGAAGTTACTGAATGCTTTTGAGGCAAGATGCCTCAAAAGTATTATTTACTTCTAAAAGGACCTTTTTCTTTATGGACGATAAAACTGTAACATGCTGAAGTCACGGAGAAAAATACTGGTGTCTCAATTAGCATGTGATAAATGACCAAAATTGTAATATGCTTACGATAGGGATAGTACTTTGGAATCCTTGATTCTGTTTCATACTCACTGGACTTAACTCCGTGGGGCAATTTATGAAGATATTTGGACTTGAAATTTTTAGCTGGCTTTGCCAATGTTGACTTCTTTTTTTCAAAGTGCTTTGCCTTTATTATCCTTGTGTCCTTGTAAGAGATAACACTTGAACATAAAGTGGGTACGTGACTTGTGCAGAATTTACCAGAAACCAGAGGGTGAAAACCAGTGCTCAATTCTATGTTTTTATCCAGTAATTAACATATGATGCTCTGGTCCTCATTAATGAGATGTCTTAGAGATCTCAGATCGCCCGCTTTGGGGACATGTAAGAGAACTATCTCAGGGTGTTCAGAAAAGGAAGCCACAACATGAAGATCTGGTTGTTCTGGCATCATTCGACTCAATTATCAATTTTGGATTGCTTTCTTTCACATCCTTTCATAACTTCTGGATTTCCATGGTAGATTCATCTATCTTCAACCTGAGCGTCTTTTAAGGGGCACCAATGTCGACTTTTCAGCCTCTTTACCCTCTGCCTACAAACGCGCCCCAATTTTTCCTAGTGGCAGGTGGTCTACAGTGATACTTGGACTTTTTGATTACTCTCTTCAGTATCAAACTTGCGGCCTCTTTGATTCCCAAACTACAACTGCCCAGTACTTTTCACCCCTGAGGGAGTCTCCTTTGGGTTTCTACTGACCCTACATTCCCCGAGTTCCAGAGCTTTTTAGTGAACCCTATGAAGGCATGAAAATCACAGTAAAAGTTTGACCTGTGTAAATGCTGTGAAATAGTTACCAAATGTAATAAAACAAAGTTGCCGTATTTATTTGATTCTATTAAAGAACCAAATGAAAATTCAAGAACTAAAGAATATGAGGATGAGACTAAGAAATCAATGCATGGGTTTAACAGTATATTTGACCCAACTGAAGAGAAAGTATACTGGAATATGACCTAAAGTCATATCTTTGAGCTCAAATTTCCTTGTAAGGGCACAGATTTTATTTAATAATTTTTGTAATTAGAAAAATATTCAAATTTGGATCTGTATACAAACAAACTGACAAAGACTTGCTTAACTTTTTCTTTTAGGAAATTAGTTTCCTAGTCCTTTGGGAATTATTTGTGTAAAGGAAATAATAATTTCATTCAGTTTTCTTTGATACAGATAATTTTGTCCATAACCAGATCCTGTCCAATTTCTCCATAATCTCCTTCATCTTACCTTTTCCTCCTCCTTCTTTCTCACTGCTAGTACGATTATAAGCGCTCAAATTCTCTATTTCCAGCCATGTTTTCTAGTTACTTTCTCTCTCAACTTCCAATCCTGGACTTGGTTAAAGCATATAAATTTATTGGTCAGATACAGTTGTTGAATGGAAGGCTAAGAACCATGTTTGAGAAATCAGAATGAGTTCAGAAATTATTGGGATATGATGGGCAGGAATGGAACCCCCAGTACTGCAGCTCTAGGTCCTGGGAGCACCTACAGAACATAAAAGCATTAAACACATGGCCAAAAAAGAGAGAAGCCTACTGGAAAAAGAAGACAAACTCTTCCTGAAGTAATTGCAATTTGAGGTCAAATCTCATTAAATATCCATGTGGGACTGAAGAAGCATAAAGAACGAAGCCTTGCTTAGTTCAGGCTCACTAAAGCAAACATTTTATAGCATTGACATTAATAAATGTTAATAAGACAAAAATTATGAACCAGTTTTGACTTAAAGTATTTCCATCTTTGTTCTTGATATCCAGAAACTCTTTTAACTAAGTCACTAACTCTTGGCTTTCTAACCAACAACTGTATGTCAATAATTAGTTCACTAGCCTATTCTGCTCTTCTTATGAAGGATACCATTATGTCCAAAAATTGTATAATTTTTCAAAATTGTGTTTTTCTACTGTTTTTTAAAAAGTACCCTGTTCCCTTATTGGAAGAGCGATTGGAGTAGATGCATTCCACACAGCTTGGTAGCAGATGTTATTGCATACTGTAAAAATTCCTTGCATCAGTCAAAGTAAACATGGTGTCTAGGAAGGTAAAGTATTTCAGCCAAACTTCCATCTAAAAGCCAGCTGTTTATGTAGTTGGAAAAAAGATGCCATTCAGACTCTTGTTTTTGTTACAGGATTCTGTAGTATGCTTTATAATGCTACAAATATTTACTTTCCTTTCAGAGCAGCAAACAGATCGCATGCAAGTTTGCTAAGCATTTTTGTGCTTCTCTTTGCTTTTTTTTGATAAAGAATGAGTGCTACTTGAATTGGAATAGAGTAAATCTTGGTAGGCTTTTAGGCTTGGGAGAACTGTAAAGCCACCCTGTGATGGCAAGAAAGAAGCCATTAAAAAAAAATTCAATTTAATGGCTTGAATTTTTTTCTGAAAGCTTTCTATTAGAACCCCACTCTAAAGTCCTTCCTTTTATTCTGATTCCCCAGTTCAGATCACTGTTACCTGCTCTGGGAAAGGGAACAGAACATAAGAGTTAATTATATGTCATTTTGCCCTGAAATGTAGGTTCTGTTATTCTAAAATGTATTTGAATGTTTTTAAGCCAAGTGAAGGGAGCAGAAACAGAATAATACAAGACCAAGTGAGAGCAATGTGTTAAATTTCACCAGATGCTAGTAATATTGGTTTCTTGTGGCACTCTGACTCAAAAGAGCATTTTAAAATTTAATATAACTATTATAAATATCTTAAAATACGTCATTTGGCCATATGACTTAGGAAAGAATGACTTTGTAGGATATAGGCCAAGGGTAAATAGTAGACTTGACTGCATAGGAAGGCAAGAAAATAATCATGAAAAGGGATTGTGATGAAATAAACATTTTTATAAATATTAAACCAATTTCCTCACTACAGTTATAGTGTTAAAGTTAGTTTAGATTGACTAAGGGTATACTTTTAAAAGAAGCAAATTTGAATTATGATGAACTTAATATTTGTACAAAAATACTTTCCAGGGGACTAGATGAGGGTAAGATCCTACTCTAGCTCACCCAGAAGTCTTCAGGGATATAAAGAGACCATCCATTACGTGCTTGTTCTTGTTAGATTGATGTGCAGCTGTCCATTCAACCTTGGTTTAGCTTTGATCATAGGATAAACTAGCACAGAAAAGTCTTAGGGAGATGTACATGCCAGCCACACTTTTCCAGGGTCCATTCTGTTTTATTAGCGTTTCGTGTGCATAAGCAACTTACTCTATGTAGTTCTTCTTTTGCATCATATGAAAGGAATGATACTTGACCTTTTTACCTAAAAAAACAACAATCTGATGTGGTCCAGAAGGACCCAGTAAATTCTCATGTTTCTGAGATGCTAAAGGAAATCTGCAGAGATTGTTCTTTCTAATAGCTTGTTTACTCTGTTGTTCATATCAGTTAGTATAAATAATTGGTATAAATAACTTCTGGTGGGACAGGACAGCAGCAGTTTGAATATGAATTTTTTCTTCTGTATTTTAAGCATAACTGTCTTGTCCTTGTTCTTATAAATTTTATAACTTGATGGAAGAGAACATGTTGTTGAAGGAAAAATGTCAAAAGGCTACAGGGATATGGGTCTGTGGTTTCCACTGGCCCCTGCCTTAGAAGCAGTTTATTTTCATCTCAAATCATGAGGCAGGATGATTAAATTTTCCAACATTCTGCAAAAAACAAACCAGAAAGATAAACAAAACCTTTTCCCCTCATCAACCATCTACCCAGGAGTGATGTAAAGAATATTCTTAAAAATTATATTATTACTTTGGGTAGACTTATCTAAGTGGAGCTTTCCCCATTTTTACACTTGATCTCACTTCAACCCATGTCCTCTTTTCATCTGTTTGTCTCTGTCTTTCCTATAATTTTTCAAGTCTTCTCCTTACTGGATATATCTGCTACACTTTAGGTTTCTATAGTTAGGAAATTTGAATGTTCACCATTATCTGGCAGAGAACTAGACTAAATCTCGCAGCTCCCTTGCTTCTAGATGAGGCTACTTTGACCACCTCACTCCAATAAATGCAATAGAAGGTATATGTGTATATGTGCCATTTCCTGGGCAAGATTATTAAAGAAGGTAGGAAATTTTCCATGATTTGCTTCCGTGCATCTTCTGAGTGTCCTAAAGGAAAATGGAACTTTAAGCTGGAAGAGGCCCTGATCCTTAAATTACTGCTGCATTTCATCATGCTCCTTACACGCCCCAGAAAAAAAAATTGTGACATGGACACAGTTAAACAACTGGGATTGGGAATGTGTGTTTGTTATAGGAGTTGACCTTCCTATTACAGTTTTATAAATTGAGGTATCATTGATTTATAATATTATTAGTTTCAAGTGTACAACATAGTGATTCAAAATTTTCATAGTCATCATAGATGCAGAATTTTTGCTGTAAAGTCACCTGATGAGCCCTATGGGTATTGCCTTGTATGGAACTTGTTGCTTTTTCCTTACTGTTTATGATAGTCTCTCTTTATCTTTAATGCTTGTCATTTCAATTACAATATGTCTCTGTGTGGTCCTCTTTGGGTTGATCATGTTTGGGACTCTATGCTTCTTGGACTTGGATGTCTGTTTCCTTTCGCAGGTTATGGAAGTTTCCAGCTATTACATCTTCATATATATCCTCTGCCCCTTTTTCTTTCTTTTTCTTCCTTCTGGGACCCCTATAATGTGAATGTTTGTACATTTGACATTGTCCCGGAGGTCCCTTAAATTGTCTTCATTCCTTTTTTTCTTTTTTCTTATGTTCACCTTCAGTGATTTCTACTACTCTGTCTTCCAGCTCACTGATGTGTTCCTCTGTATCATCTAGTCTACTGTTGATTCCTTCTAGAGTATTTTTTTCATTTCAGCTCTTGTATTCCTCATCTGTTGCATTTTTTTTTTGTCTTTGTGAAAAATTTCTAACTTCTTGCTCTGTTCATCTATTCTCCTGAACACTTTGATCATCGTACAGTCATTACCTTGAACTTGATTGGCTATCTCCACTTCACTTAGTTCTTCTGGAGTTTTATCTTGTTCTTTCATTTGGAACATGTTTCTCTGTCTCCTCATTTTGCCTAATTGCTCTTTTTATTTCTATGTATCTGGTACATAGTCTACATTTTCTGACCTTGGAGAAATGGCCTTATGCAGGAGATGTCCTGTGCATCCATTTCTCTTTGGTCACTAGAACTGTGCATTTTAGGAGTGCTCCCTATGTGGACTGCTTGGGTCCTTTTCTTGTGGTAGGCTGACTACTGTGGGTGGTCTGGTAGGCTTGGCTGCACCCTGGTCTGCCTGGCCCTGCCTTGTGCAGAGGCTGCTGGCCTCTTCTTGGTGAGGCCAGGTTATGTGATGCCTGGCAGCAGAACCCCAGGGGGCCACCCAGGGCTAGTTTTTGGTCACTGGCAAGTAGACTTGGGGTCCAGGATATCCCGGAGCTAGTGTCTGCCTATTGTTGGATGAAACCAAGTCCTGAGGCGAGTGCCAGCCATGGTAGTGGGCATGGCTGGGGCCCAGCTGATACCAAGGCTAGTGCTAGCCTGCTGGTGGATGGGCTGGGTCTGCAGGCTGCAAGGCTGTGGTTTCTCTGGGGCTGCTAACTGCCCACTTGTGGGTGAGGCTGGTCCTGAGGCTAGAAATGGCTCGGTGGTAGGTGGGGCCAGGTATTCTGGGGATGGTCCCTACTCACTTATGGATGGAGATGGGTCCCATGGTCTCTGGCTGCAGGGCCCTGGGTGTCCCAGATCTAGTGCCTGTACACTGGTGTGTAGGGCCTGGTCTTGGGCTATTGAGTGGGCAGGGCTGTATCCAGGGGAAGCTGTGGGTTTGGGGGGTTTTAAAGCAGCCTGTCTGACAATGTGCTAGAGATTCACTGATGTTGTATAGGTATTTCATTCTTTCATTTAGCTGAGTAATTGTCCACTGTAGTATCTATTTTTTTTTGGTCATTGCTATGTTGCAGCCTCAAATATAGTTTATTCTTTAAAACATGTTTGCTGCTGACTACTTTTATCAGCCTGTTTTCTGCCTGTAGAATCTTGGGAGTCCAACAGCCTACATTGATTTTTGTGTTCATCTTCTTTCAGTTCTTTTCAGAACCTCAGGCCCAGAATGCCCATGGGCTACAGAGGATTATTCATAGACCTTGAAACCTTATAGAGTTTGCCCACTTGAACTTTGAGGAAACTGAGATTCAGAGAGGTCACATTGCTATATGTATCAGAATATGAAGCTATTTCATTATAAAGCCAAAACTTTTTTCTTTTTATCATAGTACTTTTTTTGGTGTGATGGGTTATGTAGTGTGTTCTTTGATAAAAGGGAACATTTAATTCATCAGGAGAATAAGATAGATTGTGGCTGATAATATCTAAAAGGAAATTATTTTATGAAGGAAATTGAATTTCATTGAGAAATTTAACAATGATTTTTTACATAAGATACAGAACATTTGTTCATTTCTTAAGATTTCCACTCTAATAAATTATGACATTACAATAGGTCTAAATGAAGATCTTTATATAGGTAGTTAAGGTGAGTATAATTGTAGCTTTTGGGTTAAATAAGTATGTGCAAGACAGAAATAGGAAATCCAAAGGGGTAGACATGTAACATCCATTTTAAAATGGCCAAGAAATTTTATGAAGAATGCCTAAAATTATACCTGATGATCTTGCAATGGTAATAGCTGCTTCTATTTTCAGTGGTCCGGCCTACCTTTCCAGGTACTGGTGTTTTGTGTGTGGAGGAGGGGGTGGGGAGTTGGCAGGGGCTGGTTTGGTTCTTTATCCTGCTTACTTCATTTCATTAGTTCACTACAATTTTTATCATTATTATTTGCCAGTGCTGTATTTCAACCTCAGCCATACACCTTATACTTTAAAACATGAATGATCAGTTTTTTATATCCAAGTGTGAAATTTGTCTTTCCCGTGTCAGTTCTCTTTAGAGATATTTAAGAAATTGTCATTTAAAAAAGGTTGCTTTGTAATAATAACAATTTTTCGTTTGAATGAAAGACATGAGGTAAATTTTCCATTGAAAAGAACATGTTAGTATGGTTAAATACCTGTACAGAGCACAATATTTAAAACCGACAGATATTCTTCCTATATTGGTCAAATGTATGATCTGTCCTTTGGTCAAGTTCTTCACTTAGGAACTGGTTTTCTTCTTAATACTGGATCTTCTTTATGTTTCTTTGATAATCAGATGAGATTTTATTAATACTGGCTCTCGGCTATCCTTTTATTGACTAACAATTTACCATGGACTATTCTTGGGAAATTCTTAGGAAAATTTTCTGTCTTTATAATTTGGAAAACTGTCTTATCAACCCGTAACTATTATAATAATAGAAACAGTAACAATAATACGTATGCTATTTAAAATGTGTTAATTGACCATGACTTTATTATTAATAACACTTGCCCATAGATTTATAAACAGGGTCTAAATTTCATACTATAATACCACTCTTTCTACTAACTAGCTAATATATATTAGCATTTACCTTGCTAAATACCTACTCTCATTGAAATCCTGTAGAGCCTATGGGATGAATAATATTACATTGATTTTTAAAGATTAGTTAAATGAGATTTCAAGAAATTAGGCAACAAGTTTACATAGCTATTAAGAGATGTGAGATTTAAGCTTCTGTCACACTTCAGAGACTAGAGCCTTAACTGTTATGAATATTGCCTCTCCTATATGGTTCTGATGCTTTAAGTAAACTGTCCATTGAACCAGCAGATACTTATTTTATGCTGACCATGTGCCAGTCACTGAGAAGGACACTAGGAAACAAAGGTCCCTGACTTTGAGTGTTCAATTTAAACACAGACAATCATGGAATGGCCCAATAAAAGTGTTTTGAGTATACTATTGGTTTAAAACACTGGCAGTTATATTTTTGAGATTCATTTATATTTTTAAAAAATGAATTTTTTATATTTCAGTGCTGAGAAGAAGGAAAAAGAAAAGGAAAAGAAATTTCAACAAATTGGTAGACCGGCTTAGAAAGGTCTTTTTGTTTGTATGGTTTGTTTTTTCTGTTAGAAAACTCAGAGAGGAAAGGGGAAATATTTTTTTCCAACTCTTCCACTATCTAAATACAACACTGCAGCTATATGTTGGATAGTGAGATATAATTTCCATTTTAAAGATAAAGAAATGGATTGTCAAACATAGAAAATAAGTGCTGAGTTGAAATTGCGGTTTATGCTCAGTGTTGTAGCTTCATTCAAAAATCTTGGTAATAGAATTCTTTTTCCATTCTTTATTCCATCTCTTCTATTTGCTGCTCTTTTAAAAAACATGGCTAATTTAAAGTTTTAATGATACCTGTGTATCCTAAGTGAGCGTTTCTTGGAAGCAGAGCATGAGATGGGGATTTAGTTAATGTGATTTATTTGGAAAGTAATCTCAAGTCCACAGGAGTGAGAAAAGCAAGGAAGAGCAAAGGAAAAAGGCTGAGCAAGGATGGGCTCGCCCCTGGAGTCTTACTGCACTGTGATTGCAGGGAGACTCTCAAGAGCACAAGCTGCACCATAGTTAGTTCATCCTTGAAGCAAGGGGGCGGGCTTTTGTACCCTGTGCCAGTCCGTCTTTGATGGAGGGCTGTTTTCCAAGGAAGTGGCAGCTGTGAGGCGTTGACAGCCAATTCTCAGAGCAGCTGAGAGATTGGTGCATCAGCAGGCAAAGGGGTTCTGGACAGGACCCCTCCACCATCCTCCGTGCATTTGTATTTTAGAGCACCTACGGTTCATAATGCTGTGCTGAGTTTCCTTGATTTCACATTTGTGTATTCCCCAGGGCCATTATGAGCACGTAGTGATTGCTAATGATTCAGTATAAGATTACCTGGAGGCTCAATAGCTAGTGAGCCAGAAAAGCCTATTTTGTAGAAATAAATGTTAGTTTTTGACTGATTGGTTAGTGACTTATTTGGAATTATACCCAATGCCTTAATGTTCAGTCCTTTAGTGTAAACTTACTATGAAAATACTGCATTTATAATTGCAACGATAAAGCCTGTGTAAACTCTATTTTTATCTGACCATTTACTCCTAATTATCGTGTGGTTTGGCAGTGTGGAGTTATCAGGAAATATGGGCAATCATCTAGGGATTTTTCCATCTGAAAACGATTGCTTCAAGCTCATGGTGTGTGAGATTCTTTTGCCATTTTCTTTTCTTCTCTGTCACTGAGGCAAGAATGAGGCCTGTATACAACGTACTTTATTATAGTCATTTACACAAACCTTTTATCTGAAGAAAAGATTCAATAACTGAATTGAATCAAACCTGTTGGGTTGAGATAAAGAATGCTAAATTCTGCAACATTCTCTTAGATGAAATACTTGTCACACATTCTTGATCATATTGATGCATTTAGTAAAAGGGTTTTCTTCTCTTTGTTCCCCCTAATAAGGCATTTTTGCTGAAGGGAGTGCAAAAGCAGAAGTTTTTGTTGTTCTCCTCCTGTTTTGCTTCTCTCTGGCTATGATTACACTGACATCTGAAATAACAGAGCCCACCACTGAAGACGCCTGGTTGAATGTTAAATACAGTGTGTCTCTGCCACCCCGGTCTATATGAAGGGGTATCAGTATTTTATTTGAAACCGTACATCAGTTTGGGTTTTATCCTATGATTATCTAAATTAGGGTCTATGTTTAGCTGAGACAGTAACAGCCACAACAGCCCACAGTTTAGTAAGCCAAGGATAACTTGAAAAGAAAAGTCACAGATGAAAGAGATGTGGCTTCCCTCTTAGGTGTAGTCTTACATGCTTTTGTTTACCAGCTGCATTTTAGAGGAAAATGAGAGTATTTCATCCAGAATAGAATACATGATTATAATTTAGAAGGAAATATGGAATGAAAGTAAGAATAAGAAAGGCAACTAAGAATTCTAGTATAAAATATAAGGTAATATATTTGAAAATTACTTAAATCAATAAATAGTTAGGTTCCATTCCTAACAAATATAACCTTTAATTAAGAAATAAAACTTCATTGGTTGTTAGTTCTTATTTTGTGGGCCTTTTAAGAAACCATAGCTTATTTATAGACATTGGGATGCAGTAAGTGTATCCTTTTGACCATAGGCACCACGTCTTAAAGACGTCATGTTTCTTTGAGTTTTAGGAGACATTGAAAATAGAGTTTCAATGCATTTCTTTAAAGATTAAGAATGCTGTGAAAATATACATATAAAATATATATAATATCACTTGGGACCCAAACAACTGAAGGAATTTTAGAGAAGTTTGTCGTGAAGGAGAATAGGAGTATACCACACATTTACAACAAACAAAAAGGTAAGAGTAAGTTTTATAATTTTATTCTTTGGAGGTAATGGAAAAGAATTTCTTATCTCTGTAATCCATTGATTTTTTTTCTTAAGACTTAAAGGTAGTAAATTTATTTGAGAAAAGATATATTCAAAAAAATTTTTTTGTATGACATATATTCAGGGTTTGCATAGTTTACTACATCAGTACTGACTTACTAAAGTGAATATGGTATCTATCCAGACTCACTAGACCATGAGTCATTTGGAAAACAAATATTTTTTAATTAGCTGAAGATTTATCCTTTTATACACTACCGTGATTTGCTTTAGGTTTAAAATATCTTTAGTGAGAATTTTTTTCTAAAATATTTTGTGTGTGTGTGTTCCTAAGACTAGAGAGTGTGATGAAGACAATTTAGGCAATAGACATCATATTAAAGCTCATGAGCTTTGAAGTTGCCTGGAGTTAGAATTCTAGTTTTATCACTTAGTAGCTTTTTTTTTTTAAGTTGCTTAAGTTTTTGAAACTTTTAAGATTGAGATATAAGGATAATGTTATATCTCCTGAAATTCTGAAAATTAAGTTTGATCAAGCTAATACAAGGATCCTGGCACATTCATTGCTTGGATGATTCGGGATCGTTATAGTGAACATCAGTTGAGAGATGAGGATTATTTGACCACATACTCTTGAAAGCTGAGGCTTTTTTGAGTTCTTTTTTGTGATTAAACTTGTTCTCATTCCTAGTCATCTCTCCTCCAATTTGTTCCCTCTAATCTACTTTCAGCCTTGGGGAATCTTTTTTTTTTTTTTCAAGAAAGAAAAAGAATAAAAATCAACCACCCAATAAGACAGCTAAAAAAAAAATCATTTAACCACTATAATAATTGCCTACAGTGTGCTATTAAGTAATTCATATCCATATTCAATTAAAATTAAGAATCCAATTCTATAGTTTCCCATCGCAAGTACTTCATAGCCACAGTAGCAAGTGGTTACTATATTAGATAGTGCAGAGAAATAAATATTTCCATCATGACAGAATGTTCTGTTGGGCCGTGCTGATTTACAATGTTTAAAGCTCTGTATTTGTGTTGCGGAATTCTGAAGATGAGTGGAATGTGCCTTTTGTTTCATGTAACTTAAGTGTGGTGGAAGAAAGAGATATTTTTGACCGTGTTTGAGAAAATGTAAAAAATCAGTGAAGATGATGACTATCTGAAAAACATGGGGGAGTTAAAGGGTTCAGGATTAAAGGAAGAAAGGACTGAGCTGAGACCTAAAGCGTAATTAATATTTGTGAACTTTCTCAGTGCATGAATTATGATAGAAGGTAGCAACGTGGACCTACTTGCAGGAGGAGAGAAGGGGAAGGGTTGATTTTTATGTGCATAAGAATTCTTAATATTTTCTTTTCACATGTTTAGTATCTCACAATGATATGTATTATTTTGATAATCCAAATTATAATTTTATTTTAAAAGAATCATGTACTGTTGCAAACCTTTTGTCTCCCCATCTTCAAATGAATTTGCTGGCATCTGCTTCTATTCTTGTCTTTTCACTGAAAAGATCTCTCTCCTCCTGTCCAAGACTAATGTATTCTTCAGAGTTTGAATGCCCTTCCTTCCTAACTCATCTTAGATATTGCTTCGTATTTCACTCCTTTTCTGTCTTAAAACATGCTTTCTCTACTCTTTCGCTTCAGCCTATTAATATATATATGATCCTTATATCAATCCCCTGTTTGATCCTGTCTTTCTGTCACTTTTTCAATCCAGTTTTCTAAAAGGATGCCCTCTGTTTGATTCCTCACTTAAAATTTATTCTCCAGCCTAAGACTCAATATTCCCCCAACTCTTAAGTGGGTATATCTTTTACCAAGGTCTCCGGTCATCATCGTCAATAATTACCGTTGTCAATTCTAGCAGACTCTTTACAGTCCATGTTTTTCTTAGTTAAATAGGTAAATTTAGTGGTCAACGTATGCTTATCACTCCCAAATCTGTTTCCACCCCAGATCTCTCTGGTAAAGAGATACCACATGTAAAACCGACCACATATGTAACTGACCGTTAAATGTTTCCATCGGGATGTGCTGTAGGCAGTTCAAACTTTGCTTTAATACAAACTGATAATCTCACCAAAATCCCTTTCTGTTCCTTCAGCATTTTTCTACTAGTCAGTTGCACCACTGTGTATTCATTTCCCGAAACTAGAAGCTTAGGAAAGACTCTTCTGTGTCCCAGATATATTTGGTTTAGCAATGACTGTGAAGTCCTTTAAAATCCCGCCAGTTTATCCCTTCCACCCCTACCATCACTGGTTTAGTGAAAGAGTAAATTTCATCACAGTCTCCAGCCTTCAACTTCCACCTTTCTCCAGTTCATTCTTCACACTGCCTCCAGGGTCATCTTCCTAAAATTCAAATCCACTATATCATTCTGTTTCCTTTTGTATTTCCTTTATTTTTAACTTTTCTGCTAAAGCTCTTGGGTAGTTTCTCTCACTTCTTAAAATAACTATTTCTTAAATAATTATGTTTCTTGTTAAAGCAACACACAGAATTTCCAAGGTCTTAGTACCATACTGAGGATCTCCAGAGAGGCATCCAGTCTGATGCTTCTCCTACAGTTTCACCCTCCCTTCAGGGTTTCTCAGAGTCACTACTGCCACCAACATGTTATGTCCTGGAGATACCACTTCTCAATTAGACTGTGGTCCCAGATAAGATCCATTCTCTTTTATACAATATACAAGGAGTGTTTAAGTCTAAATAAAGTTACAAAGCGTATTTATTAAAGTTTTATGGAGAACAAAAAATCAGCAAGGTAAATAACAAAGGTAAAGATTTACTGTTATTTCAAATCTTGCTGGCTTCTTTGTTTTTAAACAAGCTTTAAATCTGGATCCTTAGGACAACATTTTATGTGAAGAAAAAGTAGGCTTCCCATACATCATTACCCCTGCTCTGCTGCCCTGTGAACAAATAAGTCAGGAATGACGTAGCTCTGCTGTTTCCATGGGCCTGTGCCTGTGCAGGTGCTGATGCCAGCCTCTGGCAGTACTTTGGTGCGGACTCCCATCATTACGGCTGGGTGATCCACGTCTAAAAGTCCAGTAGGAGCTAGGGTTTGCGGACACTATCCTGGCAGAGTGATCTTGATGATGTGAAAGTTATGTTCAAACGTTCCTATATAGTGTACAGGTACACCTCATTTTACTGTGTTTCACTGTATTGCCCTTTGCAGATACTGTTTTGTTGTTTTTTGTTTGTTTGTTTTTGTTTTACAAATTGAAGGTTTCTGGCAACCTCATGTGGAGCAAGTCTACTGGAGCCGTTTTTCCAACAGCATTTGCTCATTTTGTGTCTAAATGTCACATTTTGGTAACTCTCGGAATATTTCACATTTTTTCATTACTATATTTGTTAGTGATCTGTGATACCAGTGATCTTTATTACTACTGCGATGTGCTGAAGGGTCAGATGATGGTTAGCATTATTTAGCAATGGAGTATTTAAGGAAGGTACATTGTGTTTTAACACAATACTGTTGTACACTTAATACTCTATAGTATAGTGTAAACAGAACTTTTATACACGTTGGGAAACCAAAATACTCGTCTAACTCACTTTCTTGCAATATCCACTTTCTTGCAATATTTGCTTTCTTGGAATATTAACTTTGTTGCAGTGGTCTGGAACAAAACCTGAAATCTCTCTGATGTAAGCCTGTATGGGAATAATGTGATGCTGCTTTTAGAAGAACTCAATGACTATGCCCTGGCCATTGTGAAGTCGAAAGTTGCTCTTAATAATGCAACTGGGACCCATCTCAATAGACAGTTGGCTCAATGGCCTAATTATCATCAGTTTCATCAGTAAGAAGGGCTTACTGGTTACTCTCAAATTGCTTTCTTAGACAGTTTCCAATATTCTATTGGTATATTTATGCCAAATAACTCCATACAGAAAGTTGGTCAGTTTAAAACTCTGAAGATAAGTTTTGCAGCTAGTTTGTAGTGTTGTGGTGGGCTGGGGCATGGGAAAGCCACTTGGATTCAAAACTAGATGGTCATTGAGAACCTGACGTTTTAAAAAAAATTTGTAGAAACCCATATCTCAATAAAATTTTGTCTTTACAAAATGAGACTGATTCTGTAAGAATTATGTAAAATGTGGTTTTCTTTTTCGTTCACATGCGGATTAAATCTTTTTAAAAGCAATCTATTAATTGGCCCTATGTGTATGTCTACAGTACATAATACTAATAACCTTGAATCATCTCATAGAACTGGATATTTCTGGATATTCAAAGCATTGTCTTCCGCATAGCTTCAGAGTTAAGGTTAATTTAATTGCAGTCAAAATCTTTTACAATTCTAATATGAGTGAACTCTGAATTGAAACTTCTACCAGCAAGTCTGTATCTTTTGAATCAGAGTCAAAAAGAACCTTTGAAATCATGTAGCTTATTAATTTACAGGCTTGTTTATCTCACCTGGGGAGATAATTAAAAAGAATGCAGATCTCTAGGACTTAGCTCACACTGATTGAAGCCTGAGGATCAGGGTGTTTAAGAAATTCTTGAGTTACTGCTGGTGCTGATGTGAGGCAGTTTGGGAAGAATAAATTCATTCTTTCCAGTTTACAGATCAGAAAACTGAAGCAGACCAAGGGAGGCAAAGTGACTTCCCCAAATGGTGCAGATTTGAAACAAGATTTTGAGACTCTTAACTCCCAACTCAGTAATATCTGTGAACAAAAGTAGAGAATTTCCTATATAAAGAGCTCCAGGGGTTATTTTAAAATAATGGGAACTGTATGAGTTCCGGTGACTTCAGTGTGATGGGTGTTGACTAGGAATAAACTTTTATGCTTCTATCTTAGATGTTAGACCAGATTCTGAGTAAATTATGTTTGCTTGAGATTGCTGTCATAAATTAAGGTGATGCTAGTAAGTGTATTACTTGTGACAAGAACAAGGCATATTACTGTCAATAATATGAATTTTATAATTTATTTTCCATATTCCTCTAAGAAATTCAACATGATATTTTCGTTCAACTTTCAGCTTTTTGGTTTTATAAGCTGGATTTTCAAATGACATTGAAATGCAGCATTTTGTTCTAAAAATACACTCACTTGTTCCATAATACACCACTTCTAAGACATGAGCAATCACTTCTTAGGCTGCTGCAAACTCATAATAATGCTAAATTCTTGCCAAGTCAGTAGGTTCAACTAGAGCAACCATTACATGAATCATAAATCATGACAAAGGACCCATAAAATACCTTAAATTTGTTTTGAAATCCAAAGAACCATGCATTAAAATAAAAGCTAAAGCTAAAATCTATAATGATCTTTACTAGTTTCTGCCTGTTGATATACCTCAGCTTTTACCCTATACCTCACTGATGACAGTAAGGTCTCTGGAACATTTATACAGTTCAGAATTCAGCTCTAAGTGCTCTTGGTAGAACAGCATGAGAGACTCTTAAAGAATGATGTGTTTACAGTAGTAATTATTTACTCTCATGCCGAATTGAAATTGCAGCTTTCTTTTTGGGAAACCATAGCTCTTCCATTATTTACTGGTCCTAGCAAGTACCATTAACCTTTTTTGTAAATTTATTTTTGGCTGCGTTGCGTCTTTGTTGCTGAGTGTGGGCTTTCTCTAGTTGCAGCGAGCGGGGGCTACTCTATGTTGCGGTGCGTGGGCTTCTCATTGCGGCGGCTTCTCTTGTTGTGGAGCATGGGCTCTAGGCGCGCGGGCTTTAGTAGTTGTGGCGCATGGGCTCAGTAGTTGTGGCACAAGGGCTTAGTTGCTCCGCAACATGTGGGATCTTCGTGGACCAGGGCTGGAACCCATGCCCCCTGCACTGGCAGGCAGATTCTTAACCACTGCGCCACCGGGGAAGTCCCCCATTAACCTTTTATACAGCAGGCAATCCTTTTATTTTTGCCATTGTTAAAATATCTTCCAAGATATACCAGTCAGTGCACTTTCCTCCGAAAGGCAGACATATCTGTCTTTGGTCAGTCATCACAATATGCTTTGAAGCTTTACCATAAGCCCCAGTCATGGTCTTACATGTCAAGTGAGCAGCAGCTTTTGACAGTACCATCTCTGTTCCTGAGGAGCAGATTCAGATTCAGTGTAACCACAGCAAAATGAGAGGTAGAACTATAGAACAACACTAAGGAGATTTGAGCTCCAAAGATCTGTATTAGTTTCTACATGAGAGGTTGGGCCACATCTGTACTGGCCCTTGTTGATCATCTTAAATTTCTAGTTTCAACGACTTCTGCTATCTTTAGACCTCTTTTAAAAGCAAAGAGGACTTTCTAATTAATAAAGGTTTAATCTTAATTAGCTAGTAAGAAAAACAATCAGAACAGCAATTTGCTGAGCATTTCAGTTGATCAAGCGATGTGTATGAGTACTGTCTGTGACAACAAACCTTGTCAGAAATGCCTGCTAAAACTCATCCTTATTCTACACTCCTCTCATACCCTCCCAAGTTCTTTGGTCTTGCTTACCATCCTAGGGTTCAGAAATACAGCAGAAATCATTCAGATTTTCAACAGTTGAGTTTTAGTATTTTTCTTTTTGTGTTCTTATGTTTCCAGAAAAATGGGCAAACGTAGAGAAATAATCCAATTTTTTAAGGTTACTCTGAGATGTTTCATAGTTATTATGTAGAAATGACTGTTTCAACTGTTGGGGGGTTGTGACATATTGCTTTATGCTTTAAGATAATGTTTGTAATTATGAAGTAAACTAAAAAAATATATACAATATGTATAAGGTATAAGGAATGATGATCCAAATGCACACCCTGTCGACTCTTGGTTTAAGAAAAATGGTAATCATTCCCTTTGGAATCTGCTTTGTAATCGTCTTGAATTCCATTCCCTTTTCTCTCTGCTTAGATGAAGTTAAATAGTACCTTCTGTGGTTAACTTTGCTTTTCTTTGGACTTTTACTGTATATCTTTGTATGCCAAAACAAAATGTTTAATGTTTTCATAGGTCGAAATAGGAATTACACTGCACAAAACTGTCTTTATGATTTGTCTTTAAATTGTATTAGATATTATGTTCCAGAAATCCATTCTTAGTGTTAAGGATGTAATACAGTCATGCTTACTGTTGTCTCAATATAACATGAACATGTCACAATTTATTGATTGCCTTTGCTAACGTACATTTAGATTGTTCCCATAGATATTCAGTCTTATTATGAGTACTTTTGTCCAAGTGTACATTTGCTACAGTTCTTTAAGGGAAATACTCACTTGTTGAATTATTGGATTACATGTTCAGCTCTGTTAGAGAATGCCAGTTTTTTCCCCAAAATGCTTGAAGCACTTGGCACCAATGTCATCACTTTATAAATGCTTCATTTGTTTCGTATCTTACATTTGACATGGTCAGGCTTTTATATTTGCCCATTTTTGTGGGTATGAAAATTTATTTCATGATTTTAATTTTTATTTCCCTGATTTAATTTTGAGATTGAGCATAGTTTCGTGTTTATTTGCTGTTTCTGATGAACTTTCTGTGACATGCCTTTACATTCCTTTTTTGCCACTTTTTCTATTGAGTTGTGTCTGTTTTTAATAGACTTGCAGGATTTCTTTATATATTTTGGTTACTATCCCATCTTCTCCCAGTTTCTGGGTTGTGTTTTATTTTCTCTATGGTATCTTTGATACCATACAACTTTATTAATCATTTCCTTTTGCGGATGTAACTTTCTGTCCTAAGATATGCTTCCCTAACTGACGACATGAAGATAACTTCTATATTATCTGTTAAAAGTTTTATAGATTATATTTGACCTTTAAATTTTACACAACTAACTTTTTCGTATATGATGTGAGGGAGATTTCAGTGCCATAATTTCATAATGTTAAACAATAGTCCCAGTACCCTTTATTAAAGTCTTTTCTTCTCCACTGACATATAATAAATCTAATTCTATCATAAATCAAATTTCCAGGTATGTATGGGCTTTTGGTTGGGGGTAGGCAAAGGGGATGAAAGTGCTGTCCAACCGGTTTATCCTGTAACCAATACCACATTGTTTTAATTACTGTAACTTTCTAATACTTCTTGACATTTGGTAAGGTACTTCTTCCCACATTTTTGTCTTCCTCAAGAGTGTCTTACGTATTCTTGGATCTTGGTATTTCCATATATGTTTTTCATTTAGCTTTACAAATTCCAGAAAAATAATAGTTTGGAATGTTAACTGACATTGATCAAACTACTGATCAGTCTGTGAAGAATTGATATCCATACAATACTGAGACTCTTGATTCATTGTTCATAGTATATTTTCTATATTTAGGCCTTCCAGTAGATTATGTATCTATAAAGATCTGATAATCTTTGTTAAATTTTTACTATGAACTTTACGTTTTCAATGATATTGTAAGTAACATCTTTGAAAAATTACATTTTTAAATTAATAGACTTTGTTTTCAAAGTCTGAAGCTATTCTAAAAGTAATCAAGCAGGCAGTAGGTAGTACAGAGACTTTCCATATACCCTACCCTAACTCCACAATTTCCTTTATTATTAACATGTTATTTTGGTATGGCACATTTTTACAATTAATGAACTGGTACTGATACAGTAATATTAACTCAAGTCCATAATTCAGATTTCATTAGTTTTTACCTAATGTCCTTTTCTGTTCCAGGATCCCATGCAGGATACCACATTACATTTAGTCATCTTGTCTCTTCAGGCTCCTTTTTTGCTGTGATAATTTCTCAAACTTTCTTTTAAAATTTTTTTAAATTAGAGTATAGTTGATTTACAATATTGTGTTTGTTTCAGGTGTACATATACATCTAGCTGCTCTTTTTCTTTTTTTTTTTTTAGATTCTTTTCCCACATAGGCCATTAAAGAGTACTGAGTAGAGTTCCCTGTGCTATACAGCAGGTTCTTATTAGTTATCTATTTTATATAAAGAAGTGTGTATATGTCAGTCCCAATCTCCCAATTTACCCCTCGCCTCCCACCTTATCCCCTGGTAACCATAAGTGTGTTTTTGACATGACTCTATTTCTGTTTTCTAAATAAGTTCATTTGTATCATTGCTTTTTAGATTCCACATGTAAGTAGTATCATATGATATTTCTCTTTCTGTCTGACTTACTTTACTTAGTATGACAATCTCTAGGTCCATCCATGTTGCTGCAAAAGGCATTATTTCGTTCTTTTTTATGGCTGAGTAATATTCCATTGTGTGTATATACTACATCTTCTTTATCCATTCCTCTGCTGATGGACACTTAGGTTGCTTCCATGTCCTGACTATTGTAAATAGTGCTGCAATGAACATTGTGGTACATGACTGTTTTTGAATTACGGTTTTCTTTGGGTATATGCCCAAGAATGGGATTGCTGGGTCATATGGTAGTTCTGTCTAGTTTTTTAAGCAACCTCACTACTGTTCTCCATGGTGGTTGTACCAATTTACATTCCCACCAACATTGTAGGAGTGTTCCCTTTTCTCCAGACCCTCTCCAGCCTTTATTGTTTGTAGATTTTTTGATGATGGCCATTCTGACTGTTGTGAGGTGATACCTCATTGTAGTTTTGATTTGAATTTCTCTAATAATTAGTGATGTTGAGCACCTTTTCATTTGCTTTTTTGGCCATCTGTATGTCTTCCAGACTTTCTTGTTTTTGATAACCTTGACTGTTAGGAGGATTACTTACTGTACAAGTATTTTGTAGAACATTCCTCAATTGAGATTTGTCTCTTCTTTCCCATGATTAGACTGGGATTATGGATTTTGGGAAGGAAGACAATAGAGGTAAAGCATCAGTTTTATCACATCATATAAAGGGCAGTTACTAGCTACATGATTTATGACTGTTGATATTGACCTTGATAACTTGGCTGAAGTAGTATTTATCCAGATACTCCACCACAGTAAAGTTACCTTATTTTGCCCCCTTTCCATTCTGTACTTTTGGAGGTAAATCACCATGTACAACCCGTAGTTCAGGAGTGTGTAGATAAAGGTACTCGTCTAGACACTGAAGATACAATGATGAAAAAGACATATGCTCTGCATTAATGGACAGCTCCTGGACAAGCGACCACCTCATCACCTTCAGATAAGAAGTCCAAAGATACACAATGCCTTCCTGTCTATTTCTCCTTTTCAATCCCTAATATCTCTATTAACATAAAAGGCATATTTGAATCTTATTTCTGTTCCTTACACAGACATCCCAAATGTAAGCTACATACTGGAAAATCAGCCTTTTACCAATACAGCCCGGTAACATTTCGATCTTGTTAAAACGTCTTCAACTAGGTGCCTTCAAGTTCTGACCCTGACATTCAAAGCCCTCTTCAAAATGATGGTGTTTATTTTTTTTTTTCTGTGTGTGTCATCATTGCCCTACTTAACTTCCCAGAAAGATGTTCATTAAGTTCAGTCAGTATGACTTGACAGTAAAATGGAATTTAGAATGAATTTCTACCTGACACAAGAATTTTTTTTCCAGAAATAGGCAGAGTAGACTATTAGCATTTTAGGTTTTCTTCAGTAATGCTCCAATCTGCTCACAATGTTTAATTCACTAGCTCAAGTAAGGGAAATCAGAGAACTGTTTTTTTAACCTGCTCCTGACCCATTGTACTCTCCTGGGGAAGTCTGCTTTTTCTTGTTTGCTTGCCTATAAAACAGTAATTGAAATGTTTAATTCCTGACTATCAACAGGTGAATTATACTCATTGTAAAGAACCTTGACTTCAAGTCCTCTTTGGCTTAATTACACAGAGAAGTAGAAACTGTTGTTAGCTGGAATTAAATACTAACTCCTATCTGCTTTCACTTTTCTTTCAAGCAGTTTGCTGCCTTGCAAGAGGAATTTTAGATCAAAAAACATAGTATTTTCACATTCCTGGAAGTTTCTGAACAATTATTTCTTAGCTACTTCTGAGCTGATAAAATTTTATTAATCTGAGAAGGCAATGCTAGTTATTTGTAGCTTGGACTGAGGAGCACAGATGAGAGGAGTAAAGAAGGAAACAATGTTTTCTCCTCTCCTGTATCAGCCTTTTTTTTTTTTTTTTTAAAGTAAAAATGTCTTGCTATTTAATGATATGCCTATCAAAAGCAGATTATTTACCTAGGATAACTTCTGAATTTAGTTTGAATTTGGATTACGCCTCCCATGTGTCTGTGACCTTGGGTTTATTACTTAATCTCTGAGCCTCTGTCAAGTGCAAAATGGGCATTAAATATGATTGCACTTAGAAGGTGCATCAGACATGTGGATGAAGACCTATAACAGAAAGAGATCTAAAACATCAGAGATGCACAATGTGGTCCGTAACTGTAACATGTTAGAAATGCCAAATCTTGGGTCCCACTCCAGATCTACTGAATCAGGAACCCTGTGCATGGGGCTCAGAGATCTGTGTGTGTTAGCCAGTCCTCCAGGTAATCCTCAAGCCTGCTGCTTTCAGAGAACCAATGTAGCTGAAGTATGAATCAATGAAAAACCTCAGGCTACAATTATGCGAGGAAGCAGGGAATGACTTTATCTTCCATGGCTGAGGAAAATTTGAGATAGCCACTACTTTCGAGTTGGTAGTTTATCATTAATCTGAGAGGAAATTCAAAGTAGATAAACTTAGTCTGGAAAAATTAGGAGATTTCATCCAGGAGAACAAGGTGAGGATGGGACTTGTCACCATGTCACACTTAGGGAACTAGAAGTTCTTTAGAATGCACATAATGGAGGAGAGAGAAGGAATTTACTCAGTGGAAAATATTTCTGTAAGTTTCCAAACCGCAGCATAAAGTTCTTAAAGCTATCAAGTCAGATTTTGTTTCACCATGAAGTTTCCAGCAGCTAATGGTTCAGTAGATTACGTGGGCCTCTCACTGTT
Source organism: Delphinapterus leucas (assembly GCF_059928025.1). Lineage (NCBI taxonomy): Eukaryota > Metazoa > Chordata > Mammalia > Artiodactyla > Monodontidae > Delphinapterus > Delphinapterus leucas. The sequence goes on along the minus strand of NC_143137.1, from coordinate 82,794,902 downwards.
GTGGCCTCTCCCGTTGCGGAGCACAGGCTCAGGACGCGCAGGCTCAGCGGCCATGGCTCATGGTCCCAGCCGCTCCACGGCATGTGGGATCTTCCCAGACCGGGGCACGAATCCGTGTTCCCTGCATCGGCAGGCAGACTCTCAACCACTGTGCCACCGGGGAAGCCCGGTCTTAGGATTCTTAAATCCCTAAATAAAGGGAGATCAAGGAAAAGGTGAAGTCTAAAGTCCAACGGTTACAACAGGTGTAAATTCTTCAAAATGCTATCTACTATTTCTATCTCCTAGTCAAACATTAGTAAATGTTAAATATTTATGTCTTCCCAACTGTGTGGACTGGAGCTGACCTGTTTTTGAGGTATTCTTTCTTGAATGAATTATGTGAAGGTCAGAAGAAGAAAAAAAAACAAACACTACCAACAAACGAATGTGTATGTTTCATTGGAGCGCTCCGCTTGACTTAAGCCAGCAAATTAATGATTGCCTAGAGGCAAAGCAATTCCACTTCACTCCTGACCCTCACCTCTATGCTCTGCCTTGCTTACTATGAGGTTTTTTTGTTTGTTTGTTTGTTTTGCTGGATAAGTGTGATCCTAGAAATGTTTGCATGTATTTTTCTGGCTTCAAGGCATGATTTTTATTAATGAAATTGTCAACTTGTATGTATGCCTTAGGACAGAAGGGTTCAGGAACTGTTCTAAATTGTTCAGCAGCCTTCTGGGCTGTTCTGTTAACACCATCACCTTCTAAGGTAAGAAATCCAGTTTGTGTGTGTGTGTATTTAATAATTTTTTCTGCTTTTGTCTTTAGTCAGCATCTAACTTTCAAATCACGGGTAGGGAAGTCACTAGGCTTAGAAGTTAATGTTTCAAAGGTCAACATCAAATATAGTCTCTCAACTGTACCAAGATGTTGATTCTTTTTCCCCCATCAATCATTCATTTGCCTAAAAATCCCATTGGTCTGTTAATTTTTATTAATCTACTATTTCTTATAACTGTTCTTAATCCTCATTAGGAGGATTATATATATCATATTTTATATATATTGTGTGAGTCTTACAGATTTTTCTCTCATTTTACACTCTGGAAACCTAACATTTTTTTGAACAAACTTCTTCGCTACATCCTCAAGCACTTAATACCTCCTCACGTTAAGCAAAACTCCTTTCTCTTGATCGCACCAGCTCCTTAGATGCGCAGCTTGTGGAGAACACTACCCATATTCCGTGTGCCACAGGGTCTCAGAACAGAGGTGGCATCTCCTAAATCCCTAAGATGGCTTCCAAACTGCTACTTGATTTCTTTTCAAAGAAATATTTTAAATTTAATTCATGTTTTTATTGAAGTGATACATGGATAAACTTTAAAAATGTAAATTTTTCTGCAAAGCTTATTAGAAAAATCTAGTCTCCAAAAACACCAAGCCCCATCACATGCCCTGGAGGCAACACTTGTAGGTCTCAGCTATTTCTTTTAGAATTTGCCCCCAAATTTATAAATAACATGTATAGATATACATATATATTTTTTCTTGACTCTTCAGTTTTAGGTACTTGCTATTAACTTCTTACAGAGGAAGACTTATCTTTATAATTCACTTATCCCCATCTCCCTATTTATAGTCTATCTCCTTACCCTCCTGTGAATATAGGTATAGTTATTTAATAAGTTAATCTTTAGATCAAGACTTAGTATCTGTTATGGCTGGTGATGATTCACAGCTGAGTAATGTGATATACTACACTTGTATTTCTTCTATAATAGTTCTTCACCCTGGTTCTTCACCCTTAGTTTCCTCTGTGCCTTTCTCTACTTCATCCCTAAACTCCCTGTCAGAAGTGGACATCATTTTACATGTCTCTGGTCCGTTCACGTTTTTATTCTCCATAGCAATTGTTAAAAAGTCTCACTGTTGCCTCAACTTGTCTCCCTGCATGGTTATAATCTCTCTTTAGAGATGACCTGTGACTTCCCACATCACTATGTACAGAAAATCGAGGTGATCAGCTAAGGAACAAATATAACCTGTTACCGTCCTCACCATGTTCCCTCTAGTCCAGGTAGACAAGCTTGTTTATATCTGGTGCACTAGGCTCCTACCTCCTCTGCTCCAGACTGTATCCCTTCGGCCCATTAGTAACTGGCATATCCAGACAGCTTCAAGCTCAGTTTTTCACTCTTGATTTCGTTTGCAACTGTCCTCATCATTCTGTGATTCACTATTGCAACAGTCTCCTCTGTGGTCTGATTATCTCCTGCCTTATGTCACTTGAATCTATCCTCACTCTGCCACCAGCGTGATTTCCTAGAGCACTTTTTGGTCTTCTCAGTCCCTTCCTTAAAATCCTTTGGAAGCCTGTATGACAGACACTAGGTCCATCCACCTCACTACAAGTAACTCAATTTCCTTTCTTTTTATGGCTGAGTAATATTCCATTGTATCTATGTACCACATCTTCTTTATCCATTCATCTGTCGATGGACACTTAGGTTGCTTCCATGTCCTGGCTATCGTAAATAGAGCTGCAGTGAACATTGTGGTACATGACTCTTTTTCAATTATGGTTTTCTCAGGTTATATGCCCAGTAGTGGGATTGCTGGGTCATATGGTAGTTCTATTTGTAGTTTTTTAAGGAACCTCCATACTGTTCTCTGTAGTGGCTGTATCGAATATTACTCAGCCATAAAAAGAAACGAAACTGAGTTATTTGTAGTGAGGTGGGTGGACCTAGAGTCTGTCCTACAGAGTGAAGTAAGTCAGAAAGAGAAAAACAAATACCGTATGCTAACACATATATATGGAACCTAAAAAAAAAAAAAAAAAGTTGATGAAGAACCTAGGGGCAGGACAGGAATAAAGACGCAGATGTAGAGATTGTACTTGAGGACACGGGGAAGGGGAAGTGTAAGCTGGGACGAAGTGAGAGAGTGGCATGGACTTATATACACTACCAAATGTAAAATAGATAGCTAGTGGGAAGCAGCCGCATAGCACAGGGAGATCAGCTCTGTGCTTTGTGACCACCTAGAGGGATGGGATAGGGAGGATGGGAGGGAGATGCAAGAGGGAGGAGATATGGGGATATATGTATATGTATAGCTGACTCACTTTGTTATACAGCAGAAACTAACACACCATTGTGAAGCAATTATACTCCAATAAAGATGTTAAAAAAATAAAGAAAATAAATGAGACTATAGACATTGAAAAAAAAATCCTTTGGAGGCTCTCCAATGTATATGTGGTAAAATGCGTTCTCCTTAGGCTGTCCTGCAGAACCGACTGCTAAGGCCTCTTCCTGACCCTCTAAAAACTGTACACAGTTTTTAAGCTTAAGTTCCTAGAATAATGAACTACTTACACGTGTGACTCTTTGGTACTTCTGCACTTGTGTATGCTTTTTCTCCTTTGTCTTAAAACACTTCCTTCTCGTCACCTGTCAAAAGACACCTGGACACGGTACCTTATGGGAAATGTATCCATTCTTTTTTCGTTCTTATATACAACTGTCATGACACCCATAAAGCCTTATTGTCCTTACTAATCATATGTCTAAATTCTCCACCAAACTGTACATCTTTCATGATGGGGTCCGTTTTGAAATTTTTCTATGAACATTCATTCCTTAGTACCAAATTGTCATTCAATAAATATTTGAATAAAGGTACAGATAAACACTGAATTTTTAATAGTGTAGTTCAGGTGAATCGAACAGTGGTTAAGGGCAGAAATTGGAGAATCTGACTACCTGGTTATAAATCGAGACTCAGCTACACATTACTTACGGAATTGGAAGAAAATTATGTATCTTATATATGGCTCAGTGTCCTAAAATGATGCTTGGAACACTTTCTAGTACCCAGTAGACACTAAACATATTGCTACTGTTAATTTATGTTAATAAAATGTTACATTGAAGATATTTAAATTTCTAACTAATCTAAGGAAGAACAAATTATTGGAACTCATAGAAGCCATTTAATTTGATCAACTAGGTATCTCTTTCATAGTATCTCTTGTAGAAGGTAATGGAAATATTGAAATATCATGATTTATACCACTGGAGTGAGAATTCCAGATTCTTAGAATGTTTGTTTATATATGTTACAGCGACATTTCCTCTTTATTATTATTTTTGTGGTTATTACACCTACCTAATACATAAAAATTACTGCAACAAATCAAATTTAAAACCCGTATTGTCAGTATTGGAAATCACAAGAAAACATACTGGCATGTATGGTCGAATGACGTAAGCAAACCCAACCATCCAGAGCAGTGCAGATACATAGACAACTGATCAGTTTTGGAAAAATGAGAAGGACAAGTGGTTGAGAAAGTGGAACAAGGAGAGTGCATGGTTGGAAACAGGTGGGATTGATTTAGAATGGCTCCCAGAGGGAGATGCTCATGGAATGGATAATTCTTTTATAGTCCAGATCTGGTTGTAGCTTGTCTCTAAAAATGATTCTTTTAAAAGCCTCCATAATCTAACTGATGGAAAAATGTAACGAGTTGGCAGCCCATTCAAATGGAAAGTTGTTAATCAAAATTTCTCCACCTAACACGCAGCAGAATTTTGCACCAATGTGTCTCTATTCAACTGAAAAAATCAAGATGGGGACAGCTGTTATAGTTTTCTGGTTATAATCTGAATCTTCAGATTCTGAAGTTCTGTAGCTTTGTTTCTGCCATCTGGTGGTTGAAAATGCTGACGTTCTTGCTGTCTATGAAGCTGTATTAATTCTTTGTGCACACATATGCATATACATTGCCTCTCACGGAGCAATTTGTCGTTACTGAAACTGCCATGCATTTCAGGGCATTACACATGGAAAAAATGGTATATATTCTCCTTTAATGAATTCTTCAGTCAAAATTTATGACATATTAAATTACTTACACACAAATGTCTTATTGTGTTGAATCCTATAAATGGTATTGTTTTGGAATGAAGCTTTTTCTTTCAACAGGCTCTAAGTTATTTTTCACCTCTGTTCAACTTAGTACATTTTTAGAATGTGAAGGAATTTTTAGGTGGCTTTAGAATACATTAATTTTGGTTAATGTGTTTAAGAACGGACAAGTAAAACTGAATGCAAATTGTAAAAGCAAGGTGTAGTTATCCGTGCAGTTGAAGACAAATAACTGTTAGATTGCAGAAGTGAAGGGCCAAATGCTCACAAACTGAAGTCCAATTTATAGTATGCCTTCCTAATCATGCAAAGAATGTAATGTAGCAGGAATTGAGTGTAGCAGGGGAAAGGGGGATGGGAAAGAACATACATTGACATTGTTATAGTGTTATAGTGGAAATAATGTAAGATAATCCCCAGGCTATGTAGTTAAACAAAAGGTCCCTTCTCCCTAGGTTCAGGGTCAAACCTACTTGTTAACCTCTTTTAAGACCTTGACTCTGGGTTCAGGACTATCATTAAAACATGACTGGTTATCAGGAACCACTACTGTCTTGTGCCTATCAAAGAGGACTTTAACACTGTGGGAAGTTCTTCCTCTTAGACTGGGGTTCATCCTATGTGGCTTATTTTTTTAAGCCTTTGCAGCTGTGTGTGTAAGAGGGCTGTTTCATCATAGATAAGAAGATTTTCAGTATTAACTGAAGTTGTATTTGCTGTTCTTTTTGAAGGCTCTGAGTTTTTTCTCTTTTGTTAGAATAAGGATGTAGAATCACAAAACAAACTATTGGGATTCCAGGCCTAGTTCTGTTAATTGATTTCACTGAATGATTTTAGTGAATCAATAGATTTACTTGAAAATTGGGATGATAACAGCACATACTCCGCTTGCACTAGAAGTTATTTTGTTGATCAATACATATATTGTTAATTAAAGAATTCATAAAAATATACCAGTACAAAACTATAATATTGTTACATTTCTCCCATGCTACTTGCTTCTTTCTATCCCTGGTTCCAGCCAGCTCAAAAAAGAGAAGGAAATAGTATTCAGCAGAAAGAGAATATTGTTTGAGAGAGAGCAATTTTCCCACGAAGAGTCAATTTATGATGTAGTCT